>NC_044556.1:129749408-130067009 GCF_007565055.1 Rhinopithecus roxellana | reverse complement strand
TTGTTTTTTGAGATGGCGTCTTGCTTTGCTGCCCAGGCTGGAGTGCAATAGCGCGATCTCAGCTCACTGCAACCTCCATCTCCCGGGTTCAAGCAATTCTCCTGCCTCAGCCTCCTGAGTAGCTGCAATTACAGGCGCATGCCAGCACACCGGGCTAATTTTTGTATTTTTAGTAGAGATGGGGTTTCACCATGTTGGTCAGGCTGGTCTCCAACTCCTGACCTTGTGATCTGCCCACCTCAGTCTCTCAAAGTGCTGGGATCACAGGCATGAGCCACTGTGCCTGGCTCAAGTCTACTTTTTAATTCTTCACTATCCTAAAATATGTCTCCTATTTTCTATTCTTAATACTGCTTACTTGAGGTCTGGCTTCAGACTATTTTTCTTCCTGTTTCTAAGCTTACTCTTTTCTATCTTTCCTCTATATTGTGGTCAGAAAGATTTCTGTAAACACAAATATGACTGTGTCACTCTCTGGTTAAAATCCTTCAGTAGCTTGATTAAGAAAATTACAAAGCCATTCAATAACGTATCATGTAGAAATTAAAATGTACACTTCATAATAAATGGAAAAATATATATGTAACAAAAACACACACAAAATCTGAGCATAAAAAATCCTAGAAGGAAACATATCTAATTGTTGACATTTGCTATTTTGGGATACTTAGGTAAGATATGATTTAAACTCTTTTCTTTTTACTGCTTCCCTAGAAATAGTAACAATAATAATAATAATAGCAGCAGCTAATGCACGATGCTTACTGTGTCCTATGCCCTGTTAAGTCTTTTAACCCTCATAACAAGTATATTAATCAGGTATTATTATTACTCCTTTTTAATAGGCTATGAATCCCTATTAAAAAACTGAAGCACAGAGGGGTTAAATAACTTGCCCACAGTTACAGAACCAGCTAGAAATGGAGCCAGGATTCAAATTTAGGTAATGCTAAATTAATTGTAATGAGCCTGCAATACCTCTCTAACAAAAATGTCTCAAAATACTTTTTAAAGAAACCTTCAAAGGCTCCACATTTTCTAAAAGGTAAAACACAAACTGCTAAGAACAAATGAGTACAAGGTTTTCACAGTTTGGCTTTTATTTATTGTTCCTTCTGCTAACTCCAGCAATATCCTATCATGTTCAGCTTCTATGATATGCCAATCTGTTTTTTTTTTTTTTTGCTTTTAGTCATTCATGAATAACATTCTTTCTGAAATGACCCCTATTTCTCAATTGAACTGATCTGTCTGACCCCTATTTCTCAATTGAACTGATCTGTCTAACCTTTTTGTTCAAAATTTAGTTTAAATATTATAACCTGGCTTCCTAATACACAATATTATATATTCTAATGTTGTAACTTAGTATCTTCTGTATTTGCTTACTGACTGCATACTACTCCATCACTTGCAGAGAACCGTCATTTACTGAGTTATTCATCCATTTTTGGACATAAAAATTGTTTCCAATGTTTTATTATATAAAGAATGTTATGATAAATATATTCATGCAAATAGAGATTTGCAGTACCCCACATTTTCTCAATTTAGACTTCCAGAAATACATTACTTCCAGAAATACATTTTTGACTTTTGAAACATAGCCAAACTGTTTTTTTCAAAGGTCCACATCAACTTATGCTACTACTAGCAATGTTGGAAAATACCATTTTCATTGTACCCATCAGACTGCAGGATTAAAAATGTATTTTAAAATTAATACCTTACATATGTAATTTTTAATTGTAATACATCACAGTTTTAATTTACTGACACTAAAAATAGAAAATAATATTTTTACTTCTATAATTTCAGTTACTTAAAAGATAACTTCTACTGAAAATATTCCCTTATTCCTTTTCCAAACAAGGCAGAATACAGACAATTATAAAAAATTTCTACCTGTGTAGTGGTGTGAGGGGTTTGATCTTGGGTTTTTCAGAAGCTGAGGAGAGTGTTTTAATCTGAGGCTTGGCTGTTGGTGACGTTTCCAAATCTCGGCTAAGCTCGGCTTCAGTTTTCTTAATAAATTCATCATACGACTAAGTTCAGAAAAATCAGAGGAGTCACTAGGCATAATTTTAAAAACTTATTTTAAATTATAAAATAGTATATTTTAAGGTAAAATATTCAAACAGTAAAGAAGATGCAATATAAAAATCTTCCTCCTTGCCCCCTCAGTGTCATTCTCCAGAACTCTATAGTTATTTGTACATCCTTCTCAAAATAATCTATAAGCAAGATATATAATTGTAATTCCAGTATCAATTAAGAAACGACATTGTGAATCTACAGAAATTTAATACTATGAAGCAATAATTAATACCTTGCCACATTAAAAAACTTCTTTAACTGACTGTATTTGCTAAAGAGTGTACTGCTACTTTCATGATATTTTTAAGAAGTTAGCCATTCTGTTCTGAGTTTCAACGGCAGTAAGTTTCTTATGGGCTAAGTACTTAGGGATACAAATTATAAAAAGAGAAAGGTATAGCTGAGCGTATGATAGTTCAGAAATACAAAAAAAAAAAAAAAAAAACTTTCCTGGTTATTACCCATTCTGTAAACAAAACTTTACTAATTTATAATTTGTATGAAATATAAGGGAATCCCTTCATCTCATACATCATTCCTTAGTTTTCTGGGCTGAAGTCCTTACTTTTTTTTTTTTTTTTTTTTGAGACAGAGTCTCGCTCTTTCGCCCAGGCTGGAGTGCAGTGGCCGGATCTCAGCTCACTGCAAGCTCCGCCTCCCGGGTTCACGCCATTCTCCTGCCTCAGCCTCCCGAGTACCTGGGACTACAGGCGCCCGCCACGTCGCCCGGCTAGTTTTTGTATTTTTTAGTAGAGACGGGGTTTCACCGTGTTAGCCAGGATGGTCTCGATCTCCTGACCTCGTGATCTGCCCGTCTCGGCCTCCCAAAGTGCTGGGATTACAGGCTTGAGCCACCGCGCCCGGCTGAAGTCCTTAACTTTTACAGCTCTATTTGAAATTAGTGTTTTGTTCAAAACTGTATGTCTGGTATGTAATGTCCTATTCACAATGTCTGATCCAAAGTAGCCTATCAATACATATTTATAGAATGAACTAATGGATGGATGGATGCTTGTCAACCGCTACGGATCCCTAAAATCTGGGCTGAAATCACTACTTTTACAACTCTCATCATCCATGTTACCTTCATCTGAATTGTCAACATTTTAAGTAACTCCTGGTTAACCTACACCACAGCTAGGTGTTCTAGCTCAGTAGGTATACATGAGGACTATGACTACTAAGATCTGAAAGCTATACATTTATGAGTACAGTCCACTTATTAAATCTGTGATCAAATAAAATCCAATAGATTTTTCGTATTAACTGGTATGTATTTTATATATATATATATCTCATATATTGTAATTTAAAAAGTTAAATACGGAATTTTCTTTTGTCTTTGTTTACGCCATTACGTAGAATGCTGGAAGAGATGGATCATATGGGACTTCTCTAGAGGGCTCTTTTCTGACTGACATAGTTATTAAGGAGCATTTTTGAGCAATACTATTCATTCTAATAGTACTTTATCTCCAATAGTTACTTCAGTGACTCATTAGTTGACGTATAAGATGAAATCCAAATTCATCATTTTGACTTCTAAGGTCCTGAATATAATCTGTATTTTTAAATTTTGTTTCCACTTCTTTCCAGCATGAACTCCCCAGTATGGTCACTGTATCTTAATCACTTTTCCTACTGTAACCATTGTGTAAGTTACAATCCCTATTCCATCTGTGTACTGTGTACCTGTTTAAATGTTTATTTTCTCCAGATCTATTAACAGGCCTCTTTTCTATGTGTAAGACAATACAATGGTAAAGGCACAGAATTTAAAATTAGAACTAGATTAAAATCCTAGTTTCACCATTTATGAGCTGTGTATCCTTGGATAAATCATTAATCTCACTGAAACTCAGTTTCCTTATCTGTAAAAGAGGGATAATAATACTCACACCTTGTTGTGAGGATTAAATGAAAAATATGTGTAATCAGCTGAGCTCTTGGCACATAAATAGGCATCTGAATATTTGATGATTAAATTAATAGCGGTAGGAGAAGCATGTGTTTGCTGTTACATAACAAGGACCAAAAGGTGGAAATTAAAAGGACAGAAATTTTGGCTAAATACAACAAAGAGTTCTTCTAATACTTAGAGCACTTAGAGTTTAACACAGAAACCAATTAGCTCGAAATTTTGAAAATTCCTATTACTGGAAGTGTTCAGGTAAAAGTTGAATGATGTTCTCTGGTGATGAGAGGAGAAGGGATTCTTGCAATAAGTAGGAGATTCAGTCTGATTCTACAATGAATGTCATGTTCTAGGAACACAGGGCTGGCAGAATGTGTGTAATAGAAAAGCAGAATGTGTGTAATAGAAAAGTAGTGTGAGGCAGAACATCTAAGAGACTATGCAGACAGTAGAGGCAAGAGGTCACAAGGGCCCCAACTAGCCCGGAGGCAGTAGGAATGGAAAGGAACAAACAAGAAACTTTATTAAAAAAATCCATGAGAACTAGTGACTCAATGGACAGGGAAAAACAGAATAAGGAAGACATCCCAGCCTGGGACAGAATCAGGAAGGCTGCTACAGCTTGGGGGAAAATTCAAGTTAAGTTATCATTTAGAATCTATTCAAATAGTACAAAGAGTTGTACTATTTAATAAGTTGTGTGGCATGAAACACCATTCTGTGAAATAAGGGAAGGGAAAGGGAAAGGGGAAGGGAAGGGGAAAAGGGAAAGGGGAAGGGGAAGGAGGAAAGAAAAGAAGAAAAAAAGGGGAAAGGGAAAGGGGAAGGAAGAGGAAAGAGGAAAGTTGGGGAAGGGAAGCAGCAACAATTCCAAACGGTAAAATTATTTACCTGGTAGTTCTCTGCTTACAAGGGTATAGATACCAATCTTTCTTTCAAAGGCCTAATCTTTCTTATTTAGAAAAAAAAAATCTAATACTTTATTTTAATATTTATTTTTTAGAGGTGGGGGTCTTGCTATGTTACCCAGGCTGGAGTGCAGTAGCTATTCACAGGTGCAATCATGGTGCACTATAGCCTCAAACTCCTGGCTTCAAGCAATTCTCCTGCCTCAACCTCCTGAGTATCTGGGACTTCAGAACACATCCCTATATATAGCCAATTTTAATATTTATTTTAATACTTATTTTAATATTTAAATTAAAAATTTAATGTTTAGGCCGGGCGCGGTGGCTCATGCCTGTAATCCAGCACTTTGGGAGGCCAAGGTGGGTGGATTATGAGGTCAGGAGATCGAGACCATCCTGGCTAACACGGTGAAACCCCGTTTCTATGTACTGTATACTAAATATACAAAAAATAAGCCGGGCATGGTGGCAGGCGCCTGTAGTCCCAGCTACTCAGGAGGCTGAGGCAGTAGAATGGTGTGAACCCAGGGGGCGGAGCTTGCAGTGAGCACAAATCGCTCCACTGATCACTCCACTGAACTCCAGCCTGGGCGACAGAGTGAGACTCTGTCTCAAAAAAAATAAAAATAAAAATAAAAAATAAATAAAATTTAATGTTTTAAGCAAGAATGTCCTTAGACACCCTCAGATTTTTTTTAAGAGAATAAAATGTGGCACCACACTAATAATGAGGAATCCTAATCCATTACTTTATTAACAACATTAAAAACATTTTAGATGTCACATACACATTAGCCTTGACATTAAACCCCTTTCTTCCTATGTCTAACCTCTAACTGCTTGATCAGACTGGCTTCTTGGGCTTTCAGTCTTTCCTTTTGCCTTTTTTTCTGTTCCTTCTTCAACTGGTTCACAACTGATTTTCTTTTCCGCAACTCATCCTTCAGAGCTCTGATCCTACCTTCAATGTCACTCTGGTCAGATGTAGTTTCTGAAAGAGATACATAATCTTTTATTTATAATTTTGACTTAAGCATAATGTTAACTCAGTAACTACTAATAAAAAGCTGTAATGTAATATTCCATTTAAATAAAGCCAATCTAATAATTAAAATATGAGCTTCTGAAAAAAATGTATTACTAAAATGCATCCCTATAATTTCCCCCCCTGCCACACACACTTTATTTTTGGCTTGGTTCCTCCTATTTATTTTCACTTTCTAATTGTACTACTTGAAATTATAAATAAATCTTGCGATACGTTGTCTTGGTAAGACATGCAGCCGGAAGTTGAGAAATTTTTAGACTGATGAAATTTGGATATTCTGCAAGAAATTACTTCTGGTGACAAGATAATCATATTTAACTGTCTTTTGCCTTGGTTATTAATACATAATTTAATAGTTTTTAAGTCGTATTAAAATCAAACTAGAGTTTTACCACTTCAAATTGCTTGTGATTCATTAGCTGATGGCTTAATATCACATTAAAAAGAGAGAAATTATAAAGAAATAGACTCTGCTGTAATCTTTCTTTGAAAGCTCTCAAAATATTTAAAATAAATGAAAGGAAGCTAGTTAAATCTTTCCTCTCCAACAGTTCACATATACAAGACGTCTACTCATAGCAACATCATGAAAAGGATATTTCATTATAATGTGTCATACACATGCTATGAAAACAAACAGGTATCATTTAAAAACACTGCTTATTTCACTACACATGGAAATTACATAGCATAGAAATTACTGTTCCTCACACCTCCCTCAATCACACAATGGTGTCATTTTCATACACTAATGTTGAGTGAGACATTTAATAGTCTTACAATAGAAATAATATCATACACAAATCTTAAGACTCAGACTTAACATTACGTCAAAGACCAGGATTCTATCAGTTACTTCAGGTTAAACTGCATAAGAGCTAGTTATAGAAGTTATTTAAATGCAAAAAGATTACAAAAGTCTTTTTAATAGTGTGGTTGGTCTAAATATCTGAATAAGAAATAATAAAATGTGAGTTCCTGTCACTTCTATGACACTGAGTTAAGGCATACTAGGAAAGTTAGGCTTGTTTTATATTAGTGGTGGCATCATACTGAGCCCTTAGCATAAGCAAGGTTCAATTATTTATTATGTACTTCCAAAATTATTATTTTGATAAGATTTTGTAGACCACTACACTCTTACAGGCTTAGTTTCAATTTTGCCCCCAAAATAACTATTTTAAATTAATATTTTAAAAAATTGTATATGCCAGCAGTGATTTTCTAATAAAAAAATATATTTACCATCAATGGTTGAAGATTTAATAGCAGGCGATGAAAAACCTGGGGTTTTTAGATGAAAGACCTTGGAAAATGTTTATGTTTTTAAGTACTAAAGAAACCAAACACAGGCCGGGCGCACTGGCTCATGCCTGTAATCCCAGCACTTTGGGAGGCCAAGGTGGGCAGACTAATGAGGTCAGGAGTTCGAGACTACCCTAGGCAGCATGGCAAAACCCCATCTCTACCAAAAATACAAAAATTAGCCAGGTGTGGCAACATGCGCTTGTAGTCCCAGCTACTCAGGAGGCTGAGGCAGGAGGATCATTTAAGCCCAGGAGGCGGAGGTTGAAGTGAGCTGAGATCATGCCACTGCATTCCAGCTTGGGTGACAGGGCTAGAGACTGTCTCAAAACAAAATAACCTGCTAGAATAACTTGTTTTTAAAAAATGAGTTTCTGATTATTTGACACACATTGATGACATTAGCTTGGTTGATAAAACTCTCCATCATTTAAGTAAAGGTATTAAAACTCTACTACATTAATATCTGCCACTTCTACAAATACTGAATATAAATAATGTCATCTTGAATAGGTAGTGAATCTGTAGTTTAGAAACCTCAGAGCTACTTTTCTTTTTTTTTTTTTTTGAGACGGAGTCTGGCTCTGTCGCCCAGTCTGGAGTGCAGTGGCCGGATCTCAGCTCACTGCAAGCTCCACCTCCCGGGTTTACGCCATTGTTCTGCCTCAGCCTCCCCAGTAGCTGGGACTACAGGCGCCTGCCACCTCGCCCGGCTAGTTTTTTGTATTTTTTAGTAGAGACGGAGTTTCACTGTGTTAGCCAGGATGGTCTCGATCTCCTGACCTCGTGATCCGCCCATCTCGGCCTCCCAAAGTGCTGGGATTACAGGCTTGAGCCACCGCGCCCGGCCAGAGCTACTTTTCTAAAACCATTTATTCTAACTTAAATAAGCGTCACCAATAAAACAGTATCTTACAAACATTACTATTAATCCTTGGTGCATAACTCATGCAAGGATGGTTGAAACATTATTCCATTGCTAACAAACGAAAAAGATAAGCCAGTATTGGCAAAGAAACTTGAAGAAAGTCACCAGTAAGTAAGAGATACAGGATAAGAACGCATGTTTCCAAGTATTCAAGTTTATGTCTACTGACAAGTTCTTCTCTTGGAAGCAATTTTTCACCAACATACATAAAAGCAAATATATAAAAACATTAATAAATTTCCACAGAGAAATATGAGACAACATTCTTCAACTGGCCTGACTCAATTATTCTATTCCTAAGAATCAATTCCACACTGAAATATACAAAAAGAATTTTTATCATATATATGATAAACACACATATAAATGACCTATGGTATCACACACACACACACACACGAGTCATGCACCACATATGATGTTTTGGTCAATGACAGACTACATATCATATATTGTAAATATATGATAGTGGTCTCAAGATTATAATATTTTTACTACACCTTTTCTATGTTTAGATATACAAATACTTAACATTATGTTACAACTGCGTATAGTATTCAGTATAGTAATACTGTACAGGTATTACACTCTAGGAGCAAGAGGCTATACCATATGGCTTGAGAGTGCAGTAAGGCTACACAATCTAGGTTTGCCTAAGTTCATTCTATGAAGTTCACATAATAATGAAATTGCTTAATGACACATTTCTCAGAGCGTATCCTGGATGTTAAGTGATGCATGACTACATATATATGTGTAAATATTTACATAAAGATGTTTATTATAGCATTATTTGCCATTGTGAACTATTTGAGAAAATCTAAATGGCCATCACTAGGGAAACAGTTAAATAAATTACGGTACATCTACTCTTTGAAATATTATATAGTTACTCAAAGAAGAAAGAAGAGCTGTAAATATGGGTGTAGGAAAATTCCATGATTTATAATTGTCTGACAGATGGAAAACAAAAGGGTACAACACATAATCAATTATGAAAACAACAACAACAACAAAAAACAAAGAATAACATTTTTCATGTTTCCTTTACTAAATGTTTACTCTCAAAACTAAAACTGAATTCAAAAAGCAATACACTGGGCCAGGTACAGTGGCTCACACCTGTAATCCCAGCACTTTGGGAAGCTGAGACGGGCAGATCACCTGAGGTCAGAAGTTCGAGACCAGCCTGGCCAACATGGTGAAACCTCGTCTCTACTAAAAAAACAATACAAAAATTAGCCGGGCGTGGTAATGGGCGCCTGTAATCCCAGCTTCTCGGGAGGCTGAGGCAGGAGAATCGCTTGACCCTGGGAGGTGGAGGTTGCAGTGAGCCAAGATCGCACCACTGCACTCCAGCCTGAGTGACGGAGTGACACTCCATCTTAAAAAAACAACAAAAAAAAAGCAATACACTGAATATGCCTAACTCAATATATTCAATATGGCAATACTCAATATGGTATTAGTCTTCTTCACAATCCTACATAAACCCACCACTGTCTGTCTACATATGCTTCCTAAAGTCAACAAACTCCTTGAAGCCTTTTAGAGTAGAGGCTGTTCAAATACAACACAAATAAAAACTCCTCATGATTAGTCTTACCTGACTGTGTCATAGATAATGACTCATCTGACCAACTATAACAGTGCTGATGGGACTTGATAGGCAGGTGACATTGTCCTCCAGTCCTATGACTTCCTTTGCTAGACTCCTGCTTTGACACAGATGTGCAGCTTTTGGGAAGTGACTGTTCAAACAGAAAACCAAACAGAAACTATTTTGTGATATAATTGTAAAATTCTATTTAAAATTTGAGATACTAGCCATATAAAGATAATATTTACAAATAATTTAAGAGAACTGTTAGGACCTAAGTGAAAAAAGTTTACAAATTATTCAACCTGGGAGAGCTGATTTTTAAAAAAAGTTTACAAATTATATAAAGGATAAGACCTCAATTTTTTTCTGAAGACATAGAAAAAAATTATAAAAGGGCATGCTTTTAAAAAGTTTTACAATCAATTAGAAGTGATTATTGTGTCAGTGATATTTACCCCTCCCCCAATTCTTTTAATTTTGAAAATACTCAGTATGTACTTTTACAGAAAGGAGAGAGGAAGGGAAGAAGAAAACAGAGCATAAGAAGTTTGCCCACAAGAGAACAAAAGACAAAATTTCTACCCTGACATCAGGTGGAAGTGAGATGCCTGATTTGATTCCTGACTACTATCACTTCCTATCCCTGTGACTTTGGGCAAATTTCCTAGCTTGGGGATTAGAACAGTATCTATAGGATTCTTTCAAGGGTTAAATGAGATAATCCACGTAAGGCACTTGGTAAATACTTCGTAAATAAACACTTAATAAATATTAGCTTTTATTATAAAAACTACTTTAAGATATACTAGTTTTGATTTCCTTGATATATTTTCTTGTGAAAAAAGCTCTAATTTTTAATAGTCAATCAGTTCGTGGCTACTCCGAGCCTCATCAATAATGATGCTAGGTAGAATATAATTGATTTATAAGAGCTAATAAACTTTTAAGATTGTATAAATACAGTTTGGTTGTAAATTCCTGGAAGGCAGAAATTTACAGAATAATAGATAATGCTACAAGTAAATTATCTATATGTCTAATATTATCATACAATAAATAAGAGACCACTAACATAATTATTAAAAGCCTTTAATAAGTCCGGTCACTCTCGCGAGGCCCCACGGAGCGGAGCCGGGAGTGCTGTGGTGTGTGGAGGTCGTTGGAGTCACTTGCCTGTCAGCAGCTCCTGTGTCTGCCCGTCGGCGCCCCTCCCGCTCCAGCCATGCTTTCCGCCCTCGCCCGGCCTGCCAGCGCTGCTTTCCGCCGCAGCTTCAGCACCTCGGCCCAGAACAATGCTAAAGTAGCCGTGCTAGGGGCCTCTGGAGGCATCGGGCAGCCGCTTTCACTTCTCCTAAAGAACAGCCCCTTGGTGAGCCGCCTGACCCTCTATGATATCGCGCACACACCCGGAGTGGCCGCAGATCTGAGCCACATGGAGACCAAAGCCGTTGTGAAAGGCTACCTCGGACCTGAACAGCTGCCTGACTGCCTAAAAGGTTGTGATGTGGTAGTTATTCCGGCCGGAGTCCCCAGAAAACCAGGCATGACCCGGGACGACCTGTTTAACACCAATGCCACGATTGTGGCCACGCTGGCCGCTGCCTGTGCCCAGCACTGCCCAGAAGCCATGATCTGCATCATTGCCAATCCAGTTAACTCCACCATCGCCATCACAGCAGAAGTTTTCAAGAAGCACGGAGTGTACAACCCCAGCAAGATCTTCGGCGTGACGACCCTGGACATCGTCAGAGCCAACACCTTTGTTGCAGAGCTGAAGGGTTTGGATCCAGCTCGAGTCAACGTCCCTGTCATTGGTGGCCATGCCGGGAAGACCATCATCCCCCTGATCTCTCAGTGCACCCCCAAGGTGGACTTTCCCCAGGACCAGCTGACGGCGCTCACTGGGCGGATCCAGGAGGCCGGCACGGAGGTGGTCAAGGCTAAAGCCAGAGCAGGCTCCGCCACCCTCTCCATGGCGTATGCCGGCGCCCGCTTCGTCTTCTCCCTTGTGGATGCAATGAATGGAAAGGAAGGTGTTGTGGAATGTTCCTTCGTTAAGTCACAGGAAACAGAATGTACCTACTTCTCCACGCCACTGCTGCTTGGGAAAAAGGGCATCGAGAAGAACCTGGGCATTGGCCAAGTCTCCTCTTTTGAGGAGAAGATGATCTCGGATGCCATTCCTGAGCTGAAGGCCTCCATCAAGAAGGGGGAAGATTTCGTGAAGACCCTGAAGTGAGCCCCCGTGACGGGCGGCCAGTTTCCTTAATCTATAAAGGCATCATGTCACTGCAAAGGTGTTGCAGATAACCTTTGTATTTTAATTTGCTTTGGTGATGATTACTGTATTAACATCATCATGCCTTCCAAATTGTGGGTGACTCGATGGGCACATCAATAAAAGCCATCCTTGATTAAAAAAAAAAGGCTTTAATAACCTAAAAATGCTGATTTCAAGTATGTGCACAAGGACACTGAAATATTTTTTAACATAATATTGAATAGGCTCTTCAATGAATAAAAAATGTTCTTCTGGCCGGGCACAGTGGCTCACGCCTGTAATCCCAGCACTTTGGGAGGCCGAGGTGGGAGGATCACCTGAGGTCGGGAGTTTGAGACCAGCCTGACCAACATGGAGAAACCCTGTCTCTACTAAAAATACAAAATTAGCTGGGCATAGTGGTGCATGCCTGTAATCCCAGCTACTTGGAAGGCTGAGGCAGGAGAATTGTTTAAACCCAGGAGGCAGAGGTTGCAGTGAGCAGAGATTGCGCCATTGCGCTCCAGCCTGGGCAACAAGAGCGAAACTCCATCTCAGAAAAAAAATGTTTTTCTTCTAGATCTTCTAGGTGCTGTAACATAAATGAACCTGATTGACTTTTCAATGGGGAAATAAAATTAATTCTTTCCATCACAATAAAAATGGAAGACTCTAACAAAGAATATTCCATTCTGAATTTGGGCAGATCTTTTTTTAAACATAAAGAGGCTTTAACAATGTCTGTGTATACTTTAGTATACCACAGTATACTAAATATTTAATATTGTTATGCTAATTATTTGCTATATTTTAAAAAAATAGTTAAGTTTCTATCTGGAGTTTTTACCAGCTAGTTTTTTTTTTTCTATAAAGTACACAATTAAGGACAATATAGAAAATCTTAAGTCTAATAATGGCCATTATCTTAATTTAAAATCAATAACTGTTTCAGGCCTGCCTTTAAGAGGTTAAACCATTACTTTTATTCTACGAGTTATACAAAAGTTATTAATTCAGCTACAGTAAAAGTACTCTGGTGTGGTTTAAAATCTTACTGTTTTTGTTATGTGAAAAAACAAACTTCAGAAAGAACTTGTGTTGTTCCCACAAATTGTTTTTCATAAAGACTTTAGAAGTTCCTATTCACTCAATATTAACAGACTTGATAGCAAATGATTTTATAACCTCCACTAATGCCAAAATTCATATATTTGTAAATGAAAAGCTTTATTTCTTTTCATTTACATTTCTATTCTATTCAAATGCTATGTCCTATATGTTACAAATATGGTGACAGTTAACACTGTCATTAATAGCAATAATATAACTGTTAATATACATTTTAGACGGCTTTTTTCCAGAGAATCTTTAAGATATAAATATACATTAACTTACATGTTTACTAGGAGAGGTAGAAGATTCTAGTTCCTGTGAACAAACCATTTCTTCAGTAAGTATACTGTGATCTGGAGTCCCTGGCTGTTCTTGTCCAATAGACTCAGATGGTACATACTCAACAGCAGGGCTGCCTAATTCTTCTGGAATGGAGCTTTCACTGTTTAGATGAGAGTACAGAGGTACTGGAGATTCCTCTTCACTTGCTATTTCTAGAAAGAGAGGGTGAAAACAAGAAAAAAAGTATACAATCTTGGTCAATGGGAAAATTATACTGATAAACATTGTTTTTAGCATATTATTACTCGTTGCATTTTTGCCTCCCACAAACAGGAAAGTCATAGCTTCCACAGATGCACAGATCTATTCCTGGGTTATCTGTTTCACAGTCTATTTGTCTCTCTCTGTGCAAATGTATTATTTTAACCACTACAACTTAGAAGTCTTGATATATGGTAAAGTAAGTTTCCGCATTTTGTGGTTCGTCTTTGCTTTTTGGTCTTTGTTCTTTCATGTAATTTTTTTTTTTTTTAGATGGCGTTCTGTTCTTGTTGCCCAGGATGGAGTGCAGTGGCATGATCTCGGCTCACTGTAACCTCTGCTTCCTGGGTTCAAGTGATTCTCCTGCCTCAGCCTCCCAAGTAGCTGGGATTACAGGCACATGCCACCACACCCAGCTAATTTTTGTCTTTTTAGAAGAGACAGGGTTTCACCACAGCGGCCAGGCTTGTCTCCAACTCTGACCTCAGGTGATCCATCCACCTCAGCCTCCCAAAGTGCTGGGATTACAGGCGTGAGCCACCATGCCCGGCCTCATATACATTTTTTAATGAGCTTGTCAAAGGTTTCCTATGAAGAAACTTTGCTGTGTTTCTGATGTAAACAGTCTTGAATCTACAGATCAGTTTAAGGAGAATTAGTATCTTATGACACTGAATCTATGAATATGGAATAATGTTCCATTTGTTTTGGCTTTTTTTTTTTTTTTTTTACTTTTTGAGACAGGGTCTTGCTTTGTCACCCAGGCTGGAGTGCAGTAGCATGAACAGGGCTCACTGCAGCCTTGACCTCCCAGGAACAAGCAATCCTCCTGCCTCTGCCTCCTAAGTAGCTGGGACTACAGGCCTGTGCCACCATGCCCGGCTAATATTTCTGTAGAGGCAGTGTTTGGTCATGTTGCCCAGGCTTATCATGAACTCTTGAGCTTAAGCAATGTGCATGCCTCAGCCTCCCAAAGTGTTGGGATTACAGGCATAAGCCACTGTGCCCAGGCTGTTTTAGTTTTCTTTAACGTCTCCTAATAAAATTCTAAATTTTTCTATATAAAGATCTTGTACACTTTTTGTTAAATTTATTCCTAGGTACTTCATATTTTTTGCTTCTATTATATATTGTTTCTATTTGTATCTTTTTTAAAAAATATTTTTCTAATCAATTTTTGATCTACAGACATGCAATTGAATTTTGTATATGAATTTTATAACCAGAAATCTTTATAACCAGAAATCTTGTTAAGCTCACTTATTAATTGTAATAATTAACATGTAAATTCTGGATTATCTATGTGTGTAGCTTTATTAACTGTAAGTAACAAGAATTTTGCTTCTTCTCACTCCTTATAGCTTTTAATTCTTTTTCTAGCCTTAAATGTACCGTGTAGGACCTCTACACAATGCTGAACAGAGCTAAAAATAAGCATCTTTGTCTTATCTCCAAATCCAAAGGAACTTTCTGTATTTTATCATTAAGTATGGTATCTATTATAGGTTTGGGTTTTTGTTTTTGTTAACACCCTTTATTGGGTAAAGAAAGTTCCTTTCTACGGCTACTTTGATCTGAGGTTTATTTATTTTATCACAAATGCTTTTTATTTTTATGTAGTCATTTTTTTTTTTTTTTGAGAGAGTCTCACTCTATCACCCAGGTTGGAGTGTGGTGGTATGATCTTAGCTCACTGTAACCTCTGCCTCCTGGGCTCAGGTGATTTTCATGTCTCAGCCTCCTGAGTAGGGACCACAGGTGCGTGCCACCATGCTCAACTAATTTTTTTATTTTTGGTAGAGACAGGGTTTTACCATGTTGCCCAGGCTGGTCTCGAACTCCTGGGTTCAAGTGATCCACCCACCTCAGCCTCCCAAAGTGTTGGGATTACAGGCGTATGTCACTGAGTCTGGTCCACAAATGCTTTTGAAATTTTATCAAATGCCTTTCTGAATCCATTGAGATGATCGATTCTTCTCCTTTAATCTGGGTAAGGTAATTCACCACATTATCAACTGTTTAATGTGTGCTAATCCCACTCTGTCATTAAGTATTAGGATTTGCATATACAGTTGAACTTGGTGTGCTAATACATACTTCAGGATAGGTAAGATTGGCCTTTCCTTTTCTGATACTGTCCTTCTATGGACATAACATCAAACTTACATACTAGCCTCATAAAATGAGTTGAGAAATGTCTCTTTTTTTATTCTATGGAAAAGTAAAGAATTATAATACCATGTTTCCCCCCCCACTTTTAACCTAGTATCCTGGTAAAGATGGATGAGGTCTATGTAAAAAGATGCCTAGTTACTGGGGTACAATTCCTTTACTGGTGAAAGAATCAGGAGGGTTCTCTTATCTTACTGAGTAAGCTTTGGTAAGTTGTATTTTTTAGAAGAATTTAGCCATTTCTTCTAAGTTTTCAAGTTTGTATTGGAATAAAGTTATTACAATTTTTTTTTTTTTTCTTGAGAGACGGAGTCTCGCTGTTGCCAGGCTGTAGTGCAGTGGTGCGATCTCAGCTCACTGCGACCTCCACCTCCTGGGTTCAAGCAATTCTCCTGCCTCAGTCTCCTGAGTAGCTGGGATTACAGGTGTGTGCCACCACACCCAGCTAATTTCTTTTGTATTTTATAGAGACGGGGTTTCACTGTGTTGCTCAGGCTGGTCTCGAACTCCTGAGCTCAGGCAATCCACCTGCCTCAGCCTCCCAAAGTGCGAGGATTACAGTCGTGAGCCACCATGCCTGGCCACAATTTTTTTTTGTCTTTCTAATTTCTCCAGCATTTGTGGTTATATCATCTTTCTCATCATTTGCATCACCTCAATCATCTGCATTTTAATTACAATTTTATTTTATTTTTAGAGACAGAGTCTCACTCTGACACACAGGCTGGAGCACAGTGGGGTGATCATAGCTCTCTGTAACCTTGACCTCTTGGGCTCAAGCAAGCCTCTCGCCTCAGTAGCTAGGACTATAGGTATGTACCCCCATACCCAGCTAACTTTTTAATTTTTTGTAGAATCGGGGTCTGCTATGTCATCCAGGCTGGTCTTGAACTCCTGGCCTCAAGCGATCCTCTGCCCTTGGCCTTCCAAAGTGTTCGGATTACAGGCATGAGTCACTGCACCCAGCCTCGTATTTTTAAAAGTAATGAAATATATCTTTCAATTATGTTAGGCTTTAGTTTGTAGTGTGAACAGAGTTAGTATTTATTACCTTTGTGTTCTGTTCTCTGGTCCTCCAGTTCTTTCTTAGGAGTTTTGGGTTTTATTAATTCTTTGTCCCAGGCAGCCAAAGCTTGTTTTTCCATTTGACGAATTTCTGCTTCTTCTGCATCTAAACGTCGCTTCCACTCTAGGAGCTCCTCTGCATATTGTCGCCGCTGCATTAATTTTTGCTCCCGCTTTGTCAGAAACCTATGGTCACACCATGGAGAACAGTTTGAGAGAACAAATCTATAGGCAGAGATCACCTTGAGAGCTCTATCACTCACCACCTTATCAACAAGCTGTGCAAAAGCAGAACATTCATACTACTCTTCTCTCTGAAAAAAGCTTGAGATAATATAAGCTTTCATGAGTCAACTTATTCAGAAAATGAGGGAATTTATGTTTTACTTGTATGGTTTGTAAAGTTAGCAAAGGAAAAATAGCAGTATATTCAGAAAAAAAAACCTTCAGAATATCTAGACAACCATAATTGATAATGTTCATATTTATATATTCATTTTTTGTAGGTTATTCTTTTCCATAACAGAAGAGGTAAGGAATTTATTCTGAAGGCTAAGACCAGAAAACACACAAAACCCGAAACAACAAATACCAAAAATAATAAAAAACAAACCCAAAAGCCCCAAAACAAGCAAGCAAACAAAAAACATGTTCATGTCCCTTTTTTACTTTTATTTTAAAGTTCTGCCTGGCTTTGTTTCAGGTCTAATGAGTTTTGTTTCTTCCATTACCTAAGAGATGCAATGTCAAGTGGTAAATCTTTTTTTCATGGAGAGAACATCGAGTACCACAGTTCATGTTTTATGCATATAAACCTAACTATTTATTTACTTAAGTAAAGGGATGCATCAAATTCTCAATTTAATCTGATTTCTGAACTTAAATAGCCAATGATATCTTAGGCCCAAAGGGTTAGGAGAAATTACTGAGTTAGGAAAAATTACTTAGCTTAGAGGCTACTAATAAACCATCTTCGAATGTAGATGCCAAGACTAAATAAAATGTGGGCTACTCACATTACTAGTGTTATATCTATAGTGGTAGCTAACCGACAAAAATGCATACATGTATCGCACAAACACTAAAAAGCACAAGAACTGTCACTCTACTTCTTGAGCAATCATCATGTCAAATTAATGTGGAAACAAAAGGTAAAATTTATGGGACATTTAACAAAAGGCCTCCAGGCTGTTAAAAAAAACAAGAGAGAGAGAGAAAAAAAAAGCAAACAAAACAAACAAAAAGAACAGAGCATGCTCTATCAAAGAGTGCACTGAAAAAGGTGCAAAGTTACCTGACCAACTGGTTGTAGATATACAGCTGGAATTTGGGATGAAGGTTGGGAAAACAGACACTGAGAGAGGCCCAGTGATGAGACGTAAAGACAGAGAAGAAGTAGTGAACAGGAGAGCAGTGTCTACAAAATAAGGAGGAAGATTTTAAAACCAAGAGATCAAGAGGCAGAAAGAATGATTGAAAAGGAAAGCGTAAGAGCTGAGTGAAGAAATTTTAATATGCTTCCTGAAGAACATTATAAGCGACTCAGTTAAAGCAGGCATTACACTCTGTGTGACATTTTTAAAAGTGTATTTTTATAGATCTTACCAATGATTCCTGAATAAACATGCCTTTCTTCTCAAATGTTGCTTAACCACCATCTATATTTTCAGTTAAATTTACTTATTTGTGAGTAAAGTAATAAGAAGTACACTGTGGGACTAAACTAGTTTTCAATTAAGCTTTAACAGACAGTACAACAATTATGGCCATGAACCTAGTATATCAACAACTCTACACACATACGTAATCCTGAGCAAGTGATTTTTAATCTGTACCTCGTCATGTATTTTAAAATACTACATTTGCCTTATTTAACCTTACCATCACAATCTAGCTTGAAAATAATACAATTTAGTAAACTGATTTACATAAAAATACCTTGTTCACCTCTACAATATAAAACTTACTGCTAAGAGGACCTACTGGAGGTATCTTGCTTTATATCTAACAAAGGCCCACTTAATTAATAATATTGAAATACAATACCCATTCTATAAGATATCAGGATGCATAATTAGTAAAGTGAGCTAGTCCCAATAAATACTGTCAGTAGAAAAAAAAAAAACTGATATGGATAGCTCAAGCATAAGGTTAAAGGTAAGAAGAACATTCCATTTTATAGTTACAAAAGCAGGAGAAAAACCCCACATTTTCTTCTTTTGTAATAGTAAATAGATCTGTGTGTGTGTGAATGGATTAAAAAGTCTAGTAGTACCTTTGGAAAGGTTAATTCTCTTTGACAGAGCATGCTCCTGTTCACATGCACACAACAATAACTTGTAGATCAAGGCAACATTTATTGCCTTGGAAGGGCAAGGAATAATATAGTATGTCATAGAAGTGAGAAAATCTAGGTATAAATCCAGCGATTCATTTGGGTTTTAAAAATTATGTATAATCTTGCCTATGTGTATTTTTTGATAACAGACTATTTCAATGTCTGTTTCGTCACATATAACTCAGCATTTCATTTCCCCTTCACTTACACACACACACACACACGCAAAAACACACACATTCATACCTGGATTGCCTTGATTTTCTGCACTGAAGTTCAAGAAAAACATTTTTGCTAAATTTCAAGTTAAGACATTACAATCTTCCTTGCCATTCTTTATGAACGTACAATAAACTTATTTTGATGCCAATTATCAAAATACTATGCAAAACAAAGGCACTTGGCAAAAGGCTCAAAAATCTATTCATAACATTCAAATATCACCCACCCTCTTAAGTGTATAACTGCTAAATGCATGCATGACCTAGTACAAAAAGTAAAATAGTATTGGAACATGTGAAATAAACTTTAAAAATATGCAATTTAAACTTTTTCTCTAGCCCAACACAGAGAACAATAATTTTCCTCTATTAAAGATTAAGCATATTCAAAAGCTCTAGTTTAGGAATGAGGAACGAAATAACTAACTAATAGAAAATGAAAATAAAATAGTTTTAAAAAGTGTAAGAAAAGTTTGACTTAAAGTTAGAACTTCTTTCCATAAACATGTTATTAAATATAAATACATTCTATAAGGAGTGCCCTTTAAACGTTGAATAAAGTTGAGATAAAAGAGCATTACTTCACAATAGAATAAATAATCCTTCAAGATGCTACACAGGAAAGAAAGAAAAATTGTGAATGATGGAGACATAAATGCCGACTAATACAAAATGCTTTTGATTGATGTCAAGGCATTGCCCCAACAAGTCCTCTGATGGTAACGCAACACTGGACAAGAATAAGATATACAACAGATTTAGTCTAGTATGGAAATCATTAAGTTTTTTAAATGTTTGAACTTGAGGAATTAATGAGTACTTAATTAGCTCTTTTTTTTTTTTTTGAGACGGAGTCTTGCTGTGTTGCCCAGGATGGAGTGCAGTGGCACCATCTCGGTTCACTGCAACCTCCACCTCCCGGGTTCAGCGATTCTCCTGCCCCAGTCTCTGAAGTAGCTGGGATTAAAGGTACCTGCCACCATGCCCAGCTAATTTTTGTATTTTTTTTTTTAGTAGAGACTGGGTTTCACCATGTTGGCCAGGCTGGTCTTGAACTCCGACCTCAGGTGATCCACCTGCCTTAGCCTCCCAAACTGCTGGGATTACAGGCCTGAGCCGCTGTGCCCAGCTTAATTCACTTTTTAAATTTTTTTTTCTTTTTTTGAGATGGAGTTTCACTCGTGTTGCCCAGACTGGTGTGCAATGGTGCAACCTCAGCTCACTGCAATCTCCGTCTCCCGAGTTCAAGAGATTCTCCTGCCTCAGCCTCTTGAGTAGTGGGGATTATAGGCATGCACCACCACGCCCCGCTAATTTTTTGGATTTTTAGTAGAGACGGGGTTTTACCATGTGGACCAGGCTGGTCTTCAACTCCTGACCTCAGGTAATCCACCCACCTCGGCCTCCCAAAGTAGTGGGATTACAGGCATGAACCACTGTGCCTGGCTTAATTCACTTTTTTTTTTTTTTGGAGATGGAGTCTTGCTCTGTCGCCATGCTGGAGTGCAATGGTGCGATCTTGGCTCACTGCAACCTCCGACTCCCTGGTTCAAGCAATTCTCCTGCCTCAGCCTCCCAAGTAGCTGGGATTACAGGCACGTGCCACCTATGCCCAGCTAATTTTTATATTTTTGGCAGAGACGGGATTTCACCATGTTGGCCAGGATGGTCTCGATTTCCTAACCTCATGATCTGCCTGCTTTGGCCCCCCTAAGTGCTGGGATTACAGGCGTGAGCCACCGTGCTTGGCCTTAATTCACTTTTTTTTTTTTGAGATGGAGTCTTGCTCTGTCGCCCAGGCTGGAGTGCAGTGGCCGGATCTCAGCTCACTGCAAGCTCCGCCTCCCGGGTTTACGCCATTCTCCTGCCTCAGCCTCCCGAATAGCTGGGACTACAGGCGCCCGCCACTTCGACTGGCTAGTTTTTTGTATTTTTTTAGTAGAGACGGGGTTTCATCGTGTTAGCCAGGATGGTCTCGATCTCCTGACCTCGTGATCCGCCTGTCTCGGCCTCCCAAAGTGCTGGGATTACAGGCTTGAGCCACCGCGCCCGGCCTCTTAATTCACTTTTAAAGTCACACTTTCACATTCTGAACTTGCTCTGTACAGCTATTCAACTCTAGTAATTAGCCATCTAGCACTTTGCTAATTTCAACAAAATACTATTTAGAAGGATCAGTTTCTTTTTTTTTTTTTTTTTTTTTTTTTTTTTTTTTTTTTTTTTTTTTGAGAAGGAGTCTCACTCTGTCACCCAGGCTGGAGTGCAGTGGCCAGATCTCAGCTCACTGCAAACTCCGCCTCCCGGGTTTACGCCATTCTCCTGCCTCAGCCTCCCGAGTAGCTGGGACTACAGGCGCCCGCCACCTCGCCCGGCTAGTTTTTTGTATTTTTTTAGTAGAGACGGGGTTTCACCGTGTTAGCCAGGATAGTCTCGATCTCCTGACCTCGTGATCCGCCCGCCTCGGCCTCCCAAAGTGCTGGGATTACAGGCTTGAGCCACCGCGCCCGGCCAGAAGGATCAGTTTCTAATGAAGATAACTTTAAGTCACCAATTTAGGTTTTAAAAAAATCTATGAGGTTGAAAGCAGATATGCTAACTTAACTTCGACTTTAGCTAGCTGAACTCTGGAAAACAAGGTTCTAGTTTCAGCTCTGCCATTCGGCTGTGTGTGTGACCTGGGGAAAGTTACATAAACTCTGTGGGCCTCAATTTCTTCATGTAAAACAAAGGGACTATATTTTATGGTTTCTCTAAGAGCCCTTCTAATTTTAACATTTTATGACTCTCTGTTGGACTATTTCCACTTATTTTGTACCTCAAAAGACTGTCAGACCATGTGACTGCTAGACCATGTGATGTAGGTGAGAACTTTTGTTGCCCACTGAGCTGATATAATTGTGGCCTGCATTCTAATAGATTATAA
The DNA here is from genome assembly GCF_007565055.1 of Rhinopithecus roxellana. Taxonomy (NCBI): domain Eukaryota; kingdom Metazoa; phylum Chordata; class Mammalia; order Primates; family Cercopithecidae; genus Rhinopithecus; species Rhinopithecus roxellana. Next base: position 130,044,570 of record NC_044556.1, on the reverse strand, counting down.
AATCATTCTATAATTTGAATAAAATTATAATCTAAATTTTAAATAGAACTCCTATGTCTAAAAATCCTTTCATTATAAAAGATATCAAAAACAAACAAAATCTTAATACTTTCACAAAAGAAACATTTACAGTTCTGTATTTGTTTAGGATGTTACTGTGCTTCCATTATCATTAGTTACTCCACTGGAATACCAAGGAGTCCATGGACACCCTGGAATTGCATGTAAGATTGTATACATGTGTGTATATGCATTTTTCTGAGGCAAGGTTCCAAAGCATTCATCTGATTTACAAGTGAACTCAAGATCCCCAAAAAGTTAAGAATCACTGCTGTATTTGTACTGATCTTGAAGAAAATTACTGCTGCTTTATGAATGAATCCTTATGCAATGCTATGTATCTCCAAACTACTGAGACTACCTAGCTAAACTAAAACATTACTTTTTACTCTTCCCAAAACTCACAAAAAAACTTAATACCTTAAATCATTTTATTCCTTCTGAGTTTTTAATTCTATTACTGTTATAATTAAAAATGGAACATAGTGCTTTACATTTTAAAACGGGTTCTTTTGAGTATTTTAGCATCTTTAATAATAAAAAAACAGGAGGACAAATGAGGATACAGACAGTTCTGACCAAAAAGAAAATGTAGCTTAGGTATGATTTTCTATAGCAAACTCTATTCTATTACTTAAAATTATCTAATAATTTACATACACCTAAGTAAACAAAATAATACAGCACATTATTCCTGACCTAGGAATTCTCGCAGAGAATAAAAACAAAGTATCAGACCATCAGGATTTATTTAGCTACTATATGTAGACTAGAATGTTATCTAAGAAAATTCTATTCAGTTTAAGGCAATGCTATTTAACATTATTATTTAAAACAATCTCATTAAAATATCTCCTTTAATGGAATATCAAAAGCCTTCTCTTGAAAATCCTTCATTTAAAAAATTCATATTAATGGTGAAGATTTTGACATTGATCAGACAATAAATACTTTTGGACAGAGAAATGTCATAAAATATTTATCTGCTTAACTTTTTGATCAATCATTTAAAACCAAATACATTAATTTTTCTCCTTTAACAGCTTTGTAAGCCAACTGGGAAGTGTAAAAAGAGTATTTAAAATGTTTTGTGGGCCGGGCGCGGTGGCTCAAGCCTGTAATCCCGGCACTTTGGGAGGCCGAGACGGGCGGATCACGAGGTCAGGAGATCGAGACCATCCTGGCTAACACGGTGAAACCCCGTCTCTACTAAAAAATACAAAAAAACTAGCCGGGCGAGGTGGCGGGCGCCTGTAGTCCCAGCTACTCGGGAGGCTGAGGCAGGAGAATGGCGTAAACCCGGGAGGCAGAGCTTGCAGCGAGCTGAGATTGTGCCACTGCACTCCAGCCTGGGTGACAGAGCGAGACTCTGTCTCAATAAAAATAAATAAATAAATAAAAATAAAATGTTTTGTGACTAAAGGTTTCATCTTTCTATGCTACCTTGGTCTGCAATGAATGACCAAACCAAAAAATAGCTATATACTTTCTGCCCCTTCTTTTGATGTTTGAAAGTACTTACTAATTCAACAATATATTTAACTCCCTCAGGAGGCTGAGTGGGGAGGATCACTCATACCCAGGAGTTTGAATTCAACCCTATTATGGGCAACATAGTGAGACTCTTAAAAAAAGTACACTCATCCATGAAAATGTCCTTGACATATATCACACTGTGAGTAAGAATTTCTCTTTTCTGAACTTCCTTAGCAATTGATCTAGATATACTTCTCTATATGAACCTGCCCCTCATTCTTTTTTCCGTCTACACTCTAAGCTTGAGAACAGGGTTTAAGTCTGATTTATCTTGGTACCCCTCAGAACTTAGCATACTCACACATTAATCAATAAACAATTGCTGAGAGAGTAAGTGTATAATTAATAAATAATATGGAAGAAGAAGCTACTGTTAACGAATGAAAGAAAAAATGCAGTGTCCTATTTTAAGTAATGAAACACTTAAAGATGAAGAAAACACCATTCTTTCAGTGTTTCGCTTGTTCCATAAACAGGAAGAGTCAATCGGGGTGTTTTTTCATGAATATCTGTTTCATGTTTATAGGCAATCCACTTAAATTGTAAATAATATCCCTTGCAGTAATAAAACTCAGATTTCACTTACCAATATAACCAAAAACACTGAGAGCTATTCAGTTCATGGCTTAGATCTACTGTATGTCTTTTGCAAACATGTTTTCATTATTATTAATGTCTTTCACATTTTGAATATTATTTTTTCCTTTTAATATACTGATAAATGGAAATTATATGACATTTATAAAATGTCTACTCAACGAAGAGGTCAAGAAAAGCCATATGTTAGGAATATAACGTATGGCTTTTAATATTCAACAAAGGCATTACTGTCTCAGTAAAAAAAAAAAAGGAAATCTTTCACTATAGCCAAAAATGACATGATCACTTCAGAAAAATATCTGTCATAAAATCAGAGTTCAGAAAGTTACCAATAAGCAATGACACAAAATGAAAAGGTTCCCCCTAAAAACTAGCTAAATTTACTGAGAAGGGCGACTACTCTTTGGTGATTTATAACAATAAAACAGGAATGACTGCCTTTGCAAATCTATGGAACAAATAAGTTCCTGGTCACGAAGTAGCAGAGGTTCAAATGATTTTGTCGTTAGGTGTCTACTGTAGCAAATGACTATGAAATTAACTGACTCCCTATTTATTGAGCTGACATTCCAACATCATTGAAGGAGATGAAACTATGGTGCTCTGATAATATAAATGGTATTTAAAAGCTAGTCTTCACATTACTTTGTTTCAGAGACCAAAAAATAGTGCATAACAATACTCTTCCTTTTCTATGCACCACCAATTTCGGAAAATACTTTACTTCATCCTCAGATTTCTTTTTTTTGAGACTAAGTTGTGTTCTTGTTGCCCAGGCTGGAGTACAGGGGTGTGAGCTCAGCTCGCTGCAACCTCCACCTCCCAGGTTCAAATGATTCTCCTGCCTCAGCCTCCAGAGTAGCTGGGATTACAGCCATGTGTCACCACACCTGGCTAATTTTGTATTTTTAGTAGAGACGGGGTTTCACCATGTTGGCCATGGTTGGTCTTGAACTCCTGACCACAGGTGATGTGCCCGCTTCGGCCTCCCAAAGTGCTGGGATTACAGGCGTGAGCCACCAGGCCCGGCCTCATCCTCAGATTTTAGCACCATCATTCAAACATTTCTTCGACACTACTGTCTTTATTCCTATCACAAACACAATTTCATTGCCTCAAACAGATCAAAAAGTCACTGAATGCTTCAATGCCTATTCTCCTCGACAAATCACTCAAAAATCAATTGCCATAGTTGTCAAGGAATGGTGGAGGAATAATACAAACACTCTAGGTGATTAATATTTTGCAGTATATTAAAATAATTAACAAAATTTGGAACAAGTCAATAAATACAAACTTAAACTTGTTATTTAGGATTTTTAAAGCTTTAACCAAATCTGAAATAAGCAGCCCAGAAACTGACTGACCTCAAGGGCAGACTAGAATTAACAGCTTTTTTCTACAAAGGTGGTCAAATTAGGATATCATTCTTAGAGACTGGCAATGAAAATTTTATTGAAATAGAAGAGCAAGGGATCAATGAAGAAATCACCCTGACACTGTGTTCCCCCAACATTTACCACTCAAAGACATTTGTGGCAGATATACAATGTCAAATTAGTGATAAAAATCTGAGAGATTATTCTAATTTTGACTTCAAAAGATTGCTGGAACAATACAGTATGCCCATATAGGCTACTGGAAATTTTTATCAGGAAAGGAAGAAAGCATGTTTAATCTAAATTTTAATAAATTCCTACTTGAAGAAGCCTTTATCAGTCTATCCCATGGAAATCATCCAAAAGGAACGTTCATTCATATATTTGTCAATATTTGGTTTCACCTCTTATATTTTTAATTTTTTAAAGCTGTATTTAAGACTTATTTTCATAATCAATTTAGGTATTTTTAAGTTACGAAATGCCTTTCTTGCAATGAAGTGCCAATATAGAACTGCACCTACAGAAAGTAAGGATTTCACTTACAACTGCTTGACTGTTGCAAAACAAACTAAATCATAGACTGACTTAACATATAAACAGAGCATCATTAAATTTGATGATGTGTGGTATACTGCCAAAAGTTATCAAATTAAAACTTAAATTCAATCTGTAGTAGTTCAAATTGCGAACTTAAAATGGTAGTCAACAAAAATTTCTAATGAGTCTCTTTCATATATAATGGGTTTTGAGGAAGCTAGATATGGGGTGGAGGTTACAGAGGCAAGAATACAGTCCACAAGCAGTTAATTTATAACCATATTTAATTAAATATATACCCCAAAGAGTAAAAGTCTCACATAAATGTCATTTTATATGGTCAACACTGATGTACACCTGAGCTATATCTAAGTTGGAGTAGCTTTCTTTCAGAGTCTTTACACATTAATTCTTAGAACTATTTTAGAAGAAGGTTAGACTGCTAAATCAACATTCCTGGAAATTTTCAGCCTTTCTACTTTTAGCTAAGGAACTCATACCTACTCACCAGGTTAAAATTTCATCTATTTGAATAAGCCTGAGAGGTGCCAGAGAGCCACAGGATGAAATGTCAGGATATACCATTAGTTGCTTCCCCAAATTATTAGACATGCCTTTCTTTTCGTAAAAGAAAGGGGAAAACTTTGTTATGGGTACACGTGCAGATACTTTTTTTTTTTTTTGGAGACAGGGTCTAGCTCTGTCACCCTGGCTGGAGTGCAGTGGCACAATCATAGCTCACTGCAGCCTTGACCTCCTAGGCTCAAAGGATCCTCCCACCTCAGCCTCCCACATAGCTGAGACTACAGGCACATGGCACCATGCCCAGCTAATTTTATTTTTTTGTAGAGATGGGGGTCTCACTATGTTGCCCAGGCTGGTCTTGAACTCCTGGGCTCAGATGATCCTCCTGCCTCAGCTTCTCAAAGTGCTGGGATTATAGGTGTGAGTCACCACTCCTAGCCTTTTTGGTTTTTTAAAATAAGAAACCTGTTCGTATTAAAATTGTTTTATAAATAAGATCTACAGTCAATTGGCTTCTAACAATTCTGCTAAAATGCTACTGAATCCATAAAATATTTGTCTTAATCTAATGAAGTATATTACAAATGTTATTTGTTGTACTACTTTCAATGTAACTAAACAAGAGATATTTATAAAAAACAAATTACTTTTCATCCATGCGGCTTCTCATTTTCTTCAGTTTCTGCATAATGCTGCTAGTTTCACTGCTGGAGATTGAAATGGGAGAAGGACTGCGGGTCTCCAAGTCAGTTGGACCAGGACTGGTTGCCTTATTATCCTTTGTATCTTCATCACTATGAGAGTCCTGCAAACAAAAAGAGGCAAAATTGTATTGGACTTTAATAGGACCTTGAAGTCATCATAATACTGTCAATTCAAAATTAAGTTTATCCACAATACAATGTTTATAACAAGAGTTGAAAATAAGATAATAAAGGACAAAATATACCACACACTTAAAAATGGTTAAACTAGTACATTTCATATTATGTATATTTTTACCATCATTTATATATAGAGAGAAAAAGAGAATATCACAACACGTAATAATTTTAAAGAAATGTAAGAAATCTAAAAAAGCTTCTGCTATTAGTAATCTAGTATCTACATATCCTCTCTGAGATTTCAAAGTTGAACCACTCAAAAGGAATAAAAAAGTTAGACCTATAACTATACAAAACATATATGTACAGACACAAAGAATGACTGGAAGATGTAACATTTATTTTAATCATACTAGGGCAAGGGTTTTTTCTTTTGAATATTCCTTATGCAAAACTAGGTTTTCAAAAATTAAAAAAGTTTGTAAAGAAAACATCTGGAAACTATTAATCAATACATTATTTCTGATGAGCAAAAAGTCAAACTTTAATTGCTTAGTATGCCTTCCCCACAGTCATTTATTCTCCTAACTTTTCAGGAAGATGGGTAGGGACAGTCATGACTGTTTTTATTTTGTTAAAAAAAAAAAAAAAAGTAGAGCCCTTGAGCTTCCCTTTCTTCCTCCTGAACAGTTCAATCTTAAAGTCACTGGATGGGACAGAGCAAGGCAGGCATCTATGTAGGGGTTGAGGGACACAGGAGGGCAAGAGTGGGGTCTCAGAACCTGAGTAGGATGAAGAGGGCATTTAATGCAGGAGGGTGGCTGGTAAGGGGAATCAGAGCCCAAGAAGGCCAACAAGAATGTCACATGGAAGTGACCCCACACACAACTGCAAGCCCAAACACAGTGAGGATGGCCTTACCACAGAGAACTTCCTAGCACAAGTGTCAGAGTCCAAAGAGATAAGGAAGATAAGGTGTGAGGAGATGGGAATAGCCCAATTTGGGGAGTCAGAGCCCAGCTGGAATGAGAAGGGCAACCACTTTCAGGTAGTCTGCAGATTAACTGGTAGTAATGTATCAATGTTAATTTGTTGGCAACTTACTCTCAGATAACTCAGGATAATAGAATTTTTTGTACTGTTTGACATTTTTCTGTAAGTTTGAGATTTTTTCAAAATTTAAAGTTTACTTTAAAAATCAAAGCAGAGCGTATTAGGAATTTTAAAAATTATACTGCTATACAGTTTGAGTTTTCTCACACTATAATGACTTTTTTTTTTTTTTTTTGAGACAGGGTCTTGCTTTATCACCTAGGCTGGAGTGCAGTGGTGTGATCACAGCTTAACTGCAGCCTCGGCCTGCTAGGCTGAAGCAATCCTCCCACCTCAGCCTCACAAGTAGCTGGGACTATAGGTGTATGCCACCACGCCCGGCTAATTTTTGTATTTTTTGTAGAGCTGGGTGTTTTGCCCTGTTGCCCAGGCTGATCTCAAACTCCTGAGCTCAAGCGATCTGCCCACCTAGGCCTCCCAAACTGTTGCGATTACAGGCGTGAGTCACGGCACCCAGCCCTACACTGACATTTTATAGTACCTTAGAATAGGTCCACTGAACATTCTAAGGTATGCTCAGGCTCTAAGGTATTACAGGCTCCCACCTGTAATCCCAACACTCTGGAAGGCTGAGGCAGATGGATTGCTTGAGCCCAGGAGTTGGAGACCAGCCTGAGCAACATGGCGAAACCCCATCTCTACAAAAAGTTAGCTGGGGGTGGAGGTGCATGCCTATAGTCCCAGCTACTGGGAAGGCTGAGGTGAGAGGATTACCTGACCCCTGGGAGGTCAAGCCTGCTGTGAGCTGTGATTGCACCATTTTATTCCAGTCCAGGTGATGGAGTGAGACCGTGTCCTCCCCCCACAAAAAAAAAAAAAAAAGTTTCAAATTTTGTTTTTGTCTAATATCTCCTTTGAATCATGTATCATTGTATTAAAGTTGGATAGCTAAGATGTGTATCATGTAAATAGTAAAACAGTGTCCCCCATTAATTCTGAAGAATATATTTGAATTGATAAATAAGAGCAAAGCCCTCTGTTCCAATTTAGTTTGTAAGTGAAATATAAACTAAATTAAACTAATATTGTATAAGAACTATGTGGCCCTTTCAAAATTTGAATATTCCATAGGAAAAAAATAAAACTCTCACTATACATTAGGGCATTGCTACAGTTTGAATGTTTGTCCCCTCTGTAACTCACGTTGAATCTTAATTTTCATTGTAAAGTTAAGACAGTGGGAAATCAGACTATGGTATTTGAGAGGTAGAACTTTTGAAAGGTAATTAGAAATAGGACGATGTCATAAGGGTTGGACTTTAGTGGATTAATAAGAAAGAGAGGATTGAGTTAGCACGCTCAGCCCCTGTGTCATGTGATGCCCTGCATCACCCCTTGGGACTCTGCGGAGAGTCCCTACCAGCAAGAAGGCCCTCACCAGATGTGGCACCTTGACCTTGAACTTCTCACCTTCCAGAACTGTAAGAAAAAATTTTGCTCCTTTATAAATTACCCAGTCTTAGGTATTCAATTATAGCAACAGAAAATGGACTAAGACTGGCCCATCCATAGAACTTTATCCTAGTTCATTATTGTATCATACTGTTTGAATGAATATCATCTTAGAACATGAGACAGGGTGAGATACCGGCAATCAACGTAAGACAGGAAACAAATAATAACTTCATGTAGTTTACCAATTTACTCTCCCCTGCAGACTTCAGCTTCTCCTGTAGTTTTATGGTGGTCTGGCGGATCCTTTCTATCTCCTCCTGCTGTTTAAGAATCAGCTGTCTTTCCTTCCGAGCTGCCTTATTGGCTTCTTGAAGACGTTTTATTTCTGCCTAAGGTTTAAAGAGTTAAGACAGGGATCAAGATTGGGAGAAGACAAGGCCAAAGTAATATTAAAAAAAAAATCATCACATATATTAAAAACAAATACATATAGTATTTTATAACAGAAGTAGTAATACTGAAAAGTTTAAAAAATAATGAGGAAATAAATCACATACAATCTCACCATTCTAAAATAATTTAATATGATCCCTTAATTTTATTTAAATTATAATTAGACTGATAATTTCATATTCCATTTTAAAACATACATTTCACATTTTTCCATAATGCTACTTAACGTTTACACTTACTAGTTTAATAGCTGCTTATCAAGTAAACTAATTAATGTAACTATTATTCTATTGCTAAACTTTTAGGCCCCTATAATGTTTTACTATCCCAAATAATGCTTTAATGCCCATACCACAGACTAGTTCTTTAGGAGAGATTTCTAAAAGTAAAATAAACAAGTCAAAGACAATGAATCATTTTATGGATCTTAAAAACAGTTTTTAAAATTGCTTTCAAAAAAGGACTGCCCCCGCCTACAATGCTACCAGAAACATTTAAGACTACATTGCACCAATCTCTCTCCACACAGAATACTAAGTTTTCAGTTGCTATGTGGGCAGAAGATAACACACTTCACTGCTAATAATTGTCAAAATTTAACAGATAATCCTTTTTTAAAAATAAATTTGTTTTAAATCTGTTTTCTTGGTTAGATATGTTGGCTCACACCTGTAATCCTAGCACTTTGGGAGGCCAAGGCAGGCAGATCACTTGAGCCCAGGAGTTGACTAGCCTGGGCAACACGGTGAAACCCCACCTCTACAAAAGATACAAAAATCAGCCAGGCATGGTGGCACTCACCTGTGGTCCCAGCTACTTGGGAGGCTGAGGTGGGAGGATCAACCTGAGCCCAGGAGGTCAAGGTTGCAGTGAGCCAAAATCATGCCACTGCACTCCAGCCCGGGAAACAGAGTGAGACCCTGTCTCAATCAATCAACAATCAATCAACCAATGTTTTCTTATTAATAAAGCATAATAAAGACATTAAAATTTGTAGTTACAATTATTTTAATCATTGAGATTTTTTGAAACTACCTTAAAATGCAAAAAAGTGCTTTATAAACATCTACACTTCCAAAACATCAAATTAACAATTGTTAATATTCAGTTATATTTTCTCCAAGTCTTTAATCCTGTAAAGAAATAAAACATTACGGTTAAATTAGTCTGCAATCTTGCGCCCCAACTCCTCAGAGGTAACAACTATCATGGGTTTGGTATCTATCCTTCCAGCACATTCTTTTTAAATTATTCTAAAAATATTTGTGCTTATCTGCAAACAAAAAGATACAATATTTGGTTTGTATGTTTAAAAATATTTTATAACTATCATATGTATATGTTTTAAATCTTGCTTTACTAGATATCACTTTTGATATTTTGCCATGCTAATTTATGCCTTTTAATGCTGCATAAAATTACAGTGGAGAACCATATATTTATCTATTACCCATATGGTGGGATTATTTTTATTTTTAAAATTTTTTAGAGACAAGGTCTTGCTCTGTTGCCCAGGCTGGAGTACAGTGGCTCAATCACAGCTCAATGCAGCCTCAAACTTGTGGGCTCAAGTGATCTTCCCACCTTAGCCTCCCAAGTAGCTAGGACTACAAGCACATTCCACCATGCATAGCTAATTTTTATTTTTTATTTTTGTAGACACAGGGTCTTGCTATGTTGCCCAGGGTGGTCTCAAACTCCTGGCCTCAAGTGATCCGTCTGCTTTGGCCTCCCAAAGCACTGGGATTGTAGGTGTGAGCCACTGTGCCCACCCCATATGGTGAGATTTTAAGGTTACTGTCTATTTTTTACTATTGTACAAACAATGCTGTAAGTGAAGAGCCTTACATATTTTGTCTTCTTGGGCACATTTATAAATTTTTCTGGAGTAGTAGTTCTCAAAGTGTGCTCTATGGAGTTCCTGGAAGTCTTGAGACCCTGTCAGGGGACTCTGAGCATCAAAACATTTTTTATAATACTAAATACATTATGAGCAAATATATTATTTGCTCTTTATTCTCATTCCCTAAGGAGTACACAATGGTTGTGTACATTTTAAAGAAAGTAACTATATTTTCCAAAACAAAAAATAATTTAGTGAAAAGAATGATATTTTAGCATTTTGCATATCTCTTTGTCGTCTAGCTTGATTTTTTTTAACACTGTGCATTGATCACTGGGAAAATGTTGGTTCACTAAGTTATGCGGATTTTCTAAATGTTGACACACTTCATTATGCAATATCAAACAGTTATACTCATGAATATCACCATTAATCTCAAAAGAAAAATTATTTTGGGTGAGCAATGGAAATTTTTCAGAATCCTGACTTGTGTGTGAAAGCTCGAATTTTATCATTGGCAACATATACTGTCAGTTATTTTTTTGAAGTGATAGGGATACTGCTTTGTTTTTGAGAAAAACATTTGTCAAATAACCAAATCTGGCCGGGCGCGGTGGCTCAAGCCTGTAATCCCAGCACTTTGGGAGGCCGAGACGGGCGGATCACGAGGTCAGGAGATCGAGACCATCCTGGCTAATACGGTGAAACCCTGTCTCTACTTAAAAATACAAAAAACTAGCCGGGCGACAAGGCGGGCGCCTGTAGTCCCAGCTACTCGGGAGGCTGAGGCAGGAGAATGGCGTAAACCCGGGAGGCGGAGCTTGCAGTGAGCTGAGATTGTGCCACTGCACTCCAGCCTGGGTGGCAGAGCAAGACTCCGTCTCAAAAAAAAAACAAAACAAAACAAAAAAAAAACAAATCTGAATTAGCACAGTTTGCCTTGAATCATTCTTTCAAGTAAAAATACTATTCCATGAAAAAAAATTTTAAAAAAAAGCTCACAATTCAAACAAGCGCAAAAATACTTCTCCTTGAATTAATCACTATATTCTGGTATCGAGCAAAGGTGTCTGATTATGGATTTCCCGTTTCTGTCACACAGAATACAAAAAAGAAATGTACTCAAGAGTTTAAGACAATAAAATTAATAATTCTTACTACTCAATCAGGACATTCTAAATGAAACTTGCTTTCTTTAACTGCAAGTAAGTGGCATGAAGAATAAGACAATTACCAATATGGTTTGGTGCCACTGACTTGTGCTAAAGCACCAGCAGTTTTACTCAGCATTGTTTTCTACTATTTAGTGCAAATGTCAACACAGTGAAAAGGATAAATTCATATCAGAGTATCATTATGAAAATAGTTTTGATCTTCCAGACCTGTGAAAGGGTCTTAGAGGCCAGAGTTTCACAAAGTACATTTTGAAACTTCCACTAACCTAGGCCTGAGTTTCTGAACCAAATAATGTATAAATTCACCCAATTCAAGCCTAGAAGAAAAAAGAGACAATTTCGAAGAAATACTTGGGAAACAAGGTTTGGTCCTCTTGTAAGAACACACAAAGTTGTACAAACGAATTGTTCACTTTAAAATGGTGAATGGTATAAGTGAATTATTCACTTTATTAAAATGGTTATTTTTATGTGTTATGAATATCACTTCAGGGAGGGTAAAACTAGTAAGACATAGGAAAATACAGTCTCTCTTTTTTGGATATGGTTGTACCAAATTGCTTAGAACCAGCCATTTCACTATCAGTCAAAAGAATTCTTACTGCTACAGTTGCAATAGAGATCTTAGCACATAGATTCTTACACTTTGGTTCTTTCAACCTTATAAGGCAACTTTTCAGGGGTAACCAATTGGATCAAAGAGTATATTTTGCACATTTACTTAAAAAATTCTTAAGTATTACAAAAAGAAAAAGTAGTCACTCATATCCCTACCACTGGCATTAAACATATTTAACAGTTTGCACATTTGTTTCAAATATGTTATTATCTATAAATAGATAAATACAGATGAAACCAAACTCCATGCCAATCTCTTCCTCCTTCCTCTCTTCCCCAGAAGTGCATCATTCCTATATGTGGTTTTTTGCTTTTGATGCATGAGTGGTTCCACAGAACATATACTACTAATTGGTTACGTTAAAAAAATTTACATGACTGGTATAATACTGTATATATTCTTTGCATCTTGCTTTTCTATAAAAAAGAACATTATGGTTTTTGGTAAAGGAAGATCTACTGCTACACTCTCCAGTATGACAGCTTCTAGCTACATGTGGCTAGTAGCTACAGTATTGGATAACACAGATATAGAAAATTACTATCATTTCAGATATCTCTATAGACAGTGCTGATGTCTAATACATTCAGTTTCCTGTAGTACTATACTTTCTTGCAAGAATATGTTTTATTTCATCTATTCTTTTATTGAAGAAATTCAGTTGTTTCCATTTTCCCCTGCACATATGTGAAAGCTTTTTTAGGATATATAACAAGACAGAACTGCTGAGTCATATATCATATATGTCCTCAACTGAACCAGGTAGTGGCAATTGCTCTCAACTCAAAGTGGTTACACCAGTCAACACTCTAACCAGCTATACAGAGGCACAGTGACAAAACTGGAGACTCAGGAGATCTCAAACTCACATTCTCCTCAAAGCAGTTGTCAAGTTCTGCAGGAGCACATAGAGGGCTAAGGAGTCAACCCAGAAAAGTCTCGAAAGCAGAGCAGAAATCCCCAGTCTCTTGTGCTGAGTAAAAAATTTTATCTGGGTTTCCAGTGAAGCCTGGAGAGCCCCAACCCAGGGACAATGCCAACCAGAAGTAGACTGAGGCTTACCAACTCTACAACCCAACCCTAACCCAGCACAATCTTTGAATGAATTAAGATGAACAGTTGATAACTCTAATAAAATAGCAAAAGAAAACTCTAATAAAATAGCAAAAGAAAGGATAAATCCTCTCTGGGGGAAAAGACCATCAGCTGGAGCCTTTGCAGTTATTTATATGCTGTTGGCTAGTACTTAACAAAAAAATTACTAGGCATGCAAAGAAAAGGAGCCATACGACAGGTAAAAAAAAAAAAAAAAGAAAACAGACAATAGTAATAATAGAGGCACAGATGGCTACATATAAGCAGACAGGGAAGAAATAACAGTACAGAAAATTAAAATAACTATGGATAATATGTAGAAAAAGATAGAAAAGTAGGCCAGGCACGGTGGCTCATGCCTGTAATCCCGGCCCTTTGAGAAGCCAAGGCGGGTGGATCACCTGAGGTCAGGGGTTTGAGACCAGCCTGGCCAACATGGTGAAACCCCATCTCTACTAAAAATACAAAAAAATTAGCTGGGTGCACCTGTAATCCCAGCTACTCAGGAGGCTGAGGCAGGAGAATCACTTGTACCCGAGAGGCAGGGTTTGCAGTTAGCCAAGATCGCACCATTGCACTCTAGCCTGGGCAGGAAGAGTGAAACTCCGTCTCAAAAACAAAAACAAACAAATAAAAAAAAAACAAGTAGATTAAAGGGTAGAAAATTTCAACAGACTTAAAATCTATTTTAAAAAGAATAAAACTGGGTATTATAGAACTAAAACAAATCAAATTAAGAATTCACTGGAGACACTTAGCAGTGCATTGGGCAAAGTAGAAGACATACTAATGAACTCAAAGACAGGTCAATAAAAACTTTCCAAACTGAAGCACAGTGTTTTTAGTTTTTAATTTGTTTGTTTTAAGGAATAAAATACAAACAAGACAGAGGAAAGGGATGTGGCAAATGGTCAAAAGGTCTAACCTATGTCTAATTGAAGTCCCTGAAGGAAAGGAGAAAAAGAATGAGGCAGAAGTGGCCAGGCACAGTAGTTCACACCTGTAATCCCAGTACTCTGGGAGGCCAAGGTTGGGGGATCACTTGAGTCCAGAAGTTCAAGACCAGCCTGGGCAACATGGCGAAACCCCATCTCTACAAAAAATTACCTGGCACTGGTGGCGCACACCTGTGGTCCCAGCTACAGGGAAGGCTTGGGTAAGAGGACTGCTTGAGCTCTAGAGGCAGAGGCTGCAGTGAGCTGAGATCGTGCCACTGTACTCCAGCCTGCACAACTGAGTGGGACCCTGTCTCAAAAAAAAAAAAAAAAAAAAAAAAGGGAGGCGGGAGCAGAGGCAATACATGAAGAGACAGTTTCTGAAAAACTGATTAAATAAAACAACCAATACAAGAAGCTCAGCAAATCTTAAATAGGATGAATACAAAGGAAACCACGCCTACATGCATCATAGTAAAACTACTGAAAAATTGGATAATTTTTAAATAATCTTAAAAGGAACCTTCAAAAGAACAAGATTAAGATAACTGACCTCTCCACATAAACAATAGAAAGCAGTAAATAATGGAAAAATATCTTTAAAAGTGCTGAAAGAAAATAATTTTATGCCTATTAAAAATATTCTTCAAAAATAAAGGTGAAACAAATACATTTTCAAACTAATCAAAACAAAAAATGTGTTATTAGCAGGCATGCAATAAAATACCAGACGTATTAAAATGAAAAATTTTATACTTCAAAGGATACTATCAAGAAAGTGAAAAGAAACCTCACAGAATGAGGGATAAATTCATAAATCTTGTTTTCATTTTATTTTATAACAGAAAGCTACTGTAACATTATAGAAAGTTATTTACTTATTTTAACTAAGAAAAATTTTAATTTATTTTAAAATCAATTTTTTGGATTAAAAATACACAACTTTTTTTTTTTTTTAAATAGAATTCAGAATTTATTCAAATTCATATCATCTGTAATGTTTCCTGGGATAAACATATAACTAAGTAATAAGCTAATATATAATTCAGATAATTAGGTTCCTAAATCATCTAACATAGTAGCTAGCACCTGACAACAGGTTAATATGGAAAAAAATAACTAGAATCTATTGAATACTTACCAGGCACAGTGAAACACACTTTACATATGTTACCTCATTTAATCCTCACAACCACCATATGAAGTATAATCCCACTCCTACAGATGAGGAAATTAAGTCTCAGAGAGTTACTTAAACTTTGACCGTGATCACACAGTTGCAAGTGACAACACTGGAATTCGAATAATAGCAACTAACATTTATTGAGCACTTACCATTGTGCCACGGTCTGTTCTAAGTTTATTTTATGTATTAACTCACTTATTCCTCAAAACAACCCTATAAAGTATGTTACTATTATTATCTTCAGTTTACAGATGAGGAAACTGAGACACAGAGAAGTTAAGTAACTTGTTCCAGGTTATGAAACCAGCAACTGGTAAAGCTGGGATTTCAGCCTAGGAAATCTAACTCCAGAGCCTGAATTCTTTACCACTACACCACCATACTGCCTCTCCAGAATTCAAAACTAAGGTCTTTCTAAGTCCATTAAGCCAAAATATTTATCAATATGTAATTAATATGTCATGAAAGTCTAGGGAAACAATAATTTAAAATTTAATCCAAATAGATTATTTTACACATATCTTAAATTTTAAAATATGTATTTCAAAAGAGTATTTTTCTTCTACTTACTACACGAAGGTAGAAAGTTTGCCTGTGTATTTTATTAATTTAGCAGTGACACACAATCCTAATTTAGGAGAAATACAGTAGATTATCAAGCAACCCCTATAATTATAGTAGTATGAACATAAACAGTGGAAGTATCAACTAAATCTCATTTAAGGCAATAATAAGGAAAAGAAATCTGGCAAAATAATAGATTCCATAAACTAACTTGCCTTATAAGTTGTCCTAAAGGGGTGTCTTCCCTAACATACCTTTTCTTGCTGCAACCTTAAAAGCAAACCACGCTGTTTCTTCCGGAGTGGGGGCATTTTATCATCCTCTCCTTTGTCTCGTAGATGTCTGCAAATAATATTTTTCATTCAGACAAAGATTTGATTAAATTTCTCTTACCTGAATAATGTCAAGAATTCTAGACTACTAAAAAGTCTACAAACCAATTTAACATTTTCAAATGTGAAAAGCAGTTGCTACAAGTAGCTGTAACCATTCAAATCCGAATAAGTATTTTACTGAGGTATATGCAAGCCCTAGAATGTGTCCTCTGAAGACAGAAGGACTTTGGGAAATTTACAATATTGTATCATATGACAACATAAGATTACAGTCAGTTAAGTGATAAAACAGGAATGCAAAGAAAATGTTATGTGGGTAGGAGGAGGTCTTGAAAGAAATACAAATCAAATATGACTGCCATATTTCTAGCTTGAGAAACTGGGTTGCTCAAATCAAATCAAATGAGGAAACAAAAACATCTTAAAATATAAAGCATTCTGTTCTATGAATGAAGAAATCAGTGAAAACTGTGCTCATTGAAAGAACTTACTTTTTTTGATGCTCTAACCAGGCCAACTCAGCCTTAGTCTTCTCCTTCAAGGCCTTTTCGCGGAGACGCAGGAGTGAAGACTGGTGAGCTGCCCTCATTTCTTCTTCTTTCATATACTGTCGAACCATCTCCATAGTAAATTTAGAAAAGCTATCTTGTCCTCCTGAGAATGGCATGTTCAGTTCCTAAAGTAGATGGTTTCTTTCTTGTTTATCATCATCTAACCTTTTGGTACTTAACTCCACTAAAAGAGGTATGCATTTACAAAAACAAACTATGTATTTAACAAGGTCATCAACAATGTAAGAGAATATTCTTTAAAAAGGCACATGAGGCAGATTAACATTCATCTGCTAATTTACTCAGCCAATAAAATTTTAATAAACTACTGCAAGCCAATTACTGTCCCAAGGATCCAAAGTGGGATAAGAATTTGTTTCTGCTAACCAAAAAGCATACAATTTGGTAAGAACGAATGTAAATTTCTAAATGGAATACAGCATTAGAAGAGTGAAGCAAGTACAAAAGCTAGAGAGATAATATTGGCTCAGATCCTCAAAGGCCTCATATATCATTCCAAAAAATAAGTTTGTATTGTACTTTGTAAGGAAAGGGAAGCCAGATTTCATAGGAAAACTATAAAATAAAACTGGTATCTTAGAAAAATCATTCTAGTAGCTGACAAATGAGACAAGTACAAAATGTTTTCTCTTATCTTTGAGAGAACATATCCACAACCATTTACCTCCACAGATAAAGTGAAACACACCTTGGCAGTAGACAGTGTAGTTTTTTCTGGAGAAGCTTCTTCATCAGAGTCATCATGATGACTTCTTCTCTTTTCCATATTAAATCTGCGGTGACTCTCTGAAGGTAGTAATGATCGAAATGATTGTTCTTCTATTTCATCTTCTGTCATGGATTCATCAAATTTCAGAGAATATTCTGTTGCAATAGATGTTGAGTCTAAAAGAATATGGAGAAAGTAGATTTTATTATTATAACTGTTCTCAGTAGGTATTCAATTAGTAGCCCTTTGCCTCTTTATGGGACAATCCAACATAAATTCATAAAACTGATCACTAAAAAATAGACATGAAATATTAAAATTCATTTGCCTTACAAGCAAGGAAAAAACCTCTAAAAATACCTAGAAATATTAGGTTAAGAAATATAAAGATTAATGTTGCAAAAAATTTAGAGAGCTCTTACAAATCAATTAGAAAACCACTAATGCACCTATAGAAAAATGAAAAAAGGTCAGATCAGATGCTTTACAAAGCAAATATAAATAGTAAAAGCGAAAAACTGTTTAACATTACTATCAATCAAAGAAATGCAAGTAAAAATATCTTTTTAAAAAACTCATTAATTCCAAGTTTAATTAGAATATGACGGATCTTTCAGGCTGGTTCCTGTGTGCCTTTGACATGGTTTTTTTTGTTTGTTTGTTTGTTTTTATTGAATATTTCTTCACTTTCTGGTACTACAAGATACTCCAGGCTCAAATTGTATTTTCCCTACAGCCCTAGAATCAGCCATTTCTCCAAAAAGCTCTTATTTATTTTATTAAGGAATGATACTTAGAAACCACAATCTAGGGGCCAGGCACAGTGGCTCACACCTGCAATCCCAGCATTTTGGGATGCCAAGGTGGGAGGATCCCTCGAGGCCAGGAGTTTGAGACCAGCCTGGGTGACAGAGCAAGACCCCATCTCTTAAAAAAATCAGAAAGAAAGAAAGAATTTGTAGGCACTAGTTGTCCTTGTTACCACGGGTGTATCACTGCTTCTGCACTTGCTCAGTGGACAGAGCTAGGTAATATATGGATGTATATTAATCCATGTATACATGTGTGTGCACACACGCACACAATTACAATTGCTTTTGTATCCATCCAGTCAGCCAGTTAAACATGAATTCATACTTATGTCTACGATCCAGTACCAGAGTTCATTCTAGTCTTCCTTTCTTGTGTACCTTCCCTTCCAACACCGAGAAACACGGCTCTCACCATCCAACACTCATTTACTTATTTGTTCAAACCCAATATATATGTAAAGTACTGTCAACCTGTACCCCCGTGAAAAACTATTATCCAACTAGAGTATAGGTTTATGTACCATTCCTTTTGTATTAGGCTTATATTAATAGTTTCCACTCAAGACACCATTTTCCAAAGTTACTTACTTAGGTCAGCTCTTTTCCCCTAACTGCTTCAATGTCATTATGCCATATATTTGTAATACAGTTAGATCCATTTATCACAGGCTGCGTTCCATTTTGGGATCTCCCAATATCCTGATTCATGTGTGTGTTTGCATGATTAGTTCACAGATACTAAAATTTACTCATTGTGATACACAGTTCCAAGGTTTTGACAAATACACAGCATCATACAGAACATACATACATACAGAACAACTACTCTTATGTAACAGTTCCTTCACCCTAAACGTCCCTCCATGCATCCTCTTCCCCCTAATGCCTAGAAACCAACTTTTTCCATCTCTTTAGTTGTGCCTTTTACAGACTGTCATATAAATTGAACCATATAATAACAGATAGACTTTTGCGGCCTGCTTTTTCACTTAGTGAAATTCACTTAAAATTCGTCCAAGTGCGCACCCTTCAAAAGCTCCCCTGGTAGAGGGGAGGTCTGGTAGAGTGCAGGACTGTAAAATTTGTCCATGTTGTTGCATGAATCAAAAGATTATTCCTTTTAATAGCTGAATAGTATTTCATTGTATGGATGTACCAGTTTATCCATTCCCCTAGTAAAGGACATCTTGATTGCTTCTAGTTCTTAGCAATTATGAACATGCTGCTATGAACATCAGTATATAGGTTTTTATGTAGACGTAAATTTTCAGATCACTCGGTAAATACCCAGGCATGTGATTGCTGGATTGTATGGTTAAGTCTTATAAGACACTATGAAACTATCTTCCACGGTGACCATATAATTTTCCATTCTCACCAGCAATGTATGCAAGTTCCTGTTGCTCTGCATCCTTGTCACCAATTTATTATTATCCGTTTTTCTGATAGTCATTCTAGTAATATGTTATGGTATCCTGTGATTTCAATTGTAATTTCTTTAATGATATATGCGGTTGAAGACTTTTTCCTGTGTCTATGTGCCATCTGCATATTTTCTTCAATAAAGTATCTGTTCAGATCTTCTGTACATTTAAAAAATTGAGTTGTTTTTGAACAACTATTATTGAATTTTTTTTTTTTTTGAGACAGAATCTCACTCTTGTTGCCCAGGCTGGAATGCAGTGGCACAATCTCGGCTCACTGCAACCTCCACCTCCAAGGTTTGAGCAATTCTGCTTCAGCCTCCTGAGTAGCTGAGACTACAGGTGCGTACCACCATGCCCAGATAATTTTTGCATTTTTAGTAGAGATGAGGTTTCACCATGTTAGCCAGGCTGGTCTCGAATTCCTGACCTTAGGTGATCTGCCTGCCTCAGCCTCCCAAAGTGCTGGGATTTCAGGTATGAGCCACCACACCCCGCCTTCTATTATTGAGTTTCGAGAGTTCTTTACATATTCTAGATAGAAATCCTTTATCAAATATGTGATTTGCAAATATTTTCTCCCAATCTGTGGCTTGTCTTTTCATTCTCTTCACAAAGTCTTTCACAGAGTGGAAGTTTTAAAATTCTGATAAAGCACAATTCATCAATTTTTTCTTTCACAGATCATACCTTGAGGTGTTACATACCTGAGAAGTCATCACCAAACCAAATGTTGCCTAGATTTGTATTTTCTCCTACGTAAGAGGTTTTTAAGGGTTTCGTTCTTTGGATAGTGGCTGCCCTGTGAATTCTAGCTGTCTTGGCTTCTTCAGTTTCCTAACTCAATTTCCTCAACTCAAGAAGACCACTGGGCTCCATGCTCTGCAGTCTGGAAACTCCCTAGGCAGTAAACTGGTAGAACTGTAGCACTCATTTGTTTCCAGTCTCTCATGAATCAACACAATTCACTGCCTGAGGCCCACTGTCTTAAAAATAGTTACTTCATGTTTTGCCTGATATTTTACTTGCTTTAAGAGGGAAGCAGGCTGGGCACAGTTGCTCACACCTGTAATCCCAGCACTTTGGGAGGCCAAGGAGGGCAGATCATGAGTTCAGGAATTCGAGACCAGCCTGACCAGTATGGTGAAACCCCGTCTCTACTAAAAATACAAAAATTAGCCAGGCGTTGTGGCGCATGCCTATAATCCCAGCTACTCAGGAGGCTAAGGCAGAAGAATTGCTTGAACCCAGGAGGCGGAGGTTCCTGTGAACTGAGATCATGCCACTGCACTCCAGCCTGGTGACAGAGCAAGATTCTGTCTCACACAAAAAATTAAAAAATAAATAAAAAATAAAAAATGAAAAAAAAGAGGGTAAGCAAATCTAGTCCCTGTTGTTCCATCATGGCCAGAAGTAGCAGCAGTCCAACTAATACATTTTTGTTTTTGTATTTCTGCTAGTCAAGTAAAGCACTGGGCAAGTAATTCAATATTGTTTAAAGAAGTTAAATAAAGTCACTGTTCATGATATTTTAAAATAGTCACTTGAAAATTATTTATTCACTGTTATTGGAAGCCCAGGCACCATGGTACAAACAAGTCACACATGGTTACTGTGTTTCTTTCTAAGGTTTACAAATATTATCTACAATTAAATTTGTCATCAGTGCTTTAGTCAGAAACGCTATATTATTCATGAGATTAAGTTTAGTAAATATTAACGAAATAAAGTTAGAAATCTCCTCAGCTAAGTATCCAAATATATCACTTTTCATGTCTACATTCCAAAATACTAGAACACAGTTGCAGTCAAGTTGTCTGCCACTTTATTTATTTATTTAATTTTTTTTTGAGACAGGGTCTTGCTCTGTTGCCGAAGCTGGAGTGCTATGGCTCAATCATAGCTCACTGTAGACTTGATTCCTAGGCTAAAGTGATTCTCCCATCTCAGCCTCTCACATACTAGGACCATAGGCTGTGCCACCAAGCCTGGCTAATTTTTAATTGTTTTGTAGAGACAGGGGTCTCCCTATGTTTCCCTGGATGGTTTCAAACTCCTAGGCTCAAGCAATTCTCCCACCTCAGCCTCCCAAAGTGCTGGAATTACTGGCATGAGCCACCGCATACAGCTTATTTGCTACTTTATAACAAGGATCACCTTTCCTCTGGTTTCCAAACAAATGGTTACACATTTATTTGCAAAGAAAGTTACCTTTTTCATCAGGAAGAGATGGAACGCTATCACTTCGTAGAGAATCATCTGCAGCAGTCTGAACCTGTTCATCAATGGAACTCTCTATCTTTTCACCATTAAGTTTCTTCTCATTTTCCTGACAAGATGGAACTGAAGGACTTTCTTGGCGGCTATTACCACTACTGCTTCTTTTTATGGATACATGGAAACAATAACAACAAAATTAACAAAATAAGAATTACAGCTTCAAAGTAAACTTATTTGGCCAAATGACTGTACTTTATAGTCAAGATAAAAATGAAGAAAGATGTAATATAAAACAGAAAAAGCGAAGTAACATAAGTCTGAGAATATTTTGGAAAAGATGAGAAAGATGAGTAGGAGAGAGAGGTTTTGCGTTTGAATAATCATAATAGGCAGTGTTGCTAGGTTATCACTCCCTTTTTTCCCTTCGCTTCGAAATCAAACTTCTGGGAAAGGGAGCTACTGCTCACTGTTTCTACTTCTTTACTTTTCATTAACATCACGGTTTATCACAACCTGCTTCCATCCCAACTGCTCTACTAAAACTATTCTGAATAAGCTTTATCTATACTTTGAATTGCTAAATCCAATAGATAATTTATTGCTTTGCAACATTAGATGTTGACAATATCTCCTTTAAAAGCTCTACTTGCTAAACAAAATACAGTAAAAGGTTAGGATAATCTGGATGAAAGCTTTTTGTGGACTTTCTATTATTCTTGCAACTTTTCTGTAAGCTTGAAATCATGTCAACATTCTTATATCCTATGACTTTACTCTCACCTGCTTCTCTTCCCAACTCTAACAAGCTTTCCTTGTTTCTTTCATTTGCTTTAAATTTTTCTGTCTTTCCTTAAATTAATGGTTTTGTTTTGGTCCTTTTCTAACTTTTTTTTTTGAGAAGGAGTCTCACTCTGTTGCCCAGGCTGGAGTGCAGTGGCACGATCTTGGCTCACTGCAACCTCCACTTCCCGGATTCAAGAGATTATCCTGCCTCAGTCTCCCGAGTAGCTGGGATTACAGGCATGTGCCACAACACCCAGCTAATTTTTTTTTGTATTTTTAGTAGAGATGGGGCTTCGCCATGTTGGCCAGGCTGGTCTCCAACTCCTAACCTCAGATGATCCACCCGCCTCGGCCTCCCAAAGTGCTGGTATTACAGATGTAAGCTACCACGCCGGCCCTCTTTCTATTTTATACTACATGTTCTCCTTGGGCAATCTTAACCATAACTTCAACTACTATCACTTAGAGTGAGTCTCAAATTTGTATCACTATCTTTGACCTTTCCTTGATTTTAAGCTTCAAGTGTTGAAATGCCATGTGAACTTCTGATTTTGGCTATTCCTCAGCCAACAAACTAAGCATATATTCCCCCAAGTGTTTTCCTTTCTCCTTCTTACATTTCTTGGTTTATTCATTCATTACACAAGCCGGGTTAATATACTTAGGATCCTCAGCATATACTTATTTCTTCTTCCAAATTTCCCTTGCTGCTCTGTCTGCCTAACGACCTACAGAATTAAAGAATCAGTTCAAGTGTTATTTCTGAGAAGACTGCATGGACGCCACCCCTACTCTCAAGGAAGCTTTGGTCACTTCTGTCCCTGTGTTCATACTTTTGTGTGTGTGTATATTTCTATGATAATACCTATCAGAATATAATGCTATTGTTTGGTTTAATAAGTTTTTTGAAAAGATAAATCTTCTAATAAAGCAATAAGGTAAAAGATGTAATGCAGCACACAGTAAGGGACTTTCAAGTCAGAAGGACGTGGGGTTGAATCCCAATTCTACCAATTGCCAGCTATGTGCTAATCATTCACTCAGTAAATTTGTAGTAGATTGCCTATCATGTGCTAGGTACTTTGCTAAGTTCTGATGATACAAGTATGCATGGTCCCCCCTTAAGATGGCTATAATAAAAAACACAACAAGCATTGGTGAGGATTGTAGAAAAATTTTACGTAGTGGGAAAATAGTATAAAATGCTGCAGTTACTTTGGAAAATAGTTTTGCAGTTCTTCAAAAAGTAAAACATAGAGCTACCGTACATGATCCAGCAATTCCATTCCTAAATATATACTCGAGAAATGAAAACATATCCACACAAAAGGTTGTATGTGAATGTTCACAGCAGCATTACTTACAATAGTCAAAAAGTGGAAACAACCCGAATGTCCACCAACTGATGAATGGATAAATAAAATGTGGGATAGCCATGCAATAGAATATAATTTGGCCATATAAACAAAGTAGTGATACATGCTACAACATGCATGAAACTTGAAAACATCATGCTAAGTGGAAGAAGTCAGTCACAAAGGGCCACATACTGTAATGATGCCATTTATATAAAAATCCAGAATAGGTAAATCCATAGAAAATGGAGACAGGAAATAGTGGTTGCCAGAGGAGGGTACAAGGAGTAACTGCTAATGGTTACTGAGTTTCTTTCTGGGGTGATGAAAATGAAGCCCTCAATGAACTTCTAGTCTAGAATGTAACTGACTAACAAAGAAACATGTACACATAGGGTGGTCAAGACTGTCACAGCTATACTCATTGTGCTGTAGGAGAACACTTAGGTGAGAGCTAAAGCAGATGGGGTAGCACTGATTCTTGAAAGGTAAGTAAAAGTAAACTAAATAAAATGAGACAGGGGATGGTCTAGAAAGAAGGTATATCATATGCAATGGCACAGAAGACAGAAAGCAGGGTTCTTCTAGACAACTGGAAATAGTGAGAATGAATGGAGTATAGTAAAAGAGGAAATGCCAAGAGATGGGGCTAGAGATGGACCAAAGGTTCAATTATAAAGAAAGTTTTTATGCCAGGATAAATAATTTGGACCTTAATTTGAATCTTCTGAGGGAATACTAAAGATTTCAAATAGGTGAATAACCAAATTGGCTAGAAATTTTAAAAAATCACTCTGGTTATCATGTGGCTAATGAATAGAGTGGAGAAAGATCAGAGGATGAGGACAAGTATTAGGAGTTCACCACAGTAATCCAGATGATAGTTGACATGAAGTTACAGTGAAGGTGTCAGTAAAGGTTAAATGAAAGTCAGATACTTTCAGAGACATAATAGCTACTCAATAACTTTTGGTACTTTTCCCACATTTTCACGTCTTTTAGTTTCATTATTTAATTTTTTAAATTGGTGTTTTACTATACTTGACAATGTCAGTATATTACCTGTAAAAATGCTGTAAAGTAGCCTCTAAAATCTTCTAATCCGAGATGGAACCATAATTGAAAGCTATAGCCATTCATATCACACTAACTACCAATGACAAGCTATTCAATTTTTTTTTTCTTTTGAGATGGAGTCTCACTCTGTCACCCAGGCTGGAGTGCAGTGGTGCAATCTTGGCTCGCTGCAACCTCTGCCTCCCTAGTTCAAGAGATTCTCGTGCCTCAGCCTCCTGAGTAGCTTACAGGATTACAGGCACACGCCATCACCCATGGCTAATTTTTGTATTTTTCGTAGAGATGGGGCTTCACCATGTTGGCCAGGCTGGTCTTGAACTCCTGACCTCAGGTGATCTGCCCACCTCAGCCTCCCAAAGTGCTGGAATCATAGGCGTGAGCCACCGCACCCGGCCTATTCAATATTTTTTGTAACAATAAAAATTTGTAACATCAGGAAATACGAATGTCAGCAAGGAAATGTACAATAAACACAGTCTTTGAAGGCAGATAAATTAAGGTGCAATTCCTTGATGTATCATTATTTATGTGACCTTGAATGGGTTTCTTAACATCTCCATGAGCCTCAGTTTCCTAACCTATAAGGATAATACCATCTGCCTTGGAAGGCTGCTGTGAATATTATATGCAGGAAGAACAATTTATACAATGCTTATACAATGTAGGTTCTCAAGGAACAGCAGTTACATTATTACACGGACCAACTATTTTGTAAATTGGCTAATTAGGGAAGCCAGCACTTTGAAGGGAACACACTGTTCTATTTAAATAAACAATATTAAGAAATCAAAGAAAGCAATGTTTAAGCCATTTATCAGCGTTTACTAAACTGTACTGACAAATCAAACTGTCTTCACCTTCTATCATGATTCTTGTATCCTGAAGACTCAGAATAACTATCGTATGAAGGGGAATACTTTTGATGCTTTGAGTCAAGGGTCCCTTCTTTCCTCCGGGAGAGTGAAACAGATGGACTTTTCCTACAAATAAAATAAAAACTGATTAAACATTCAAAGTCTTTAATAATGGAAAGATTTTAAGTATTGCTTAATAGCAATATGACATAAAATCTTGAACAAATAGATATTATAAAATAACTTACAACACATTAAAGAATGTCTTCTGTTTTACTAAGGAAGTAAACACAAATCACTCCTAGTATCAATAAATGTAAACAGAGACTTAAAATCTAAGAATTAGAAACAGTCAAAATATGATTAAGAAAAACACACACACACAAATATGGTAATGTCACCCAGTTCTGCCAAAAATAATCTCTTTAATGACTTCATTGCTCCTAGAATAAACTCCAAAATCCTAAGTCCGCAAGGTCCTATACCATGATCTGATCCCTGCATCATCTCATACCATCTTCTTTGCTCTCTGCCTCCAGCCACAATGGTCTTTATTTCTTTTCTTAAATATGCCATGTTCCTTCTTCCTTCAGGGCTTTTCATCAACCTATTCTTTACCTCCTTTACATTACTAACTCCTCATTTATTAGATTGCACCATAAGCTTTACCACAAGCTTTATTTCCTCAGGAAAGCCTCCTCTGACCTGCTGGCACCCCCAGGCTATTCAAATTCCTGTGTTACATATCTCTGAGACATGTGTTCCTTTCTTTCATAACACTTAAATTAGTGTATAAGTATTCATTCACTTAACTGAATATTTGAGTAATATTTATCTTCCCTACTAGATTATGCCCATAACTGTATTCCCAACCAAAACTAATGCCTATGACAACAAATACTCATCATTAAACCTAATAGACAGTCATTATATATTTGCTGAATGAATGAATATTAACCTATCTGTTTCAGTTCTGGTCCTCAGCTGTTTCACGAAGTCTGGAAGGTGCTGCCGTTGGTGGTCATACAGTATTGCAAGGGGAGCTCCTGAAGCCATGACAGCATCTGAGATATGAGTTCTAGTCAACTCTGCCATCTAAACATGAACACACACCAGAAAGGCAAATGTATTAAAAGGTAAGGTCACAGAACTGAGAAGGAGCATAGTGTCTTGGAAAGAAAGATCACTGACTTGAGAGCAAGCAAATTCTGCCACTAACAGACGAAATACTGTGGACAAGTCATTTAGCCTCTTTAAGTCTCAACAGCTTCATCTTGTAAAAACAGAGTTGGACTACACGATTTCTAAGGTTTCACCTAGCTATAACAATCTATGAATTAGATAGAAAACCTTTTAAAGCATATCATAAGCAGTAATAAGCCAAAAATTAAATCTTCCTTCAAGAATCAATTTAATTACTACTTCCTTTCTAACTCTTTGCTGACCAACAGGTCAAGTACATTTCCCTACTCTTAACCACTACTGCAAGTGCTGCATGTCACTATTCATTCGGTATTTGTTCAAGCACTACTTTGAGCTATTCCTTTTACTAATGACTTATAAAGTGTTTTGAAATTTTTGTTAATGTTGTCTACATTAAAATTTTCTTGAGAAAGGAGACTCAGTTCTATACTAAAACGTACAACTCCATAATACTCAACATATAGTAGGTTCATGGATTTCCAATAACTAAGTCATTTTACAAATAGTACTAACTTTTGGTTTAAAAACGTGTAACTGCTAAAATAAAGTGAAACTGTATCAATTATGAATTGTGATATCCTATGTAGAGACAGCAATAAAACTACTTCTGGCTATCCCCCTGTTATAGAAAAGACAGTAACTAATATCATTCTGGGTAAAAATGAAACATCTTCACACAAAGCAGATCAGTGGTTCCCCAGGACTGAGATTAGGGACTGGTTGCAAAGAGACATGAGGAAACTTTTTGAAGTAACAGAAATATGCTATTTCTGGATTGTGGTGATGGTTATAGGGAGATATGTGTGTGTGTGTATATGTGTGTGTGTGTGTGTGTGTGTGTGTGTGAGACAGAGAGAGAAAACTCACCAAACTGCATACTTAAAATGGGTACATTTTATTGCTTATAAATTATACATCAATAAAGTTGATACTTTTCTAAAAAGCTTATTACCAGAGGGCGGAAATGTAGAGCTCTTCATCTTTTTTCTGCCTCTGTAACATTCACATGTACAACACACCACAATCAATGGTGCCTCTTACTTCGATAGGGTATGGCCCCCACTAAAAGTCACTAATTCAAAGTATGCATTTACTAAGATATTAGAAACCCATTACTGAAGACCAAAGTTACTCAGATTGACTAAAAAGAACTAAAAAGAGGAGGGTTCTCAATGGCATCTACCTCACAGATTTGACGCGCTGCATCTGTGGTGAGGCGAGCGGTCTCTGACTGCTGAGCTGCTATTTTACATGTTGCTTCCTGTAGGACTTCAGTTACTTCGTGTTGTGATTTAACCACCTGCTGTAATGATTCTGCATGGACCTTTAAATAAAAGGGGTTTAAAAAAGAAGTTATGTTTTAGTTTCCTTGCCTCCCAAATTAATTTTAATTTATAAATTTATTTCATGTCTTATTTGTAGTAAAAAACACTTTACTACAATCCAGATTTCATGATTTAAGTCTTAACTCCACTGTTCACAAGTTACTGTATCTGTGGATAAGTAAATACAACGTACCTCAGCTGCCATTTCCCTAAACTGGAAATGAGTCTTGACAGTGTATTTCAGAAGGTTGTAACAAAAATCAAATGACATGGAATTATTCCACAAAAAGTACTAAAACTTTATTTTATATATATATATATACATATATATTCTCCCATATAATTAAAAGAATGCTAAAGTAATTTCTAAGATACAAATTTAGGTTTAAAAAATAAGAACCTGCTGCAAAATAAGTTACCTGAGCTGCTTTGTTTCGGGTTTCTTCTAATTGTCTCTGACTCTCCAGAGCCTCTTGTTCAGCCTTCAGTTTCAAGAGGGCCAAGTCTCTTTCATGGCGTTGCTGTTGTGCCTTCAAAGTAATGATCAAATGTTAATTCTCAAATACTAAACTATTTTAACACAGTGACTATAACACATACCATGCTCTCTTACTAATACAAATCATTTGAAGCAACTAATTAGAACCAAAAGGAAAGACAGTAAAAAGAATAGTCAACAGCCACTTACCATTTATCAAAATATTTAATGACCACCTCCCATGTGCTAAATAATGTAGTAATATAAAAAATTTCCAGTGCATATAGGACTAAGAATTAATATCAAAAAGCTGGTTAGAAAGCAAAGGCTATAGCACCCAACTTTTTGGAAGAGATAAAAAAATGTCTTATGTGTAAAAATAAAAATAATGCCTCACATCTCACAATTTTATGATTCTTTTATTTTGACTTTGAAGTAGTAGTTTCATTAAAAAAAAAAAGATGTCTCCATATAAGGTTTCCTTGTCACCAGGACCTTTTCTTACCACAATTCCACACAATGTTATCTATAAATATATATATATTTTTTCATCTCCTTTGAAATAGTGCTAAATAATAGAGGTTTTCAAAAGGTGGTAAGGGCTGGGCGCAATAGCTCATGTCTGCAATCCCAGCACTTTGGGAGGCCAAGATGGGAGGATCACTTGAGGCCAGGAGCTCAAGACCAGCCTGGTCAACATAGTGAGACCCCCCATCTCTATTTTTTTTTTTAATTAAAACAAAACAAAAGAAAACAAAAAATGGTCGTAAGGCTGTATGTAAGGCTGTGGTAATGCTCTGCCCAAATCTGGAAACCCAGAATTATAATGTATGTCCAAAGTGGCAGAAAACCTCAGCGCTGACTCAGATTTCAAGGTCAGCATGGCCCTCCACTACAATGAGGTCATTTCCTCAATACAATGATTCTCAACAAAGTTGGCATTAGTCCCTCCCCACCCTCTACCAGGAAACATCTGGAAATGTTCCAGGGAGTTTCTGCTGTTACAATGATTGGACAACACTACTGCTATTTAGCAGGAGGAGGGCAGGAATGATGGGATCTCTGCAAAGTATGGGAACAGTACCACACCAAGAACTGTCTGACAAGTCTTTTGGGAAGAACAAATGGAAAAGGAAACTGAAAAAAAAAAAAAAAAGCATCAAAAATCATAAAACATGTGGGAATAAATTTTAAAATGTATAAGACCTTTACAATGAAAAGAGTAATACTAATGAGAGAAATAGTCAAAGATTTAAATAAATAGAAAAATATATCATGTTTATGAATTAGAAAAGGCAACACTGTTAAGATGTGAATTCTCCCCAGACTCACTGATCTATAGATTCAATACCATTCTAATCAAAATCCTATCAGGCTTTTTTATTTTTGTAGAAACTGACAAACTGATTCTAAAAGTTACATGGAAATGTAAAAAACCTAGAATAGCCAAAATCATCTTTGAAAAAAAGAAACAAAGTTGGAAGAATTATGTCTTGATTTCAAGACTCACTAAAAAAACCACAGTAATAAAGACAATATGGTACTGACATTACGGATAGATGAATAGATCAATGA
The DNA here is from genome assembly GCF_007565055.1 of Rhinopithecus roxellana. Classification (NCBI taxonomy): domain Eukaryota; kingdom Metazoa; phylum Chordata; class Mammalia; order Primates; family Cercopithecidae; genus Rhinopithecus; species Rhinopithecus roxellana. Next base: position 130,014,006 of record NC_044556.1, on the reverse strand, counting down.
AAAATGAGTCTAAAAATAGATCTACACAAGGCCGGGCGCGGTGGCTCACGCCTGTAATCCTAGCACGGGAGGCTGAGGCAGGCAGATCACAAGGTCAGGAGATCGAGACCGCGGTGAAACCCCGTCTCTACTAAAAATACAAAAAATTAGCCGGGCGTGGTGGTGGGCACCTGTAGTCCCAGCTACTCAGGAGGCTGAGGCAGGAGAATGGCGTGAACCTGGGAGGCGGAGCTTGCAGTGAGCCGAGATCGCGCCATTGCATTCCAGCCTGGGCCACAGAGCGAGACTCCGTCTCAAAAAAAAAAAAAAAAAAAGAAAGAAATAGATCTACACATAATTGATTACTTAATCATTGATAAAGGCATTAAGGTAATTTAAGTCTTTTTAATAAAATGGTGCTGGAACAATTGAATATCCATATTAGAGAAAAATAAACTTTGACTCTCTTCCTCACATCAAATCCCAAAATTAACTTGAGAAGGATTACACACTTAAATATGAAAGCTAAAATTATAAAGCTTTTGGGAAAAAAACATAAGAGAATGTTAGGATATCTTGGTATCCTAGTGTAGGATTTCTTTCTTTCCCTTCCCCTCCCCTCCCTCCCTCCCTCCCTTCCTTCCTTCCTTTTTTTGAGACACGGTTTGACTCTGGAGTCCAATGGCACAATCTTGGCTTACTGCAACCTCTGCCTCCTGGACTCAAGCGATTCTCCTTCCTTAGCCGACCCACCCCCCGGGCCCACAAGTAGCTGTGACTACAGGCATACACCACCGTGGACGGCTAATTTTTGTATTTATAGTAGAGACGGGATTTCACCATGTTGCCCCGGCTGGTCTTGAACTCCTAAACTTAAGTAAGCTGTCTGCCTTGGCCTCCCAAAAAGTCCTGGGATAACAGGCATGAGCCACCACAGTCAGCCCAAAGATTTCTTAGAAAATGAAAGGTACTACCACAAAAGAAAGCAACTAAAAACTGGATTTCATCAAAATTTAAAACTTCTATTTCTCAAAGACACAGTTTAAAAAGTGAAAAGATAAGCCAAGACCTGGAATACAATATTTCCAATACATCTGAAAAGGACTTGTTTCCAGAATATATGAACAACTCCTATAAATCAATAATTAAAAAGACAACCCCATAATGAAGGGTGTAAAAGATTTGAACAGATATTCACAAAAGAATGCTCAATAAATACACAAAAAGACAATCAGTCTCATCAGTAACAAGAGAAATGCAAATGACAACCACAATGAGATACTACTTCACACTCAATAGAATGACTGAAATAAAAGACTGATAATACCAAATGATAGCAGGAATACAGACAACTGGAATTTTCCTATATATTACAAGAGGGTAAAGTGTTACAACCATTTTGGAAAACTGTACGGCAGTTTCTTAGAAAGTTTCATATACTTGACCCAAGCAATTCCACTCCTAGGTACTTATATAAGAAAAATGAAAACATATGTAGTATGCATAGAGTTGTTTAAAAATGTTCATAGCAGGAATATTCACAACAGCCAAAAGCTAGAAATAATCCAAATGTACATCAATAGGAAAACTGACAAATTGTGATATTAATGGAATATTACTCAGCAAAAAACAGAAAACAAAAAACTACTGATAAAACAATATGGATAACTCTTAAATTGATATTGAAAATAAGCTAAACACAGAGTTCAAAGTCCACTTCCTTTTATACAAAGTTCTAGAACAGGCAAAAATAAACTATGGTGCCAGAAATCAGAATAGTAATTGCCTTTGGAAGGGGGAGTAATTGAAAACGGGCATGAGTCAACTTTCTGGGGTAACAACTTAAGGGTTGTATATCTTGATTAGGGTGGTTCTTACACAGGTAATATACACTGGTCAAAACGCATCAAAACTGGGCTGGGCGCGGTAGCTCACGCCTGTAATCCCAGCACTTTGGGAGGCCGAGGCAGGTGGTTCACGAGGTTAGGAGATTGAGTCCATCCTGGCTAACATGGTGAAACTCCGTCTCTACTAAAAATACAGAAAATTAGCTGGGCATTGTGGCGGGCGCCTGTAGTTCCAGCTACTAGGGAGGCTGAGGCAGGAAAATGGTGTGAACCTGGGAGGCAGAGCTTGCAGTGAGCAGAGATCGTGCCACTGCACTCCAGCCTGGGCAACAGTGAGACTCTGTGTCAAAAAAAAGCAAAACAAAACAAAACAAAAGAAACCTCATCAAAACTGTACACTTAACATCTGTGTATTTTATACCATGTAGGTAAGAACTCAGGGTTTTGTCGTTGTTGTTGTTTTGTAAAGCAGTTCCACTAACGAAGAGTGCTTAGACTGTCTCTGGATTTTTGTTTGCTAAAGAAAAATCCGCATTATCCTGGCTTTCTCAAATACCCGGATTTCAGAAACTTCTCTTTTGGTACAAATAAAGCTTTTTTTTTTTAAAAAAAAAAACAAACCCTCAGTATTCTCTCACCTGTCAATGAAAAGAGACAATATTAAGAATGTTTGACTAGATGATTTTTATACTGTTAACTAAGCAAAGCAGAAAACATGGAAAACAAAGTATTTGAGAGAGAATGACTTTATTATTGTTCTGCTGCCAAACACTGTATCTTTTTAGTGTCCTGATAGGTTTTTCCCATGACCATTTATTTACAGATGCTATATGGCAGACGATTTTTTTCTATTTGGCACAGTAGTTTAAGTCATCATTAAGACTATTTTAAATAGCAAAGATAAAAGAAAAACCACAGAAAGCTAAAAAGGAAAACTCCAAAAATACCTTTATGATCTGAGCTAGAGACACACTCTCCTGCTGAGCAAGCGAAATGCCTCTAACTCTTTCCACATCTGACAGTTGGCGCACCGACTCCTCAATGGCATTCAGATAACTGAGTTCTGCTGCCATACGATGATGGAGGCCAGCAGGAGAAAAGCGCTTAGAACCTGGAGGGCATGACAATGGTCAAATGGAAAAGTTAACATGAAATTACACCTCAGATTTCTAAAATCTGTCATTTTAAGAGCCAAAATCAACTTTGTCTTCCTATGTAGAAAAAACTGGGACTCAGTACAGGAATACCTTGGAGATACTGCAGGTTCAGTTCCAGACCAAAGGAATAAATATCAGAATAAAGCAAGTCACACAAATTTTTTGGTTTACCAGTGCACATAACAGTTATATTTGCACTATACTGTAGTCTAGTAAGTGTGTAATAGCATTATATCTAAAAAAATGTACATACTTTAATTTAAAAATACTGTACTGCTAAAAAATGCTGACGATCATCTGAGCCTTCAGCAAGTCCTAATCTTTTTGCTGGTGGAAGATCATACCTCAATGTTGATAGCTACTGACTGGATCAGGGTGGTTGCTGAAGGCTGGAGTGACTGTGGCAATTTCTTAAAATGAGGCAATAATGAAGTTTACTGCATCGATTGACTCTTGCTTTCACAAAAGATTTCTCTGGAGCATGTAATGCCGTTTGGTAGCATTTGACCCACTTTCTGTAAAACCTCTTTCAAAACTGGAGATAATCCTCTCAAACCCTGCCACTACTTTATCAATTAAAGTTTATGTAATATTCTAAACCATTTTTGTCATTTCACTAGGAGTAGATTCCATCTCAAGAAACCACTTTCTTTGCTCATGCAAAAGAAGCAACTACTCATTCATTCAACTTTTGTCATAAGACTGCAGCAATTCAGTAACATCTTCAGGATCCAATTATAATTCTAGTTCTCTTGCTATTTCTACCATATCTGCAGTTATTTCCTCCACTGAAGTTCTGAACCCCTCAAAGTCATCCATGAGGGCTGGAATCAACTTCTTCCAAGCTTCTGTTAATGTTCATATTTTGATCTCCTTCCACGAATCACAAATGTTCTTAATGGCATCTATAATGGTGAATCCTTTCCAGAAGGTGATCAATTTACTTTGCCCAAATCAGCAGAGGAATCACTATCTATGGCAGCTATAGCCTTACACAGTGCATTTCTTAAATAAGAAGACTTAAAAGTTGAAATTACTACTTGATCCATGGGTACAGAATGAATTTTGTGTTAGGGGACATAAAAACATTAATCTCCTTTTTTATGTCCTTTTTTATGTCCATCAGAGCTCTTGGATGACCAGGTGCATTGTCAATAAGCAGGAATAAATATTTTTTCAAATTCTGAAAAGAACACTTTGAAAAAAGTCTTTTTTTTCCTGGGCAGTAGGTCTCAACAGTGGGCTTAGAATACTCAGTAAACTTGAGTGCTGTAAACAGATGTGCTGTCATTCAGGCTTTGTTGTTCCATTAATACAGCACAAGCAGAGTAGATTTAGCATAATTCTTAAGGACTCTAGGATTTTCAGAATGGTAAATGAGCCTTGGCTTCAACTTTAAGTTGTCAGCTGTATTAACCCCTAAATAGTCAGCTCATCCTTTGAGCTTTGAAGCCAAGCACTAACTTCTCTCTAGCTATGAAAGTCCTAGATGACATTTTCTTCCAACATGAGGTTGTTTCATCTCGTTGAAAATCTGTTTAGTGCAGCCACTTTCATCAATTATCTTCTGGATAACTTGCTGCAACTTCTACCTCAGCACTTCTTGCTTCACCCTGCACTTTTATTTTATAGAGATGGCTTCTTTCTTTAGCCTCTGCTGCTTCTAATTTTTCTTTTGCAGCTTCCTCACCTCTCCCAGGCTTCACAAAATTGAAGAGGATTAGGGTCTTGCGCTGGATTAAGCTTTGGCTTAAAGACGCCACTGGCTTGATCTTTTATCTCAGTCCCTAAAACTTTCTCCGTATCAGCAATAAGGTTATTGTGTTTTCTTATCTATCATTCATATGATACCTTTCATTTCCTTCAAAAACTTTTTCTTTGCATTCACAAGTTGGCTAACTGGCACAAGAGGCCTAGCTTTTGGCATATCTTGGCTTTTGACATCCCTTCCTCACTAAGCTTAATCATTTGTAGCTTCTGATTTAAAGTGAGAGATGTGACTCTTCCTTTCACGTGAACACTTAAGAGACCATTGTAGGGTTAGTAACTGGCCTAATTTTAATATTATTGTGTCTCAGGCAATAAGGAGGCCAGAGGGAGGGTTGAAGAGGGGAACAGGGTGAGTTGGTGGAGCAGTCAGAACACACACAACATCGATCCATTAAGTTTGTCCTCTTAAATGGACTGGTTGGTGGCACCTAAAACAATGATTAATACAACAGGAACATCAAAGATCGCTAATCACAGATCGCCATAACAGATATAGTAATAATGAAAAGCTTGAAATATTGAGAGATTTATCAAAAATGTGGACACAGGGACACGAAGTGAGCGCATGCTGCTGGAAAAACGGCACTGATGAATTTGTTCAATGCCATGAGCCTTTAATTTGTAAAAAAAAAACAAAAAAAAAAAAACACAAAAACAAAAACAAAAACAAAAACAAAAAAACCCTGCAGTCTCTGTGAAATGCAATAAAGTCAAGCACAATAAAACAAGGTATGCCTGTACAATGTACTTTACTTCTATGTGTGTGCACACGTACGTGTGTATACATACATGTGTATACATATAAACAGGAGTGCACATATGGGACATAGTTTTCAGATATGTTTTGACTAATGCTGGCTGATAAGATGGGAAAAAAATCAACATTACTGAATCTCTTGTGCTTTTCAGTATTTAATTTCTGGCAGCTTTTTAATACTTGAAAAGTAATCATATTCACTTGAAATATTTCTCTATGACTCAACTGAAAGAAAAGGAATTTTGAGAGAAAAAATTTCATATCGTATTCTAAAAATTACAATTGCATGGATCTACTTACTTGGTATTGGAGCCGCATTCTCTGTCGTTGTTCTGCTGGCAGCCAGGTTCAAATCAGTGAGAGCTGCAGTAGGCTTAAATCCTGTTATAGTTGTAGGCATTACTGATGACTTAGATCTTTCTGAAGAAGTTCCTGGAAGGTCAAACTGCAACGATTTCTGGGAACTTGGTGACAGGGGAGAAGTTGGAGTTTTCTGAGATCTTCCCTTATCTGATGAGACACTAGAAATTTTGATCCACAAAAACATTAGAGGAAGGATAAGTACTTTGTAAACCAGCTAAATCATTCAAAAGAACATATAAAAAAACTTTATCAACATTAGCTTTAAAAAGTTGTGATTTAGGCATTTATTCGTTAATACAGTCACTATGCTGAATGAATGACTATGAATATCCCTCTAATTGCTAGAATTACTGTGGGGCACAAGCATGGCACAAATCTTGCCCTAAGTACAATGGAAAGGGAATAGCTTGATTAAACTAGCACTGAACTGTTCCCTCTACAGTGTACATATATTATGATTCACTCGTTATAGCATGAAGCAAAGTCTTCTAAAATAGACACTCTACAGCAACAAAATTGGAGCCATATATGAGTCTTAAAATACATCTCTGAAAGAGAATCAAATATTTTATGTTAAAAGGTAAGACATGGCCAGGCGCGGTGGCTCAAGCCTGTAATCCCAGCACTTTGGGAGGCCGAGACGGGCGGATCACGAGGTCAGGAGATCGAGACCATCCTGGCTAACACGGTGAAACCCCGTCTCTACTAAAAAATACAAAAAACTAGCCGGGCGAGGTGGCGGGCGCTTGTAGTCCCAGCTACTCGGAGGCTGAGGCAGGAGAATGGCGTAAACCCGGGAGGCGGAGCTTGCAGTGAGCTGAGAACCGGCCACTGCACTCCAGCCCGGGCGACAGAGCAAGACTCCGTCTCAAAAAAAAAAAAAAAAAAAAAAAGTAAGACAAAAATTATTCTTTTGTTATACCCTCTTGTTAATCCAAGAGTCTCAGAAAAAATTTTCACACTATCCATCTCTAAATACTTATTTCATTTCTTTACATCTACTTGTGAATACATCTCTTTCTTGAACTTTCTAATAAGTAACATAACAGTTTGTAACAACTCTTAAGGCATTTAATTCAGTACAAGACACATTGCTAGCCTTTCTTTGAAAAAGTAAGCTCATTAAAGGTATTATTTCTCATAACATCAAGCATGTTGCCTTGCACTGAATATTTATTTACTGAATAAAGTATTCAAAGATACTCTATAAAGCATTTTAGCACAGTTATATTCCCAATATACTGAAACAAGTCTGCTTTTAGCTTCTAATAAAATGATGAAATAGTTTTCAAAGGTAAAAATTTCTCTTATATCTAGTATAAAAATATTTGAATAGAAGTAGGCCTGAGAGGCACCTATGTGTTTACCTGACCCTTAATTTTCTATTGATACTTTAGATAAATACTATTGCTAACAGTCTATTTCATGCATGAAACACAAAAAGAATGATCATTTTAACAAATTTCCATTAAATATTTAAAACACAACATCAAACAAAACAAAGTACTCTGCACCTCACCTTAGGGTTTTATAAGGTGAATTTATATTTGCTTTGCACATAATATTTAGCTAGACTAGCATTTCTAAAAGTATACTTCCAATAATGTCAATAAGCTTTCCCAAAAAGAAAGAGAAAGAGCTTGGGGACAAAGAGTGACTACAGCCAAACAAGTTAAAAAAGAAAAAAAAAAAAAAGGAGGTTAAACAAGTTTTGAAAAATCTGGACTCCTCCTTATCAAAGCCTTATCAAAGCCTTATCAAAGCCTCCTTATCAAATTATTTTATCCCTGTGAATCTCCATGGGTGGGGAAGGGGAAATCTAGATTGCAGTATGGGGCATTGATGAAACTTATTTGGCTATGGATCTCATTAAGAAATGTTTAACTTTGTAAATTTTATCAAGTTAAATCATCAGAGTAATTCTTAAGGAAAGGTAAAGTTTTCTAAATTCCAAAATCCCTGACAAAGAAAATAAAATTTAATTTTAAATACAGAAATAATGGCATTAATGATGCAATATGATTTGTAACATGAAAGCACTGAAAATGGTCATCTTTACGTGTCACAGTACTAGAAAAAGCCCCAAGTTCCTTTAAAAGGACAAAATAAATCCGTGTCTTCTCAGAGCCTCAATTTCCAAGATAAAACCAGTGCACAGATGAAAAGTCATATGGACAAATGAGTAGGAACTGTATAGCTAGCAACAACTGAAGGTTATTTGTAAGCAACAGACTAAGTGCATCGTATACGATATTAGAAAGGAGAAAAAAACAGTATGCAAGCTCCATAATCAGTAAGAGTGAGATTTCAAAATCGGCCTGAGTGGTCTAGTAAGTTGAGCAGAAAAGTTCAGAGGAAGAAATAATAAGACAGTAAGTATGCTAAGTAGCTGTGTTGGAAGAATGGATGAATAGATGAGAATTAAAATAGATACACAAAAGAAATGAGATAGTTTGTGGTAGCCCAGCGAAAACACTTCAAGTAGAGTTAGGCACTTAGAATTGATCTACGACCTCACAAAGTACCCTAAGCAGGGTAGCTGCTTAGTCAAAAGATTGAGCCAAGAAAACAACTGTAACAACAGCATTCAGCATAGAAAACCAGGTTGTACTAGAGGGAGAGAATTCCTGAGAAAGAGGTTGTAACAGTTTAGATGATACATGACCATATTCTAATATACAGACTAAGATTAGAGCTGTGAACAAAGCTCTGAAGTCTATTTGTAATATATACAATTTTGTAGTAGCTCAGATATGCACAGTTAAGGAGACTGCTGAGCTAAAATTCATTATATGGATTTTCTGAATATCAATTATATTATAACTTTAATTATATATGAATTACAGTATAAAGCACACATTACTTTACCTCACAGAATGTCCAGAAAGATCTTCCAAAGTGCTATCTGTATCAAGAGTATGCTCAAAATCTTTAACAGAAAGTTTGCTGCTGGTCCCAGATTTCTTTCCTTGATGGGAGCCATGTTCTACTTTTTCCTCATCAAGAAATGAGTTCTGAACATTTCCAGTGAATGAATCCAACCCTGTAAAGCAAATTTCTTATAAAGCTGATTCCCAATATCAGAAGTTATTGAGACAGATAATTGACATATAGATTTCAATAAAATAATAAAAAGTAGAAATCAGAATATTTAAAATTTGACCTATATTATATTCAAAATCTGTTTTCCATATCTAAAATAAAGCAGTTCTTCCTTCTGTCTTCATTTAAGGAAAGTGAAGTTTCTTCCATTAATTCCACTTGCTATTAATAAATCATTTTTAGCTCAACTAGTAATAAAAGATAAGCATATTAAATACCAATAAAGTACTAATCTATCCCTATGAAAAAGTAAGCAAAAAGAATTTTTTAAAGGATAAAATCCACAGCTGGGAGAAAAATCATACCAACCGCTAACTGAACTACATAATTCTTTCGAAAAAGTCTATGGTAAGAACTATGTAGCCTGATTTATAAAAATACTCATATTCTCTGAGTGAGTAATTTTACTCATAGGAATATATCTTAAGGAGATGAAACAAAAATTATGCATGTTATTCAATGTGTAACTTTGTAACTCAAAGAAATTTAATCTACATTTCTAACAAGAGAACACCTGTCTAAATGACACAGATAATAGTAACCTGCACATTTATATAGAACATTGTAATTTAAATGTACTTCATATACAGTACCTTATTGCTCTTAAACATGTTATGAAATAAGTACTATATCCCCAATTTACTGATGAGGTAACTAGAGATCTATGGGGCTTAACAACTTGCTTAACAAGGTATTCTGCTCTGGTCAACAGCAGAAATAGGACACACACGCAGTCAGGTCTCCTGACTCTAGTACACTATTCATCCTGATTGTATGTTTAAACAGCAGCATGGGAAAATATTTATTATTACCTTTAAAAAAAAGCAGATTATAAAACTGCCTATAAATTTTAATAGTGGCCCCCCAAAATTTTTAATATAAAATACATATTTTATATATTATATATACTATATATGTTTATATATACACATATTTGTGTATATATACATATAAATATATAATGTGTATATATACATTAAAAGTTTTTTGTAAAAATTTATTGTAAAATTACTATACTTTATATATATACAAAAAAATTTAAGTTAAATTTTAAAGATATATATGGTTAAAGAGCAAAACAAAATACAAAAGTGAAAAAAAAATACCCTTTATACTCGTATTCATAGCAGTATTATTCAAAATAGTCAGAAGATGAAAGCAACCCAAGTGTCCATCAACTGATGAACGGACAAACAAAATGTGGCTTATACATACAAAGGAATATTATTCAGCCTTAAAAGGAAGGGCATTCTGACACATGCTACAACATAGATGAACCTTGAAGACATTATGCTAAGTGAAATAAGCCAGTCACAAAAGGACAAATATGATTCCACTTACATGACATAGCCAGAATAGGCAAACTCAGAGAGAGAAAGTAGAACAGTTGTTACTAGGCGCTGGGAGAAGAGAATGAGAGTTATTTTTGAACGGGTATAGATTTTAGTTTGGGATGATGAAAATGTTCTGGAGATAGATAGTGATCACGATGGCAAAACAATGTGAATGTATTTAATGCTAATGAACTGTACACTTGAAAATGGTTAAATTCCCTAGTGAAAAATCATAGAGACAGAAAGTTAGAATGGTGATTGCCAGAACTGAAGGGATGGAGGAACGGACAGTTATTATTGAATGGATACAGAGCTTCAGTACGGGAAACAGAAAGTTCTGAAGCTGAGTGGTGGGGATGGTTGTATAACAGTATAAATGTGCTTAATGCCACTGAACTGTACACCTGAAACAGAATATTATTAATCAAATAGAAAGGACTCTATTATAAAGTCTATTTAGGATCCCGAGGCTAGAAGCAAGCTGTTAATACTGATTATCGCTAATTTTTCTACAATAAAGCTGCACTGCTTTCATAGTAAGAATGATTTATTCACTTAATATTGTTTGTTGACAATACATACACAATTTAAAGTTTCTTCTTGACTTTAAACAACTAGAAATTATAGACAAGATAACGTTCTGTGCAAGAAAGGCCTACACTCCAATCAAGGGACCCATATGAAAAGAAAATGCCCTGACATTAAAAGATTGCCAAGTAAAGCCATATTCCATATCTTAAAGCAAAATTTTTCTTCTTAGGATTACCACTTTAATCTACCAACTACTTTCAACTACACTGGGTAAATTTTTGTACAGAGCGTGCAGATACTCTTTTTCACCACCAGATGGAGCATATACAATTAAAATCACACTGATTTTAGAACTTGGGGATGAAGGAGAAACTAAATTTAAGAAGATGCTGTGGAAAGTGAAATCCATCAGGATTTTTCTGGTACTGCAGGTGAGGATTAGGGAAACTGAAAGCCACAAAACACTACCTATACTTCATCTAATCTGTTTTAGATGATAATGTTTTAAACCTACATTAAATCATATTATTAATACACATATACTCAATATATCACGATTTTTTCTTTTTTTTTTTTGAGACAGGTCTTGCTCTGTTGCCCAGGCTGGAGTGCAGTAGCATGATCATGGCTCACTGTAGCCTCAATTTCAGGGGCTCAACTGATCCTTCCACCTGAGCCTCTCTAATAGTTGGGGCTACATTTTTCTATTTTTTCTAAAGACAGGGCTTCATCATGTTGCCCAGGCTGGTCTCGAACTACAGGAGTTGAACTCCTGCATCAAATGATCCACCCCTCTCAGCCTCACAAAATGCTGGGATTATAGGAGTAAGCTACCATGCCCAGCCTATATCATGATATTTTAAAATTGTGCAGTATACCATAGCAGAAGATAGACTGCATTTGGGAGTCAGAAGTCAGAATCTGGACTTTGCCAATAACAAGTTAGTGACCTTAGGTGAGACACTAACTTAGCCAACACTAACAATTGCGAAATAAAAGAACTGAGCAAGATCAGCATTTCCCAAACTGTGTTCAGCTGAATTCTAACGCCATAAAATGATGATTGATGATTCTGTGGTCAAAATACACTTGGAAAATGCTTCATACTACAGCCTCATCCTTATCCTAAAATAAGTAATGCACTAGCATATTTACAGTGTTTTTGAGTCTTACAGGAAAGAATCTTGTTTCACTCTAAAAGAATTTCCCAAATTTATGGAACCATGGAGCTCTTTTATTCTCAGAACACTTAAGAAACAGTCTATACCACTAAACTTATATTTCACAAGCAAATACAGAGTTTGGGAAGTGCTGGTAAAATGATGTCTAAATGTCCTACAAAGACTTCCAGAACACTTCCAAACTGCTTTTATTAGGTTAACGATTTAAAAATAATTTCTCCTAGCACTCTCATTGGAAGTATAAACTGGCACTAACTTTCTGAAAGGCTATTTGGCAAAATGTACCACATTTTAAACATAGCATATTATTTGCCCCATTATCTCACCTCTAGGATCTTCCCCTATAGGAAAAAACCCGACTAATGCATAAAGATGTATTTACAAGGATATTCACTGCAGTAGTATTTATAATAGAATAAAGAAAAAAGAAAATAACCTAAATATCCAGCAATGGGGAAACAGTTAAATACATTATAATATATTCAAATAACAAGCCAGGTGCGGTGGCTCACGGCTATAATCCCAGCAGTCTGGGAAGCTAAAACAGGTGGATTGCTTAAGCCCAGGAGTTTGAGACCAGCCCTGATAATATGGCAGAAGCCGTCGCTACAAAAAAAAGGAAAAATTAGCCACGTGGGGTGGTGTGTGCCTGTAATCCCAGCTACTTGGGAGGCTGAGGTGGAAGGATTGATGGAGCCCAGGATGTTGAGGCTACGGCGAGCCATAAGCTGTGATCACACCACTGTACTCCAGCCTGGGTGACAGAATGAGACCCTAACTCAAAAAACAAAACAAAAAAGCAAAAACAGAATAGTATTGTTACTTAATGGGTCTAGAGTTTGTTTAGTGGGTAATCCTTACAAATAGTAATCCATATTTACTGACAAAAAAAGATACCCATACTCCATGGACAGAATAAAATTGCATGTAAAATGTGATCCCATACACATAAAATTTCTTATTTGTGTGTGCCTACAAATTGTCTGGAAGGACTCTTAATAAAAATGTTAACATTTCACACCCATTAGGATGTCCTATTAACAAAAAAGCAGAAAATATGAAGTGTTGGCATAAATGTAGACAAAATAGAACCCTGTGTATTGCTGGTGGGAATGTAAAATGGTACAGCTGCTATAGAAAACATTATGGCAGTTCCTCAAAAAATTAAACATGGCATTACCATTTGATCTAGCAATTCTGTATCTGGGTTAAAGCAGGGATTCAAATAGGGTATTTGTACACCAGTGTTCATAGCAACATCACTCACAATAGCTAAAAGGTGGAAAATACCAAAATGTCCATCAACAGATTAATGGACAAACAAAATATGGCATATACACAGCATGGAATATTATTCAGCAATAAAAATAAATTCCGATACATGTACATAGATGAACGGTGAGTCAGATATTACGCTAAGTGAAATAAGCCAGATAAAAAAGACAAATACTGTATTATTCCATGTATATGAAGTACCTAGAGTAGTCAAATTCATAGGGACAGAAAACACAAGACTGGTTACCAGTGGCTGATGAACAGAGGAATGGAGTTATTACTTATTGGGTACAGAGTTCAGCAGGGGAATATGAAAAATTTCTGGAGTGACAGTGGTGATGCTTGCAACAATAATGTGCACGTACTTAATGTCACTGAACTGTGTATTTGAAAATGGTTAAAATGATAAATTTTATGTTATGTATATTTTACCACAATTAAAATAGGCAGAGGGCAGTGGCTCATGCCTATAATCACAACATTTTGGGAGGCTGAGGCAGAAGGATTGCTTGAGCCCAGGAGTTTGAGACCAGCCTGGGCAACAAAGTGAGGCCCTCGTCTCTGCAAAATAAATAAGATAAAATGAAATAAATAAAATAAATACTTTTTTTTTTTTTTGAGACGGAGTCTCGCTCAGGCTGGAGTGCAATGGCGCAATCTCGGCTCACTGCAACCTCTGCCTCCTGGGTTCAAGCGATCCTCCCGCCTCAGCCTCCCGCGTAGCTGGGATTATAGACACCCACCATCATGCCTGGCTAATTTTTGTACCTTTAGAGACAGCGTTTCACCATATTGGCCAGGCTGGTCTGAATGTTAACGTCCGTTATCTCTAAGAGAAAGAACTAGAGGTGATTTACTTTTAAAATATACGTTTCTATATTTATTGATGTCTTCCTCCTATTCCTGTTCCTTCCACCCCCTGAAGCCTTTTAGCTCAACAAGCAGGATTTATTTTATGTATTTATTTTTTATGTTCTGGGATACACGTGCAGAACGTGCAGGTTTGTTACAGAGGTATACATGAGCCATGGTGGTTTGCTACACCTATCAACCCATCATCTAGGTTTTAAGCCCCGCATGCATTAGGTATTTGTCCTAATGCTCTCCCTTCCCTTGCCCCCCAACCCCGACAGGTCCCAGTGTGTGATGATCCCTTCCCCGTGTCCGTGTGTTTGCATTGTTCAACTCCCACTTATGAATGAGAACACACGGTGTTTGGTTTTCTGTTCCTGTGTTAGTCTGCTGAGAATGACAGCTTCCAGCTTCCAGAAAAAAAATTTTTGGAAGCAAGAAGCAAAATCATTCCCGTAGCTAGACACCATCCTGTGAGTTTACAAAGCCTTTGCCTAATCACTTTATACAGCGATTATCCGTCTCCATAGGCCTGTGGAGCAAATTTAAGCCAAGAGTAGAAATGAGGACATTGAAGGATATCTCAATCACTCAAAAATATTTACTGAATGCCAATGAGTCAGCTACAGTGCTGGGTACCAGAATGTACACATTATCTCCCTTAACTTCATATGAGCCTGAAAATTACTATATAAAGTACCTATTATCTCTATTTTATAGATAAGGAAATCTGGGTATTATATTTAATGATACTCAGAGATGTATATACTATTAAGTTTTTTTAAAAACCCAACTGCAAAGCAATTATTTACATTTGTTTTTAAAATAAAGTCGTGTGTGTATAATTTTATGTATAAATCAAAAATGTTAATAGTAGTTAATCTCTGAACAGAAGGCTCAAAGGAAATTTATCTTTCCTTGAAGAGTGTTTATCTCTAATTTTTAATTTTTTTTTTTTTTTGAGACGGAGTCTCGCTCTGTCGCCCGGACTGGAGTGCAGTGGCGCGATCTCGGCTCACTGCAAGCTCCGCCTCCCAGGTTTACACCATTCTCCTGCCTCAGCCTCCCGAGTAGCTGGGACTACAGGCGCCCGCCATCTCACCCGGCTAGTTTTTTTGTATTTTTTAGTAGAGACGGGGTTTCACCGTGTAGGCCAGGATGGTCTCGATCTCCTGACCTCGTGATCCACCCATCTCGGCCTCCCAAAGTGCTGGGATTACAGGCTTGAGCCACCGTGCCCGGCCTCTAATTTTTAATTTTTTATCACTGCAAATGTATTCCTTTTGTATTAAGGAAAAGATTCATAATGTTATATATCAAAAGGCATTACTATAATGATAAATATGAAAGTTAATTACATTACTGTAAGAAATTCTAACTTCTTATGGGATCAAATCACAACTTTAGATTACTACAAAAAAATCATTGGTAAGAGAAAAAGTTACCATGTGGAATTCCACTTACATTCTGTCTTTTCCTTTTTTCCTTTCTTTCCTTTAGAAGAAGTAGATGAACGAGACGATGCAGCAGACTGGGCTCCTGACGAATGCTGGGAGGTAACATCCACAGAGGAAGGATCACAGGCAGACTTTCTGTTAGAATGGTCCTCCTGAGGGCCTAAAGTGCTACTGTCAAAGAATAAATAATAGCAGTTCTAGAAAGAAAAGTCTTACAACACAGCTAAATTGAAGATATTTAAAAATCTATTTAATCACTAGAAGAATATAACTATAATCAAAGATGGCTTCCACTTTATTATTAATTTTTTTAACCACCATCAACCTGGATTGTTCCCTATGGTTCAATTTGTTACTAAGAAAAATCTCAGGTAAGTGAAACCAATAAAAACTAATATTCAGAGAAAAGTATATAATGTTGAATACTGGAAAATATGGCCTCAATTTCTATTCAAATTTATAATTTATATATTATAACTATTTCTCCTCTTATAATCTTATGGAGAACAATAACTTAACATGTTCTTCCTCTACCTGGAAATAAAATGCATCAAATCATATTGATTGGTGATATTAAATGTCACCATAATTAAATCATTGAAAGTTTTTATTTAAAAATTTGATATTTTCCTTAGAGCTCAAAACTTAAAACTATGCTTTTTCTCATATAATTTTCATACCTATTCCTATTAATCTAATTAGATTTAACTAATTTTTATAAGATTACCTAATAATTTTACATGGATTATAATTTGTAATATTTGAAAAAGATGATATTAAGTATGAATAATTACAGATAAATGTATATGGTAGCAAAATATAGGGAGAAAATTCTCTCCAACAAAGTCTGATTCACTTATTATGTGACTATGTACAAGTAATTTAACCTCTGCTTCAGTTTGCTCTCTAAAACAGAAATGGTAACAACAATACTTTCCACATCAGGCTATTATAAAAATGAGTTAATATAGGTAAAGTCTTTCAGTCTTTTCAGTGTCTTGCACACTAAGTGCTCAATAATTATCAGATGTTATAATCATTATAATTAGTGTTTTTCAAAGCTTTGCAAATTTTTCAATGTTTTCTTGATTATAAAGAAAATTACTTATTATTTGGAACCATGGAGTCACGTATCTATCTGATCTTCCTCAATTCTATCACAGAAAACCATTTCTCAAGCTTTTTATGTTAGTATACCATGGACTAATTTCCCAGTACTCCAATACTCTACTGGGAATTCATGGACTGATTTAATAACCTATACTCTGCTTACTATGTGCCAGGTCCTGTTCTAAGTATGTGATTTATTTTTTTCTTTCTTTTTTTGAGATAGGGTCTAGTTTTGTCACCCAGGCTGGAGTGCAGTGGTGCAATCTCGGCTCACTGCAACTTCCAACTCCCAGGTTCAAGCAATTTTCGTGCCTTAGCCTCACTATATTTCATTTAATACTCATAACAACTCTATGAGGCAGGCAGGTACTATTAATGTCCCCATTTTACAGAGAAGGAAGCAGAAGCATAGGATGGCTAAGTAATGTGCATAAATACAAACAACTAATAATCAGGAGAGCCTGGATTTAAACAAAGGCAGTCTGGATCCAGAGCCCCATGCCCTGGATTTCCACTACGATGTGCAGCCTCTATATGTATCTTTAAACAAGCAAAACTTTGCTAATATTCAGACCAGAGTTCTCATTTGTACATTTTCTCACTCTCCAGAGTTTATTCCATATTGCCAATATTTTCTTACTGAGGTTCAAGAGTTGACTTTTTTTCTGTCAAAGTTCCACTCCCTGGAGAGGAGACAAAATCATCTTCATATGAAACACTGCTTAGAGGAGTTGTGGTGGCATTCAAAGGCCGTGATGTTGATGTTCCTCTGTCCAACTTGTCTTCAAACCCTGGCAAAAGTAATAATTGAAACATGGTTAAAAATGAAAATCAAGAAACTATAAGAAAAGCATCCCATCCATGGAGATTAGCAATATGGGCTTAGGGACATTTTAGTTTCCTTTAATAGTGCTTCTTTTCTATTTACCTTTATATCCAACGATACTTTTTTAAAGCTTTTTATTAGGAAAATTTAAAACATACATAAAAACAGGGAGATTAGTATAATGAAACCGAAGTATTCATCATCCAGCTTCAACAATGACCAATACATCACCAATCTAGTTTCAAATAAACCTCCTACTACCTTCATCTACCACCCCCCAGACTATTCTAAAGCAAATTGCAGGTAACATTTCATTCTCATTTCATCTCTACATATTTTAGTTTAACTATAAAATCTTAATGAACATTTAATAGAACTTAAGAAGAAAAATTTTCTTATAAAAAAAGATGTTGATTTAAACACTTTACTTTCATCAAAAGAAATCAAAGTAACTTTCAAATCAAAACAAATTTAAAATTACCACTAATAGAAATGTGGCTAAACAAAAGAAAGCAATAGCATATGAAGGTCTATACAAGACCATTAAGAAATACCTAAATATGAATTCTAGGAAAAAGCAATGTGATACCCAGTTGAGCATAAGAGGAACAGATGAAATACATTCACTATATAGAGGGGAAATCTCCGATCCGGAAATTCTAAGATAATGTTACTATAAAATGGGCAGATTCCATATATAGCAGGAAGGATAGAGAAAGGGACTTGAGGGAATTGAGTCCATCATAGAAAAGGAAAGCTGTGTTACAGGATTTCAGGGATAAGAAGGGAATGTTAGAAGTCATTGTTTCAGGAATCAAATATATAGCTACGTTACTGTTCAAAGTCTGATTGCTATTCAAACTAGTTTTAACAAACATTAATAGAGTTGTTTTCATATTAGAAATGTTACTACAGTTATCCCGTTATCCCTCTCAATTCTTGATTGCTATATTCCCAAGAATTCACAAATCACCACTGTGGTAAGAAACATACTTAGTTTCTTTTTTTTTTTTTTTTTTTTTTTTTTGAGATGGAGTCTCACTCTGTCGCCCAGGCTGGAGTGCAGTGGCATGATCTCAGCTCACGGCAATGTCTGCCTCCCAGGTTCAAATGGTTCTCATGCCTCAGCCTCCCAAGTAGCTGGGATTACAGTTGCATGCCACCACACCCAGCTAAATTTTTTTTGTATTGTTAGTAGAGGCGGGGTTTCACCATGTTGGCCAGGCTGGTCTTGAACTCCTAACCTCAAGTGATCCGCCTGCCTTGGACTCTGAAAGTCCTGGGATTACAGGTGTGAGCCACCGTGCCCAGCTTATACTTAGTTTCTATAGAAGTACATAACTATGGTCACAGAAAATGTAGTATATATGTGATATATATCTAATCCTGAACATCATCTATGAATTTCTCTGAACTAGATAAAAATTTCTACAACTACCAGTCAACTATTATTTTATGACAATAACAATTTTTAAATGAAATCTTAAAGATTAAATTACTAATACTCTATTTGAGGCTTGCAGGAAATTTAGAAGATGACTAATACGGACAATAATGTCTCCATTATCCACTCAATGAAAAATGTGTACTAAAGTATATATCTTGTACAGAAATTATAATTCATCTTAATATACAAATAGTACAAGCTATACTTATTTTTCTCACCTTTTCCATATAACTGATAGGATTTTGTAAAAATATTAATGACGCTATGTGGGCTTCCCTTTGCCAGTTCTTCCCATGGCCCTTTGCTTTGTGTCCCACCTACGTGCCCAAAAAGTGGCAAGAATTTTTCAGCTTCTTTCTGAAACTCTTTGATGGGTTCATGACTATTTCTTTCTCCAGCACAAAATTCCTTTTCTTTTAAAATTTCTGCTACTTTCAAAAGGGGCTGTCCATGCTGCTCTCCCTCTTCTTCGGAGAGACTCCCCTCACTAAGAAGAGGCCCTTCACTGACTGAATCTATGCTAGAACCAAGAGATATTTTGGCTTTGTCTTGAGAACAGGCTTGCATACCAGAGCTAGAAGAGTCAGTCTGCCTTTTACATAACTGTGCCAGTAGCCCTTCTGGTCTGGGACTAGGGGATCTCACTCTAAAGCTTGATATGGCACTCTGAGGTCTTATCATCTCAGGAAGCTTTTTAAATTCACTGAGATTGCCTACACCAGGAAGATCATCATCAAAAGTTGCATGAGATACACAGGTTCCCAGCATCTTCTGAATTCTGGCAGAAAAAACATCTTCAGTATCATCTTTCACAGGTGGAGCTACAGCCTTGGTCCAAGGTCCATCTTCTTGAGGTGCCTGCTGCACATCATACTCAGTGTTCCATGCTGACCCATAGTTAATGTTGGCCCCAGCTAATTTCTTGGCTTCACTTTCAATTCTGCTGGACAAAGAAGCAGCTGTTGCTTTCAAGGCTTCAATACGATCCAGTTTACTCTTATATTGACTGGCACTAGGTTTTAACAAGGCATCTGTATAAGTAGCTGGTGAGGTCACATATGGTTGAGGTGTAAAAGTTAATGGCCTTGAAGCCATATTATGATTCTTTCTGGTTGGTAAAATAGATTCAAAATCCTTATGCAAAATTCCTACATGCTCTAGACTCAAGAGATGGGAGAGTAAACTTCCAGCTGTTGCAGCAAAAGGCTGTGGTTGAGAATGGTGAACTTGTGGGCTCAATCTGTCAGGCTGCATCCATGTAGATTCCATCAAGTCTTTTCTGGAAATGAAAGTCACAATATGTTAGCTAACTAAACCATCATTTAAAAAAAGTTTTGTTTTTGTCTGATTATAAGAGTAGTGAGTATGCACTGCAACAAAATAAGGACAGATAAAAAACATAAAAAAGATAAAGATCATTCAGCAAAACAATAAAAAAGAGGCACTGTTAATATTTCATTTAGAATTATATCCTTCCAAACATTTTTCTATGTGTACATTATGTTTTGGTGGTATTGTTTGTACAAAAATGGGATTTTACCATATATACTGTTTTGCAAACTGCTTTTTTCAACTAAGATGCCATATTTTTAAAAAACTATTTAAAAGAAGGCAATAAGATCTCTAAAATTCTATAAACAAAATTCCTTACAATACTAATTATAGTTTTTAAAACAACATTACATAAAAGAGAAATGCTTAAAATTGCTAAATATTAATGTAGACATGATATAGATTATTCTAATCAACAAATATTTACTATATGCTGAACACTTATGTTTAACAATGTACATGCTAAACAGGGAGGTTATTATAACCTACTAATACTTGTGAAAAATTAATGAATGTGAAACAATTAAATGCAAAACTATGAGTGCCAACTATAAATATGCAACTATAAATATAAATATACAGGGTAGGGTATCCATTAAGTCTAGAAACAGAATAAAGATGTCCTAAACAACATTATGTGTATTTACCTATATCTCTAGACCATAGACTTCCTTTATATTAAGGGATACTACAGAGAGATTACAGGACGACATCAACTACTAAGAAGACCCTTAGAGGAACAGGCCAGGAACAGTGGCTGATGCCTGTAACCCCAGCACTTTGGAAGGCTGAAGCAGGCGGATGACTTGAGGCCAAGAGTTTGAGATCAGCCTGGGCAAAATGGCGAAACCCCATCTCTACTACAAATACAAAAAAATTAGCTGGGCATGGTGGCATGTGCCTGTAGTCCCAGCTACTTGGGAGGTTAAGGCACAATTATCACTTGAACCCGAGAGGTGGAGGATGCAGTGCCCGAGATGGTGCCACTGCACTCCAGCTGGGAGACACAGTTAAGACTGTCTCCAAAAAAAAAAAAAAAAAAAAAAAAAAAAAAAAAAAAAAAAAAAGGACAACAACATGAGGCTTTGTCCTTGGTCTTGTCCATTATTTTAGGACGATGACATAAAGGTATGCTTATCAAACTTGCAGATGACATAAAGTTGGGAGGCATGGCTGACCCAACAAATGACCAAATTATGAGACAAATTTATTTTTATAGGCTGCAATCTTAAACCAAACTAATATGGATAAATGTAAAGTTCTGCAACTAGATTAAAATAAGTCATCTGAAGGGGGGTAACCAGGACAATAAGAAGTTGAAAAGCATGTCATTAGAATGAAGGAAGAAAGACTAGAGCACAGATTCTATGCCTTAGAATATAGGCTATTACAAATGCAAAGTGTGAGGTTACTGGGGCCTAAACTAAGCTGGTAGTAATGGGAATACAAAGGAAGTTATAATATAAAAGATACTGCCCTTTCCGCCATCTTTCCGCGCTGCCACAATGGTGCGCACGAATGTCCTGGCTGACGCTCTCAAGAGCATCAACAATGCCGAAAAGAGAGGCAAACGCCAGGTGCTTATTAGGCCATGCTCCAAAGTCATCGTCCGGTTTCTCACTGTGATGATGAAGCATGGTTACACTGGCGAATTTGAAATCACTGATGATCACAGAGCTGGGAAAATTGTTGTGAACCTTACAGGCAGGCCAAACAAGTGTGGAGTGATCAGCCCCAGATTTGATGTGCAACTCAAAGATCTAGAAAAATGGCAGAATAACCTGCTTCCATCCCACCAATTTGGTTTCATTGTACTGACAACCTCAGCTGGCATCATGGACCATGAAGAAGCAAGACGAAAACACACAGGAGGGAAAATCCTGGGATTCTTTTTCTAGGGATGTAATACATACATTTACAAATAAAATGCCTCATGGACTCTGATGCTTCCAAAAAAAAAAAAAGATACTGATGAATAAAAATCCAAGAGCTTTAAATTCAAGTATTTAGAATGCCAATTTTACAGCAGGTGCTATGTTGATGGTAGAGAAACAGGAGACAAAAATGGATACACTTAATCCAGTTAATCCTGAGCTGGGCATGGTAGCTCACACCTGTAATCCTACCTATTTGGGAGGCTGAGGCAGAAAAATCAATCACTTGAGGCCAGAAGTTCAAGACCAGTCTGGGCAACATAGCAAGCTCCTCATCTCCACAAAAAATAAAATAAAAATTAGCCAGGCATGGTGGTGCATGCCTACAGTCGCAGCTACTTGGGAGGCTGATGTGGGAGGATCACTTGAATCTAAGAGGTTGAGGCTGCAGTGAGCTATGATCATGCCACTGCACTCCAGCCTGTGTGAAAAAGCAAGACCCTGTCTCCAAATTAAAAACAAGTAAAAAGGCTTAATTCTTACACTTCAGGATCTCAAGATCTAGCATGGATGACAGACTAATAAACAAACAGCTAAAATAAGACATCACAAATACTAAAACAAAGATTTAAAAAGTTCAGTAGGGTATAGATGAAGAAGTAATTAACTCTGCTAGCCAAGGAAAGTGACTGTTAAGTTGGATCTTCAGTTTTCAAGGTCAGATATGGAATCTGGACTTTTCCAGGTAGCTAACACAATAGGATATGAAGAGCAAGGAAAAGAAATGCCAAATTTTAAGCAAAAAGTAGCATGCTTTTAAACATAAAGTTATGCTAAAACTACTAACGGAATGGGGGAGCTCAGGAATTGGGTAGCAAGAAAGTGGACACAGTAAGTTAGACATCACAAGTCAAAGAAGTTGGATATTAAAAGAAACTGATACAAGGTAGTATGGTCTAATACTAGATTTGTTTGTGTTTGGTTTGCTTTTAATATTGGATAACTTGTTTAAAATTAGAAGGAAATTCAGAGAAAGGTAAAAATTGGAGACATTAATATAGCAGGGTATGTCTGACAACAATAATAGGGCTGAGGTGAACTAGAAAGTATCACCTATCTAAAAGCATTCAATCTTCTCCAGAGATGACACTTAGAAAAATAAGTAAATAAATAAATAAAAGCATTCAAATTCAAAACAAAAATGTTATTTACACTTACAGTTTGAAATGTATTTAGAACCTTAAGCAAAACATACGAAATATTTCACTTTTGGGGAGTACTATGTAGAGTAGTTAAAGCACAGGTTTCTAGAGTCACACTGGCTAAATTAAAGCCTATCTCTATCATTAATGTTTCGACCTTTGAGAAGGCTCTTTAGGCCTCAATTACCTCTTCTGTAAAACAGGAATAACAACAGTACCTAACTCAAGGAGTTAAAAGGGTTAAATAAGATAACATATGCAAAGTACTTAGATCATTGCCTGGAATCTAAGAAACACTAATAAATGTTAGCTATTTTTATTGACAGTATTATTCTAGGGACAATGGGGTAAAAAAAGGACTATGTGGGCCAGGTGCAGTGGCTCACGCCTGTAATCCCAGCACTTTGGGAGGCCGAGGTGGGTGGATCACTTGAGGTCAGGAGTTTAAGACCAGCCTGGCCAAGATGGTGAAACGCCCTCTCTACTAAAAACACAAAATTAGCAAGGTGGTAGTGGCGCATGCCTGTAATCCCAGCTATGCATGAGGTTGAGGCAAGAGAATTGCTTGAGCGTGGGAGGTGGAGGTTGCAGTGAACCAAGATTGCACCACTGCACTCCAATCTGGGCAAGAGAGTGAAACCCTGTCTCCAAAAAAAACCCTGTAACCCAAAATTGGATAGTGATTTTGATTTCTATTTATGCATTCTCAAAGAGTTTCAAGGCCGGGCGCGGTGGCTCCAGCCTGTAATCCCAGCACTTTGGGAGGCCGAGACGGGCGGATCACGAGGTCAGCAGATCGAGACCATCCTGGCTAACACGGTGAAACCCCGTCTCTACTAAAAAATACAAAAAAACTAGCCGGGCGAGGTGGCGGGCGCCTGTAGTCCCAGCTACTCGGGAGGCTGAGGCAGGAGAATGGCGTAAACCCAGGAGGCGGAGCTTGCAGTGAGCTGAGATCCGGCCACTGCACTCCAGCCTGGGCGACAGAGCGAGACTCCATTTCAAAAAAAAAAAAAAAGAAAAAGAGTTTCAAAATCTTTCCCTTTCCAAAATGGTTATTATTACAAAGTATAATTTATAACCACATAATCTAAACATCACCTTTACTTCCAAACTCACAGTTTTTTGTTTACTTTATTGTAAACAATATATTACAGCAAAAAAAAAATTCTTAAGAAAATTTAAGGTAAAATAGTCTGTTGACTATCTGAAATCAAATCAGATCCCTCCCTAGTCCTTATTAGTATGTTCACAAGCATATCCAAAGGTAGCTCTTGAAAGTACAATGGATAAATTGTTCTTTTTTTTTTTTTTTTTTTTTTTTTTTTTTTTTTTTTTTTTTTTTTTTTGAGACGGAGTCTCGCTCTGTCGCCCGGGCTGGAGTGCAGTGGCCGGATCTCAGCTCACTGCAAGCTCCGCCTCCCGGGTTTACGCCATTCTCCTGCCTCAGCCTCCCGAGTAGCTGGGACTACAGGCGCCCGCCACCTCACCCGGCTAGTTTTTTGTATTTTTTAGTAGAGACGGGGTTTCACCATGTTAGCCAGGATGGTCTCGATCTTCTGACCTCGTGATCCGCCCGTCTCGGCCTCCCAAAGCGCTGGGATTACAGGCTTGAGCCACCGCGCCCGGCCGGATAAATTGTTCTTACACACAAGAAGAAATCTTAAATAGCAGTGGACACAGAAATCCTGTCTGAAAATTATTAACCACAAACACTTTAAAATTTCATTGTCATTCATTCATCCAACACACTTTTATTGTGAAGGCAAGAGTGCTTCCAGCTGTAAAAGAAACTGACATTTACATTAAAAGGTAAAATTTGAACAATTGGCCTAGGGCATACAGTAAGTACAGATGTGCACTATGCTTAAATTTCAGAAGATATGAACCAATTTCTAAATAAACCTCTCTGCCCTCTTGTTCACAAAGGTCAACAAAATACACTGAACACAGACCACTCCACTAAATTTCATGAAAAGAAAGAACTTAATCATCTTTCATTCTTCCCTTTTTACCTTGCAAGAGGCTGTGGAGGTTCCGAGAGAGACATGTCACTACTGGAAGATGCACTTGGGGGACGTTCCTGCATTTTGTTTTCTTTGTCAGATTCTCCAGATGGCTGATACCCTGGTTTGGCCTAGGAGAAAAGGACATCAAATTTATATGAGTTCTATCACAAAGATATATTCAGGTAGCACCTAAGATAAACATTAAGTCACCTCAGCACTACAAAGATCATAAAATGTACGGGTTTTTTTCTCAAAACCAATTAAAATTTATTTTGTCTTAAAAACAAACGTTACTAATAGCTAAATGCCATCTAAAATCCAACAGGGAGCCACGCTCTGTGGGAGGCTGAAGTGGGAGGATCACTTGAGTCCAGGTGTTCAAGACCAGCATGGGCAACACAGTGCGACCCTGTCTCTACAAAAAATAAACAATTTCCCAGGCATGGTGGTGCACACCTCCTACCTCCACTTCCACCTCTACCTCTTTTGCCTCTGCCACCCTTGAGACAGCAAGACCAACTCCTCCTCTTCCTCCTCCTCTCAGCCTATTCAACATGAAGATGACGAGGATAAAGACCTTGATGATCCACTTCCACTTAATGAAGAGTCAATATATTTTCTCTTCTTTATGATTTCCTTAATAACATTTTTAGTGTATTTCACTGCAAGAATACAGTGTATAATATAGACAGCATATAAAACATGTGTTAATCAACATTATGTTATAAGGCTTCCGGTCAACAGTTGGCTATTAGTTAATTAGTTTTGGGAGAATCAAAAGTTACATGTGAATTTTCAACTGCAAAGGGGTTGGCACTCCAATCCCCACACTGTTCAAGGGTCAACTGTATTTGTTCAGCACTACAATGAAAACTATGCAGGGATTTAACTAATAGCAATGATGAGAGGAAAATAAATCAGTCACAATCACTGTAGGAAATTCTTAATTCAGCTTTTATTTTCCATCACATTTATCACATTACTCCTCATATTTAATACACTTCATGAAGGCCATGATTTTTATTAGTATTATCTGAGCATACTAGGAATGATGGGTAATGTTTAAACAGTATAGCAAATAAGCGTTTCCTAACCATGAATGACTCTCCTTTGTATATGTCACTACTATTACCTGTGTTTCCTGCGTAACATGTTGATGAGATGGCTCTTCAAGCAAGGTCTTTTCTAGTAGCAATTTGGAGTAAGTCTCCTGTAGTCGCCTAGTTGCTGATGGCTCAGAAGGAGGCACATTTTTCACTTTAGTAAAGGCTTCTTTCTGCTTCCGGTAGAGCTCTTGTAATCGTTTGTTTTTCTGTTCTGTAGCCTCCTTTTGAGCCTTCTTCTCTTCATTTTGCTTTCTCTTCCTTTCCTCTTGCTGCCTAACAATGTACTGTCGTACCTCGTCTGTGTCATAGTGGCGCCTTTTAGAAATAACAGGGGGATCCTCATTAGCTGTTATTTTGTCAGGTTTTCTTTTCACTGGGCTGTGACTCCTAGGAGCGTGTACTGGTGCTGATGACTTCTGATTCTGTAACTCTCCAGTATCTTGCTTTGCAGTGTGAGCTGTAGAATCTAGCTGTAGGTCATCAAGAATGCCACGAATTTCAACAGGTAAAAAGTCCTTATTTAAGGCAGTATTTTCCTCCTGCTTATTATCTGGAAGAGATGAAGCTAGTTTCTTTATATTATTTTCAGACCGAGATTTACTTCTTGAACGTTCTGAGTTTCGTTGAAGATGCCTATGTAAAATGTCCAACCTGGGATCAGATTCTGCTCTTCCAATGTGACCCCCTGCAAAGTATGAACTGTTAGTGATATAGTGAAATTCTATACTCATTCCTAAGATTTAACTGCATTAACAAGAAAATTAGAGAATTTCATTTTAACTTAAACTCAAATTCAAATATCCTATAGTCTTCTGAAGAACATTATAAAAGGAAAGAAAAGCTTCCCTTTTTAGCAGTAAAAGAATTTCAGTCTTCTGAAAAACTATATTTCCTTGGTTTGTTTTTAAATACGGTTTGAAATATTTCTGGAAAAAAAGGATAGCTCTTATGGTTGTTATGAATAGCATTTCGATTTTTCTCTCATATACATATTCAATGTTACTATTTCTCTCAAAAGGCTGTTAAAAAAGTCAACAGTCTTTTTAGTGGAAGGCATCCCATTGAGAAGCAAGGAAATGGAAATGTCTTAATAATCATAAAAAATATATTTTTTAAAACTTTGCAAAGACCAGACTGCATATGCCAAATAATAATGGCACTGAAAATATTAGTTTTTCTGAAAATTCTACAACACTGATCCACTTCATAATTACATGAAATGGCACTATGTTCAGACAAGTTTATCAAAGGATTTCTGAAACTTTATATTTCCCGTTGATATAAGGAAAAGATTAGCATTAGTCTCTCATCTGATCACATTTACATTTTTAAACATCTATATAACAAATGCTCAAATATTCTTAAAATTGTGTGTATTTTACCCTATTTCCAGAGAAAATGGGCAAAGTTTAGCAAGAAACATATGAATACTATAATGATTCCTTTTACTAGAATGCTGCTTCTACAGAGCCAGGGATTTGGGTCTATTTTGCTTATTTTGAAGCCCAAGAGATTACAGCAGTGCCTACTATGTAGTGGGCACTCAGTAAATATTTGTTGAATAAATGTTAAGCCTCTACAACTCTCCAGTGAAAGATGGAAAAACTTAAAATATTCAGGAAAAAAAATCATGTTATCATCAAAATATCTGGTAACATGGCTTTAGACTGAGAATACACATGAGCGTATTTACAAGCTAGATAAAAGTAAAGAGGCCCAAATACAAAGTATTGTATATGTACATTGACTTCTATATGCCAAATTATAGTTGCAACTGCATCTTACTGAATCCACTCCAGAAGTTCACATTAAATTGAAACAAATTTGGCTGCTAAAAAGAAAAACTGGCATATGAGTATTTATTTCACTTCTCAAAATTAGTGTTCATGAAAAAAGTAGTTATTTGAAATAGTGCTTACTCAAGAAACTTTGATAGGAGAAAAACAGTGGACTTGAGGGTCAAACTAAACAGTTCTGCCACCAAATCTGACACCCACTGACTACATACCCATGGGAAAAATCACTTCTCTTTTGGAGCCTGTTTCCCTAATCTGTCAAATAAAAAAATCCAACCTTGTGAATGTTTGTACATGTTTGCTTGAATATGTTGGGATGAACCAGGTTGGACTTGATTCTCTCTAAGGTCCCTAAAAGTCTAATATGATTTCATTAAAATAATGCTTTCATATTCACAATGACAGCTAAATGTAATTAATACAACACAAACAAAATTATTCATAAAGATGAACATAACACCTATATGCAGATATTACCCATAAACAAGCCCAATAGAACATTTTTTTCTTTTTTGAGCTACATTCAAAATTATAAAGCAAAGTCCTAACACATTCTTAAGAGTACTTTTTCCTTCTCTGAGTACTTGATAGCAATTTTTAATTGTTTTCTCAACAATTTTAATTATAGCTACTTACCAGATTTAACAGTTCTTTCTCTTCCACCTCTGTCACTTGATGCTGTTCTTTGCTGTTTTGGCTCCATTCTGGGTGCAGGTCCCAGAATCTTCTTTACTAATTTTTGTCCATCTCGCCAAGAAGATGTACTTATAAGATGACTACTACCTAAAAAAATACATTGCACTGAAATTAAAACTTAAATTTTAATTGTAAGAAGTGTATCTACTCAACCATACAGGTTTTATTATTAATCTTATGCTTATCTGTCAAGGTCAAAAGATTTACAAATGATGATATTGTTAAACCCTAACCTCCCCAAGTCAGTTAACTGTTTGTTTATATCTTGATTTACCCACACATCTGAAATAAATGTAAAATGCTTTGAAAGTTAAGTACCAAACAATGATTCCTAAATCTCAAGAACCAAGGCACAAGACCGGCCTGGACAACATGGCGAAACCCTGTCTGTACTAAAAATACAAAAAATTAGCCAGGCGTGGTGGAGGGTGCCTATAATCTCAGCTACCAAGGAGGCTGAGACACGAGAATCGCTTGAACCCAAGCAGCAGAGGTTGCAGTGAGCTGAGATCGCACCCCACCGCACTCTAGCCTGGCGACAGAGCAAGACACCATCTCAAAAAAAAAGAACTAAGGCAGCAAATTTGACAAAACAAAAATATGTCTTAACACACAACAGTGTTTGGTTTACCAATATCTAGCACCATACATGGCACACAATAAAATAATACGTTTGCTAAAAAAAAAAAAAAGACTTAATCAAAGAACATGTAAAAATTTTTGAGGAAACATAACATTTTTAAAGAGTTAACAATGATTACTTTTGAAGGGGATGGTATTACAGGGACTTTCACATTATATTTTACAGGTATATACCAAAAGTACACACCACTTTTCTATGTACAAAACAGTAACATTTAAAAAGTATAATCATTTTAAAAGGTCCTCACATCATAAAAATTCAAAAAAATAAGTGATTCAATAAATACAACTGTTTACCAGGAGAAAAAAGGATTTTCATCCACTAGCTTCAGAATGTAAGAAATTAAAAATTAAGCAATCATCTCAAAATAGACAGTGACTAAAAAAAAAATGAAATAAAGACTGTTTACAAAATAGAAACTACAAAAAATAAACATGGAATAAAAGTGTTTAAATGCAAAATAAGATAAGAAATAGAGGTCAGGCCTGGTGGCTCATGCCTGTAATCCCAGCACTTTGAGAGGCTGAGGCAAGAGAAATGCTTGGGGCCAGGAGTTCGAATCCAGCTTGGAAACACAGCAAGATCCTGTCTCTACAAAGAATTAAGATTAAAAAAAAATTAGCTGGGTACAGTGATGCGTGCCTGTAGTCACAGCTACCCACGAGGCTGAGGTGGGAGGATCACTTGAAACCAGGAGTTCAAGTATACAGTCAGCTAAGATCATGCCACTGCACTCCAGCCTGGGACACTGAGTGAGATCCTGCCTCCAAAAAAAAAAAAAAAAAAAAAAAGGAAAGAAAGAAAGAAAAGAAAGGAAGGAAGAAATAGAATGACAATGAAAATAATGTAGTAGCACTTCAAGCCTAATTAAATTATTGTAAACATTTTTACATTAATAGCCAATGCTGGTAAAATTATAATAAAATCATCCTGCCTATACATTACTTGCTGAAATATAAGTGGGTATAGTTTCTTTAAAAAAAAAAAAAAAAGGCAAACATGGGATTATGTGTCAGGGACCCAACAGTATTCATTCCCCTTGATCAATGATCCAACAAACAGAAACTTATACATAAATAATCTAAAAGAAAGAAAAAAATAAATGAAAATGTTGACTGTATCATTTTTATACTATCAGAAGTAACTAAATACTGAATAATGGTGAATAATTACTATTTCTACTAGAATATTGTGTGGCTATTACAAAGCACAATTTTCATAAGAAACAATAGAAATGTTCCTCTGAGAAGATGCAAAAATCAATGAAATTTTACATATACAAAAAAATTTACATAAACAGTGATTACCATAACATACTATTACAATTTTAAAATGAATGTAAGGAAACATACAAAGTAATACTTGTTCTTTATTTAAGTCTGGATAGTGGTTTTATCTGTTTTCTTCTATTTTCCCAGCTGTCTGTGATGCTATTTTATTGTATTTATAATAAAAGACATTCCATTTAGAGTTTCTTTAAAAAGGGCTTTAATTTGTAAGTTTAAACGGAAGTATCATTTTAATGAAAACATCAGTTATAAAAAGGTCTTAATGTGTGCTGTTTACTTTAGAAATGTTTTTGCACCTTGTTATTAACCTTATACAGTTGACCTAAAATATTTAAAGGGTTTTAAGTATACTGCTCAATCTATTTATAAGAAACTTTATGTTCTTATGTAAAATGAGAGAACAGGCTTCTCTTCAATTTCAGTCTGATTTTCTGAATCAAAAACAAGCAACCACGAATACGCTGGGTAGCTATTTATACATGTTGGCATCTGAATATACTAAGTGATTATTTCTAAATTCTAACTTTCTGGAAGAGTTACACACAGTCACTGGTTTAAAAAAAAAAAAGGACTTTCACTACATAAACTATTAATATAGCTTTAACACATTTAATGACTCTCTATCTAGCTCATTGCCACAGTGCATATATGAGAATTAGCCTACCATAAAACTGGATGAATACAATTCAAGATCAGTGTTCGTACGTTTTAGTGGTCTACTATGCTTCTGAAAACAGTATTACGTAATGCCACATGAAACACAATACTTTTTAAAAATGTAATTATTGCTGGGGTGCAATGGCTCCTGCCTGTAATCCTAACACTTTGGGAGGCTAAGACAGTCGTATTGCTTGAGGCCAGGAGTTCAAGACCAGCCTGGCCAACATGGCAAAACCCCATCTCTACTAAAAATACAAAAATTAGCCGGGCGTGGTGGCACATGCCTGTCATTCCAGCTACTCGGGAGGCTGAGGCACAAGAATCATTTGAACCCAGGAGGCGGAGATTACAGTGAGCCA
This sequence comes from Rhinopithecus roxellana, assembly GCF_007565055.1. NCBI lineage: Eukaryota > Metazoa > Chordata > Mammalia > Primates > Cercopithecidae > Rhinopithecus > Rhinopithecus roxellana. Next base: position 129,982,052 of record NC_044556.1, on the reverse strand, counting down.
AGCCACTCAAGCCACTGTACACCAGCTTGAGTGACAGAGCAAGACTGTCTCAAAAAATAAAGTAAAATAAAATGCAATTGTTAATGCTCAGATAACTCAGGTTTTTGTAACATTTTATTTTTTCATCTGTATATAGCAAGTGTCACTCTATGATGACATCTAAAGTTAACAATGGGCGTCACAGAATGTGTTATCCGCCATTCTACTGATTAGCGTATGACTAGAAAACCGGAAGTCTGATCAAAACCAGCACCCCATCAGTTTTGCCCTGGTGTTCTCATAACATCCTGTGACCTCTTACCGCAGCACTCATTATACTTTATTGTAACCACATATCTATTTCCTGACAAGACTATAAGCTCCATGAAGGCAGCAGCTAGATGCATCTTGCTTACCAATGTATTGTCTAAGTTTAGTACAGCACAGTACCTCACATACAGCAAATGCTCAAAAATATTAATATTTGTAGAATGAATGAATGAATGAATGAATGAATTTAGAATGTCTCTAAATTGATAGTGACAGGTTCCCAACTTTCTCCACTCTCTTGGCCCAAATTACTCACTGAGATGAATATGACATTCTAAATAGCCATTTTCAATATGGCTAGAAATAATAATTACTATTATTAATGGAGTCATAGCTAACAGCTGAGTCCTTATCAAGTGCCAGGCATATGAGCACTTTGGGGTATTAACTCCTAGTTCTCACAACACCCCTGTGGGATAAATACTACCGCTTTCCCATTTTACATATGCGAAAACCAAGGCACACTAAAATTAGCTCATCTACCAAAGGAACAAAGCTAGTCATAAATCTGGACAATCTGGATGAGGGCCAAAATGTTATGGAACTAGAGAATTATCTTCTTTCCATCCTTGATCAATTCAGAGTTCCACCTGACCAATAATGGGATGGAACGCCACAGTTCTGATGTGCAACATTTATTATCTTTTGAGAATAAGTGAAAGGATTTAGTGACAATCAGAAACAACCCCCTTGTATATAAATTTCACAACCTAAAAATTACCTTTAATCTGGTTAACTTACATTAAAAATAATCACTAAAAAAAATTGGAGGGATGACCGATGTGTTCAGTACGTTGATGAACATATGGTGAACAAATGGTTTCATGGATGTATAAAAATATGAAAATGTATCAAACTATACATTCTAAATATGTGCAGTTTATGTCAATTACACCTTAACACACACACACACATACGTGCACACACACATGGTACGTAAAATGTATTAATTTTTCATATTTGCCAAACAATGAGAAATTTGGTAACAGTAATATTTAACTACAAGATGGATTAAAGACTTAAATGTAAGACCTAAAACCATAAAAACCCTAGAAGAAAACCTAGGCAATACCATTCAGGACACAGGCATGGGCAAAGACTTCATGACTAAAACACCAAAAGCAATGGCAACAAAAGCCAAAATTGACAAAGAGGGTCTAATTAAACTAAAGAGCTTCTGTACAGCAAAAGAAACTATCATCAGAGTGAACAGGCAACCTACAGAATGGGAGAAAATTTTTGCAATCTATCCATCTGACGAAGGGCTAACATCCAGAATCTACAAGGAACTTAAACAAATTTACAAGAAAAAAACAAACAACCCCATCAAAAAGTGGGCAAACGATATGAACAGACACTTCTCAAAAGAAAACTTTTATGCAGCCAACAAACATATGAAAAAAAAACTCATCATCACTGGTCATTAGAGAAATGCAAATCAAAACCACAATGAGATACCATCTCATGCCAGTTAGAACGGTGATCATTAAAAATTCAGGAAACAACAGATGCTGGAGAGGATGTGGAGAAATAGGAACGCTTTTACACTGTTGGTGGGAGTGTAAATTAGTTCAACCATTGTGGAAGACAGTGTGGCAATTCCTCAAGAATCTAGAACTAGAAATACCATTTGACTCAGCAATCCCATTATTGGGTATATACCCAAAGGATTATAAATCATTCTACTATAAAGACACATGCACATGTATGTTTATTGCAGCACCATTCACAATAGAAAAGACTTGGAACCAACCCAAATGTCCATCAATGATAGACTGGATTAAGAAAATGTGGCACATATATACCATGGTATACTATGCAGCCATAAAAAAGGATGAGTTCATGTCCCTTGCAGGGACATGGATGAAGCTGGAAACCACCATTCTCATCAAACAAACACAGGAACAGAAAACCAAACACCGCATGTTCTCACTCATAAGTGGGAGCTGAACAATGAGGACGCATGGACACAGGAAGGGGAACATTACACAACAGGGCCTGTCGGGGTCTGGGGGGCTAGGGGAGGGATAGCATTAGGAAAAATACCTAATGCAGATGATGGGTTGATGGGTACAGCAAACCACCATGGCACGTGTATACCCTATGTAACAAACCTGCACGTTCTGCACATGTATCCCAGAATTTAAAGTATAATGAAAAAATTAATCAATTAAAAAAAAAAAGGATGGACCTGTTGAGAAAACTAACCTGTTCTGCATTCTGTACTTGATAACTGTGCTACTTTCTGGACTTTTCGTACTGGCTTGACTACTTTCTTCTCTTTACTTTTTTCAGCAGGTTTCTCCTTTATAGAAATATCATCTGAAAAGCAGAAACATTTACAGTAAATATAACAATGATTCTCACTCACTTACTTATCCTCCCCCTATAGGAAAAATCAGTGTAAAGTATATGCTGCAGGAAGGGAAAAAGAAACCTACATTGAGGCTATTTCTATGGCCCTTATAATACCAACATCAACTCCTTTTATGGAAAAAAGGAGTTGGAAAATATCTAAAGATTACTACTACTCCACTATTGGGTTCCAATCCTTTGTTATTTATTTATTCTTCTAAGAAACTCTTGAGAAATTAACTTAGTTTCATAAATGCTTTCCAAGTCAGGATCACTGCATTTTACAGAATCTCAGAGGTGCGCACTCTCACAGATTCCTATTTCATTTAGAAATTTCTATATAAAAACTTTACAAAATACTCAATAAAATATTCTTAAATTAAGGCTTTATGATGATGCTAGTAAAACATGTCAAGGTATTTTATATATACATTATTACTAATTATTTAAAAATCCAACTTGCAGAAATAAACTGATTACACATGTTAAGCTTAAAAAATTAACCTCAATTATGGATCTGAATAAATGTACTTTAAAATATGTGTAGAGTTCTATATTCTGGACAGAGTGGAAATAAGTATAAGTAAAGGCCGTAAAGCAGGACCATACCTAGTATCTAAAAAAAACCAGCAAGCAAGTCAGTGTGAGTGGACTGAACAAAGAAAAGGATAGTAGGAACTAGGGTCAGAGACATAACTACGGGCCAGATCATGTAGGGCTATTTAGGCCATTGTAAGAATTTCAGGTCTCACTCAAGAGTGAGATGGAAGGTTTTGAGAGATTATGAACAAAGGAGCAACATGATCTAAATTAATTTTTAGCAAGTTATGATGACAACAGATTCATTAGAAGAAGAGCAGATAGAGGAAGACCAGTGAGGAGACTACCAGAATAATCCAGATAGGAAACTGATGGTGGCCTCGATCTAGGTGGTGGTGACAGAAGTGGTGAAAGTGATTATATTCTAAGTATATTTCAGACAATATTACATACAAAATTAAGAGGCGGGGATGTGATACTCAAGAGTGACAAGATTTGGGGGCCTGAACAATGAAAGGGATATAATTAAGTGACATGGAGACACTACCAGAGTAGCAGGTTTAAAGGGTATACCATGACCACATTTAATTAGTTAGTTCCATTTTGGATATATTAAGATTGAGAAATCTATTATACATCCAAAGGGAGACATGGAAGTAGCAGCTGGATATAAGTTAATTCACAGGGGAAGTGTGGGCCAAAGACATTACTTTGGGAATCACTAGCAACAGGGAACATTTAAAGACCTGAGACTAGATAAATTTGTCCTGTGTGCATATAGACAAGCTTTAAAAAAAGAAAGAAAAATAGAGTGAGTAGAGGGAGGGGGATTGGAGAGACAGAAAATGAAAGAAAGGGAAGAAAAGGAAGGGGGGAAGGTAAGAAAAAAAAAGAAATTTAAAAAAAAGAGAGAGGAGAAAGAAAGAAAGACAGAAAGCCAGCCAGCCTGCCTGCCTAAGCACTAAGGACTGAGGTCAGGGCATCCTGATGATTAGGAAAAAACAACTGAAAAATAATAGTTAGATTTAGGAGGAAAACCAGATACTTAAAGTATTCTAGATGTCAAGTGAACAGTTTCAAAGAAGAAGTGATCAATCATGCTGCTGACAGATCATGATAACAAATTAGTATTAAATATTGCACTACTTAGCAATGTAGAAGTCACTGATGATCTTGATAAATAGGGACAAACACCTATAGAAAGGATTTAAGAGAAAGACAGGAGACAAATTGAAGACAATGAGCATAAGGCAACTGTTTGCAGTTTTGCTGAACACAAGAAATAAACAGAGCAGCAGCTGGAGAAAAGTAAGGCCAAAAGAGGGGTTCTTTTACGCTGACTGATATAACAGCACATTATCACATAGTATGTTGATGAGCATGACCTGGTAGAGAGGGAAAACTTGATGATGCAAAAGAAAGGCAACAGGGCTGAAGTAACATCCTTAAATACATAAGAGCAAATGGAATCTAAAACACAAGCAGATGGGTGAATCTTAGCTAGGAACATCCATAGTTCATCTACCATAACAAGAGAGAAGGCAGAATATGAAAGTCTTCTGACATAGTCTACTAGTCTATAATGATACTATCCTACGAGGTATATTATTATTCCTATTTTACAGATGAGAAAACCAATAAAGAGAAGTTACGTAACACAGATAGTATACTCAACTAATAAGTGACAGAGGCAGAACTGGAACCCTTGAAAGCTGATTCCAAAATCTTTGCTCTTAACTACTACATTATTCTTCCTTTCCACATGAGAAAAAAATTTCTGAATCGAGTGTTGTTGTATAATAATAGCAAGAAAACTGGATTGGACACTTAATGCCACAGAAATGTATTAGTAGAAGCTTTATGAGGGCTTACTACAAAGATCTCATACTTTAGAATCACAGTTGGTTTCGAATCTTGGCTTCAATTCTTAACTACTCTATCCAACCCTAGGAAAATGACTCTTTGAGCCTCCATTTCCTCAACTGTAAAAAATACAAAAGACCACTCAGCATCTTGCCCAAGCTCATACTATTCGGTAGGTTGTACCATTATTAGTATGACCTTCCTATTACCATCTCCCAGTCTTCCATGGGTTCCTCTTAGTTCTAATTCCAACTTATTCCCTTCCTATAATACTTATTTTTCTTTTGGTATCTTGCTCTCATGTAAGTATCTTATCTGCTGCCTGACAAATCACTACGTCGAAGATCTCAGAGGCCTAAGCAGAAGTAAACTTCAACTAAATTCTGCTATGTTTCCTTCAAATCAGGCAGTCCCAACTCTGAAAGTCCCTCAGTTTAAACATAGCCTAGTTTCTGCCTCATTAACCATGTAGGCTAATTTTAACCCTGGAGCTGAGTCTAGAGGCTAAGAGAGCCTTATGCCTCAAACCACCACAACTTCAGTATGTCGTGCAGTTAGAGAAGGAAAATATTGTTAGTTTGGTGACAGTTTTATATGTAAACATTATAAATTAGAGAGCATGTATGACACCCAAAACATAAGAAAGTTCTATTCTCACCTGCAAAGTGAAGTGCTAAATCTCGATACAGTTCTCTACTCATGTTTTGAAACTCAGCCTCCTGCCACACTTTCCCATCAGGTGTTCGAATCTTGGTCTCTGAAGGGTTGAAACCTAATACATACCAGTAACAGAGAATATTCTTATCAAAGTTGCTTTATAAGTTTTGTTTGTTATACTTTTTAAAGTGATATATAATCGACATACATAAAATTCACGCTTAAGTGTACAATTCAGTGGTTTATAGTATAGTCACAAAATTGCAAAACTATTGTCATTATTTAATTCCAGAGCATTTAATCAGCCTGAAAGAAACCCTGTACCTATTACTATTAGCAGTCACTCCTTGTATGACCCACTCCATGCCCTGGCAACTACTAATCTACTTTCTATCTTTACGGATTTTCCTATTCTGGACCTTTCATATAAACCAAATCATGTATCATGTGGTCTTTTGTGTCTTATTTTTATCTCACTTCTCATGTTTTCAGGGTTCAACCATCATGTAACATGTATCAGGGCTTTATTCCTTTTGACTGCCAAGTGATAGTCCATTGCATGACCATATCAATACTTTAGCCATTCATCAGCCGATAGACCTTTGGGCTTTTTCTACTTTTTGGCTATTATTAATAATGCTGCTATGAACATTCTTGTGTAAGTTTCTGTGTAGACATGTTTTAAATTCCCTTGGGTATTATACCTAGAAGTAGAATTGCTGGGTCATATAGTAACTCTATGTTTAACTTATTGAGGAACTACCAAATTTTATTTTATTTATTTTACCTTATCTATCTTACCTATTTTATTTTATTTCATTTTACTTTATTTTTTGAGATAGAGTCTCAATGTGTCACCCAGGCTGGAGTGCAATGGCATGATCTCAGCTCACTGCAACCTTCGCCTCCTGGGTTCAAGTGATTTTCCTGCCTCAGCCTCCCAAGTAGCTGGTGCTACAGGCACACACCACCATACCCAGATAATTTTTGTATTTTTATTAGAGACAGAGTTTCACCATGTTGGCCAGGCTGGTCTCAAACTCCTGACCTCAAGTGATCCCACCCGCCTTGGTCTCCCAAAATGCTGGGATTACAGGCATGAGCCACCGCACCCAGTCTACCAAACTGTTTTCTAAAGCAGCTGTACCATTTTACATTCTCACCAGCAATGTATCAGGGTCCTAATTTCTCAACATCCTTGCCAATACTTATTGTATGGCCACCCTAGTGGGTATAAAGTAGTAACTCATTGTGGTTTTGATTCATATTCCCCTAATAACTAATGCTGTTGAGCAGCTTTTATAAGCTTTTAAAAGAGGAATGCATAATTAGCTACCACATAGTATGTTAACACATACTGTTTAAGACAAGTAAGCACCAGTGAGACAAACCAATATACATTCATTCAAAAAGACTGGAAGTGGAGAAGCACTAAATTAAATGATAAAAGAATACTGATCATAAATCATGAATTTCAAAGACATGAACTACCCTTCTCCAGATGAAGGGAGAGACAATACTAGGTATTCTTCTTGTCTTTGAAGACAGGCATTATAATTGCTACCATCTACCTGTTTTTGCCTATGACTGAACAAATGGGCAAGCTGCTGTTTATTCGGACAAATTGTGTCCAAAGTGTGGAAAATAGGTCTTTCAAACATACTTTTTCAATTTCTCAAGAAACCTTACACATATGGAATTTCCTAGGAATTACCATTTAGGTTTCCACTTCAAATTTATCCCCACTCTTTGGCTGGGTACGGTGGCTTACACCTGTAATCCCAGCACTTTGGGAGGCTGAGGCGGGTGGATCACTTGAGGCCAGGAGTTTGAGCCTGGCCAATATGGCAAAACCCCATCTCTACCAAAAATACAAAAATTAGCCAGGCATGGTGGTGCACGCCTGTAATGCCAGCTACTCTGGAGGCTGAGGCATGAGAATCACTTGAACCCAGGAGGTGGAGGTTGCAGTGAGCTGAGACTGCATCACTGCACGCCAGCCTGGGCGACAGACTGAGATTCTGTCTCAAAAAATAAAATAAAATAATCACTATTCTTCAACAAATACACTGAACTTTGTTTTGTCAAAAACAATAAAACAATGAATATAGATGATAACCAAAGTAGTACAAAGATTTATATCTTAAGATTGGCTCGGCCGGGCGCGGTGGCTCACGCCTGTAATCCCAGAACTTTGGGAGGCCAACGCGGGTGGATCATGAGGTCAGGAGATCAAGACCATTCTGGCTAACACAGTGAAACCCCGTTTCTACTAAAAGTACAAAAAATTAGCTGGGCACGGTGGCGGGCGCCTGTAGTCCCAGCTACTCGGGAGGCTGAGGCAGGAGAATGGCATGAACCCAGGAGGCGGAGCTTGCAGTGAGCCCAGATCACACCAGTGCACTCCAGCCTGGGCAACAGTGTATGACTCCGTCTCAAAAAAAAAAAAAAAAAAAAAAAGATTGGTTCAACTTATCAAAGAATTAGCAACCTATACATAACTGTACAATTAAATCAATGTAAAGAATAGGCTGGAGTAAAAAACTGATAGTAGTACTTTAAAGGTATAAGAGAAAATGTACTGGCAAATTAATTACTTATCTAATAGTAAATAATCTATTCAGCTATTAGGCACAATAGCGTAAGTTTAATTTCACCCAACATTTGTGGCAAGGAACACACCATTACATCTGTACCTACATACGAGAAAAAATTTATAAACGTAGTGTTCAGTTTTGCAAAATATAGTATGCCATTAAAAAAGTGTGGCGATTCTGCCTAGCTGCCTGAGGACTGACTGCCATCATGAATGACACAGTAACTATTTGTACTAGGAAGGTCATAACCAATCAACTACCTCAGGGAGCACAAACAGTCACAGATGTCCTTCACCCTGGAAAGGTAACAGTACCAAAGACAGAAATTTGGGGAAAACTAGCCCAAATGTACAAAGCCACACCAATGTCATCTTTGTATTCAGATTCAGAACCCATTTTGCTGGTGACAAGACAAATGGTTTCAGCATAATTTATGATTCCTTGGATTATGCAATGAAAAATGAGACCAAACACAGACTTCCAAGACATGGCCTGTATGAGAGAAAAAAAGACCCCAAGGAACAGCAAAAGTAATGTAAGAACAGAATGAAGAAAGTCAGGGGGACTGCAAAGGCTAAAAATAGGAGTAAAGATTCTGCAATGACTTTACCTGTGATAACTGCAGATTTTTCATGAGGATTAATAAACTGTAAAAAACTTTCAAAAAAAAAAGAAAGTGTGGTAGCTCTATGCAAATGTATTTCTGTCTTTCTCAACTTTCCACCATCACCTAACCCCACTGCTCAACTATTTAACCCTCTTTTTCTCCTCTCCTCTTTAGGAAACATTTATCCCTATGAGAGTCTTTCTTTGTATTCGCATCTTGTATGTTAACTTTAAGAAGATTTCACTATCTCCATCAGTTTATCTTTCTGTCCCCAACTCTTTATTTCCATTGCTTTGTCCACTTTTTTTCTTACTGGTTAAATTTATTGACTAAAATAAAAAATTTACTGTGCACTTACTTACGTCCATGACACTGTAATAGGTTCTGAGATAAAAGAAGGGTGACCAAGATAGGCTCTTTATCTTCATGGGCATTTATACCAGGAAGAAAAAGATATGCAAACAACTAAATATAGTACAAGAAAGAATCACATAAACACCATTCGTGTTCACCATTTCCCATTTTTAAAGCAGAATCACAGAGCACTTCTCATGTTTCTTTTTTGAAAAACATAAATAAAAAATCAAGGTGCAAAATGAGTTTAGTATGCTAATAACTGTATAGAAAGAGGAAGAAAATAAATAAACACACACACACACACACAATACACACATGCTCCTATTTGCTTATGTTTGCAAAAGTTATTTCTGGAAGGATATACAAATTGTTAACACAAGTAACCTCCAGAAAGGGGCCCAAGCACAAGAGTGACAGAACTTTTCGAGGTACACTCTTTTCATCTTTTGGACTGAGAACAAAATGAATTTATTATGTCTTCAAACAAACGAACTTAAAATGTCATTTTAGAATACAGTATTTTAAGATGCTTTTAATTTACACTACCAAAAAGTTGTCAGAAAAACAGTTTTTCATTGTTGGAAAAAAAAAAACCCACTGCTTAGGACACTGGAAGCTACATTCTATAATGAGTTCTCAAATGTTTGCTATCTTTTTTAAAGTAACCCCTCCAAAAGTTATATTTATAAAATATTTTAATATAAAAACTAGCACATTAAAAAAATAGTAAAAGGACTACGGGAAATCCAGTCATCAACTCAAAGAAACTTACATTTAAGATTTTCACTCTCATTCTACAGAATTGTTTTTAACTTTCAGGTTTTTATTAATTATTACAAAATATGAATTCAAATTGAACATTTTAACTTTTTTTTAGTGGAATAACCATTGGTATTTCAGAACTTTGACTTGTATAAAGAACAAAACTTAAATGTGCAATCTGTACTTAATGGGTCTGTATTTAATTACAGCAAAGATTTGGGGTAACCACTATCTTGGAACCAACAAAGAGTATTTTGACCTCACCATTTGCTATGTGCTGTGTTAACGGTATGGATGTGATACACAAATGACTAGAAAAATATTAAAGAATTGTGTTAGTAAGTTATTAATAAAAAATATTATTACTTATAATATTGAACAATGACAATTCTTCCATATTCTAAAGTGAATTGGTCACAATTTTCTCGCAAATTAGCTAGAATGAAATGCAAATTATCCATTTTTATCTAATTCACAATGAAGATCACTAGCAAAACATAGTAAACAATACAAAATAAAACTAATAACTGGCGAAAACTATATGCAGTAGATGTGTTTTTAGAGAAAAATGACTAAAGATGCCTTAGGTCTACAAAAACTGCAAAACTTGTTAGAGAAAAATTAAGAGTCGATACAGAAATACAAAAAAAAAACTGTTTAAAATAAAAAAAAGTGCCGTAGATTGTTACGTAAAATTAATAGAAGAAACAGGCTGGGCGCGGTGATTCACACCTGTGTAATTCCAGCACTTTGGGAGGCCGAGGCAGGCGGATCATCTGAGGTCAGGAGTTCAAGACCAGCCTGGCCAACATGATGAAACCCTGTCTCAACTAAAAATACAAAAATTAGCTGGTCATGGTGGTGGGTGCCTGTAATTCCAGCTATTCAGGAGGCTGAGGCAGAATTGCTTGAACGTGGGAGGCAGAAGTTGCAGTGAGCCGAGATCATGCCACTGCACTCCAGCCTGGGCGACAGAGTGAGACTGTGCCTCAAAAAAAAAAAATTAATTAATTAATAGAAGAAACAAATTATTATATATATTATATATATAATTGTATATATATAATATATGTTATATATTATATATAATATATAAGTGTATGTTATATATATATAAGCATATATACAAAAACTACCTAAGCATATATACAAAAACTAAAATTGGAAAAAATACCCACAAAAAATATTTGAGTACAGAATATTTTGGCATTGGCATTGATCCTGTTGATATTTAATTTTAACATGAATGATTTACTGTCCTCATATTTAAGAAAACAATATTTAAATCACATTTGTGCCAACATTGGTAGATTTTCATTAGAAAGTGCTCTTCAGAGCTTTTTTTTTTTTTTTTTTAAAGCCAACTCAAGTTTTTTGAGTTGAAAAAGGCTACCCTGGCAGAAGTTTAAATAACAAAAATCTAATACGAATTAAACTAATCAAGAAATCAACCCTTCATTAAAAACTTCACATGATGACCCTGTGAAAATAATTTCAGGAACATAAAAATAAAAATAGAAAAATAGAAACCTCTTAAAACCACCATACATAAAAACTTGAGTTGGCTTTAAAAAAAAAAAAAGCTCTGAAGAGCACTTTCTAATGAAAATCTACCAATGTTGGCACAAATGTGATTTAAATATTGTTTTCTTAAATATGAGGACAGTAAATCATTCATGTTAAAATTAAATATCAACAGGATCAATGCCAATGCCAAAATATTCTGTACTCAAATATTCACTGGAAATGGAATTATCTTTTAAATATTACTTTTGAAGTAATTCCTAATAACAATCCAAATACAATGGCAACATAATATAAGGGCAGTATTCTTTCAGTTCTCTGAAAATAGTATCAATTATTATTTGTATAACTTAGTAAATGCTCATATAGTGGTTCTCGAACCACAAGAATCCCCTGAAGGACTCAGTAAAAATTCCAATTCTGGACCACAGCCCCAGAAAATGTGACTTAGGACTAGTGTTGGATCTAGGAATCTGTATTTTTAACATGTATATTGAAATAATTTCTTTTTTTTTTTGAGATGGAGTCTCACTCTGTCACCCATGCTGGAGTGCAGTGGTGCGATCTCGGCTCACTGAAACCCCCTGCCTCCCGGGTTCATGCCATTCTCCTGCCTCAGACTCCCAAGTAGCTGGGACTACAGGGGCCCACCACCATGCCCGGCTAATTTTTTTTGTATTTTTAGTAGAGACGGGGTTTCACCATATTAGCCAGGATGGTCTTGATCTCCTGACCTCATGATCCACCCAACTCGGCCTCCCAAAGTGCTTATGCAGTCAAGAATAACATCCTGTTCCAAAGATGATCCTCTCTATTCAAATACATCCTAGGGAGAAAGAAGAACAAAGAAGCAGGGAGAGGAAGATATAAAGACTGATTACAAACCTTTATATGCTGGAGCAGGGGGTGCTGTTGCCACTTTTCTGACTTTTGGTGTTACTGAGTTATCAACATTAACAATCATTACTGGATGGTCAATATGACCCAGCTTCTGACCCTGGCCATTTGTTTCTTCTGAGTGTTCCCACTGTTTTCTAATCCGTTCCTTAAGTTTTTCCAGTTTGACATCATGTTGTCGCCGCTTTAGAATATCTAATCTTTGGGAATTAGAAGTACTAGTAGAGGATGGAGAAGAGTCAGTTAGTCGTAACACTTTTGGATCAATATCATGGCCCATGTTATTCACAGAAAGCTTCAAATTGTTCTCACTTCCTTTTGTTCTGTTAGGCATTTCTTCCTCAGTTCTCGTAGAAGCTCCCATCCTAATCAAACATTCAGAACTTTGCAATGCATCAATTGCTGGTCGATCATTTAAAAACCTAACAACTGTATCATTGATGACAGATGATTGGGAGCTCTCAAAATCACAGCTCCGTATATTCCTTTCTTCTCGACTGCCTATCATCCAGTTATCACTCTCACTCTTTTCTTCATTAACATCTACACAATATACATCCTTTGACTCCAGATGGCTGGAACTCAAATTGGAAGGTGCACCATGGATTTCCCTACAATAAAAAATAATAAGTTCTGTGACTATAATTAATAACATGTTATATAGTTGAAAATTGCTAAGAGTAGATTTTAAGTGTTTTCACCACAAAAAAAAAAATAAGAATATGAGGTAATACATGTTAAATAACTTGATTTAGCCATTCCACAAGGTATACATATACCAAAATATCATGTTGTATACTATACATACAGTTTCTACTTGTCAATTTTAAAGCTAAATCTTTTTAAAAGCTTTTCATAAAAGTACAAAAACTAGTCAAATGGAAACCAGTCATACAAACTGAATGAGAACTCTAAGCTAGCATTAGAAACCAAAAAATAAAAAGCCTAGAAATTCCAGTAAGTTAAAGATTGCAAAATAACCATTAGTAATATTATAACTCAATGCTCAATACCCCCTCTATCAAGTAAAATGGCAAATAATCTAAATAACAATCTGCATATTATAAAATAAGAAATACGCAAAAGATATGTAGAGAGATTTCCTAAGAACTCCAGAAAACAGGATTATAATCTGACTTCGGGTATTCACTTGACATTTGTCAATAAAATGTGTTATTTGCTACTCTATAAAATCTTACGTACCAGGGAAAGAAGTTCTCAAATACTGGCATTTCATATATGTCACTTCTAAATAAGGAACAAAATTAATAAATAGACTAGGGGTAGAAATATAGTGGAGGTACAATAAATATTTTCCTCCAAATAAATGTGGTTAGTAATGTTAAATCTCTTAACCACAAAGTAGTTTTTGGCAGCTTCAAACTTTGTAAAGTGTATCTAGAAAATCAGGAGTAAGCAAAGAAGGCTGGGCAAAGCCAAAGTACCTCTCACAAGTCCATATTCTCTGCTCATAGAAAACACTACCAAAAATCTTCCTCCAGAGACTATTTTTATTTTACATGTCATTCTAATAAGCCTTACTTTAGATTTTATTTATTTATTTTTGAGAAGGATTCTCACTCTGTCACCCAGGCTAGAGTGCAATGGCATGATCTCACTCACTGCAACCTCTGCCTCCCGGGTTCAAGCGATTCTCCCGCCTCAGCCTCCCAAGTAGCTGGGATTACAGACGCGTGCCATCATGCTTGGCTAACTTTTCTATTTTTAGTACAGACGAGGTTTCACCATGTTGGTTGGCCAGGCTGGTCTTGAACTCCTGACCTCAGGTGATCCGCCTGCCTCGGCCTTCCAAAGTGCTGGAATTACAGGTGTGAGGCACTGTGCCTGGCTGAGCCTTATTTTAGGAAAGCAGTTCATGAAAAGGGAGGCTAATGAAGACAAATGTTTCAGCAGTGAGAAGAGCACATGAATCATGAAAAAGATAGTCAAGAAAATTATAAAACCAGACATAACAACAGGCTGGACCTGAATGTCTGAAACAGCAGCCACTAGCCACGTGTGGCTATTGAGCACATGATATGTGGCTAATCGAAATTGACAGCTGCTATAATGTAAGTTACATACTGGGTTCTAAAAATTTAGGAATGTAAAATATCTTTTTTGTGTGTGACTACTAAAAATGTTGAATGTGTGGCTCACATTAATGGTTTTTTTATTGTATGGCAATGATCTGATCTAGGGCATTTCAGGTAAAAGCATAAAACCCTAAATACTACAAAGATTCTTAAAGCCACGATAACATAACATAGTAACTGTTTCTACTGAGATCATATGAGCATGAGCATTTTTCTAAGAAAACAGTCTACAGCTGGCCGGGCGCGGTGGCTCACGCCTGTAATCCCAGCACTTTGGGAGGCCAAGGCGGGTGGATCACGAGATCAGGAGATTGAGACCATTCTGACTAACACAGTGAAACCCTGTCTCTACTAAAAATGCAAAAAAATTAGTAGGGCGTGGTGGCAGGCGACTGTAGTCCCAGCTACTCGGGAGGCTGAGGCAGGAGAATGGCGTGAACCTGGGAGGCGGAGCTTGCAGTGAGCCGAGATCACGCCACTGCACTCCAGCCTGGGCAACAAAGCAAGACTTGGTCAAAGTGAGACTCGGTCTCAAAAAAAAAAAAAAAAAAGAAAGAAAAAACAGTCTACAGCTTTTGTCAGATTCTCACTGGGGTCCATAACCCAAAAAACTTTAGACCCTGTTCTGAGTGGTTGATTTTGAAAAAGATGGGGATCGCCAGGTGTGGTAGCTCACACCTGTAATCCAAGCACTTGTAGAGGCCAAGGTGGGCAGATTGCTTGAGCCCAGGAGTATGAGACCGGCCTGGGCAACACAGCAAAAACCTGTCTCTACAAAAAACACGAAAATTAGCTGGGAGTGGTGGTGCTTGTCTGTAGTCCCAGCTACTCCAGAGACTGAGGTGGGAGGATGGCTTGAGCCCAGGAGAACAAGGCTGTAGTGAGCTGTGACTGGGCCACCAGACTCCAGCCTGGGCAACAAAGTGAGACACTGCCTTAAAAAAAAAAAAAAAACAGAAAGAGATGGGGCTGTGAAATCAGTCCTAGAGACCGAGGCTAAATGTGATTATTTTCACTATATTAACAAGACTGCAACAACTGACAGTTAAAATAATTTAGTTCTAAAATTAGCACATGCAAAAAATAAAAACATAAAATGGTAGGTTACATATCATGTCCCACTCTCAAAAGAGGATGGAAAATTAACACCCCCCAACAAAAAGTAATTTCATACAATCTTTCATTCACTCACTCATTAAATATTTACTGAATACATATAAGGATGTTCAGTATACAATTCCTTCAACTTTTCTGTAAATTTGAAATTTTTCCTGGTAATAGGTTAGGAAAAAGTATTTAAATATTTAGTACATGCTAGGCATTAAGCTAATGCCATGAGAGTAAGATTTACACCCTTAGATAGACTAATGGGCAGATATGGAACCAAAACATAATGCCACCTGAAAATGCTTTAATAGAGGAAGCTACACAGTACTTTGGGAGCAGAGAGGGATGATGAACTAGGTTGGGAAAATGGGAGTGGGGTAGAAACAGATCTGGCCATTTTTCCCAAAGAAAGTAATGAGTTTTAAGTGAGGAATGAAATCCACCAGGTGGAGGGTATTCCATTCACAGCTATCCTCTGGGTATTTTTTCTTTTCTTAAAAGATACATAATTTACAGGCCAGCCGCAGTGGCTCACGTCTGTAATCCAAGCACTTTGGGAGGCCGAGGCAGGTGGATCACTTGAGCACATGAGTTCAAGAAAACCCTGGGCAATATGGTGAAACCCCCATCTCTATCAAAAATACAAAAAAAAAAAAATTAGTCGGGCATGGTAGCTCATGCCTGTAAGTCTCAGCTACTTAGGAAGCTGAGGTGGGAGAATCGCCCGAGTCTAGAAGGCGGAGGTTGCAGTGAGCCATGATTGTGCCACTGCACTCCAGCCTGGGCAACAGAACAAGACCTTGTCTCAAAAACAAAAAACCATAATTTACATACTTCTAAAGGTAAAGTAGTATTATTTGCAGGAAGAACAATGAACATAAATATGAAGTGAGCAACTCAGTCTCAATTCTGATAATGATTGTATCTCTAGGCAAGTAGCTTAATATCTGTGTGTTTAGAGATTCTGAACTTTGATTATTCTTCTTCAAACTTTTCCCTTCTCCTTTTTTTTAAAACTCTGAACTTTACCCAGATTATACCCCTGACCTTCTTTCTATATTTTTTCCAGCCCTTCTAGTGCTTCAATACTAGTGATAACTCCCAGATTTATATTCTCAGCCCTGACCATCCCACATACATTCTTACCCAAATTTTTAAATGCCTACTTAATATTTCCACCTAGATAATTCAAAATTGCATCAAATGCAACATAATAAAAATTGAGGCCGGGCGCGGTGGCTCAAGCCTGTAATCCCAGCACTTTGGGAGGCCGAGATGGGCGGATCACGAGGTCAGGAGATCGAGACCATCCTGGCTAACCCGGTGAAACCCCGTCTCTACTAAAAAATACAAAAAAACTAGCCGGGCGAGGTGGTGGGCGCCTGTAGTCCCAGCTACTCGGGAGGCTGAGGCAGGAGAATGGCGTAAACCCAGGAGGCGGAGCTTGCAGTGAGCTGAGAACCAGCCACTGCACTCCAGCCTGGGCGGCAGAGCAAGACTCCGTCTCAGGAAAAAAAAAAAAAAAAAAAATTGAACTGACAATCCACCTCCATCTCCCAAGGTATGTCAAATTTAAGAGTACAAACATATACCTAGAACTACGAAGTATCATCATGAAACTTCTTGATTTGTGTTTAAAACACACAAAAAAGCTTACAAATGAAACAAAAAAAAAGGCCCAGTGTTTATTACTTATTAATATTTGCAATACTAAGAATATGAATGTACTGAAATCATTAGTAAAGTGTCTCTCAAATACAAAATTCTGTAAGTTTATCAGTTGAATATCTTAAGCTATGTTAACAAAAATGCAAAGCATTTTATATCATCTATACTATCAAAATTCTTACATCAATCTTGAACATCTAAGTTGCTGAAAGCCATTGGCAACAAAACAATAAATCAACTCACATTCTCAATAAGATAGGAATTTTATGTGACTAATTAATGCTCCCCCCCCAAAAAAGAAAAAAGTAAGCAATATAAAGTTCACTATATAAAATAAATGATCTGAGTTATTAAGAAGAAACAAAAAAGCCACACTTCCAGAGATAGAATAATTTGTTTCTAGGAAACATATTTATTACAATAAAGGTGGCCTGAGGCAACTATTACTATTTCTTTCCCCTCAAATATTGATCTGTAGAAGAGGCTACTGCAGTCAGTATTTCACGTTCGCACTATCTTTTGTAGCCATCTTTTGTGGAGAATGAAAAAGGTAGTAATACTAGAGTATTACACTATTTCACAACCAGAGTGCTGTAAAAAACTCAGAAAACAAAGTATACTCTTACTGTAAATATTACAGGCTAAACCTATTTGATACCTTTTTTTTTTCAATACTAACCTATAAGAAACCAAAGGTTCACGAAATTCCACACGATTATTTTTCTTCACATTACTCTCCAAGGTGGTAGCTCTGAGAGGACTACGAGATTTCTCTTTTCGTGATTTAGAGGATTTGGAGATTGGAGCATTAACCCAAGAATCATCCAGGTATCTACCATCTGAAGGAAAAGGAAATCTGTGAGAACATATGATATAAAATACAACTGCCTCTGAATTTGGCTGGTATCTTAAAAAAAAATTAGGTATCTATTATTTCTAATAGTTGGATATTATATAAGTTATCTCTAGTATCTCTAGTTGGATATTATAAGTAGATGAAAAACATTCAGGTTAAATTGTTAAAGTAACTCCATTGATAGAGAAATTATATTCTGAGCAAACAATGCAAAATAAAATTCTACATATAAAATTTATTTTTGTCATGGCTCTCACTTAAAAGAGAAGTATCAGATACAACCTAACAAACTGCCAGGTTAAAAAAAAAAACCTATCTATCTATCGATCTATAAATATTTATATATATAAATATATTACAGTTTAGGTAGAAAGTACTGACCTGGAGGTTTTCACCCACCAATTAAAAAACCACAGAATGGCCCAGCATGATGGCTCACGCCTGTAATCCCTGCACTTTGGGAGGCCAAGGCAGGTGGATCACGAGGTCAGGAGTTCAAGACCAGCCTGACCAACATGGTGAAACCCCATCTCTTCTAAAAATACAAAAATTAGCCAGGCCTGGTGGCAAAGCTACTCAGGAGGCTGAGGCAGGAGAATCACTTGAACCTGGGACGCAGAGAATGCAGTGAGTAGAAATCACACCACTGCACTTTAGCCTGGGCAACACAGTGAGACTCTGTTTCAAAAAAAAAAAAAAAGAAAAAAAAAGGAAAGAACCCACAAGATCAAAATACAAAAGGTAACCCAAGAAAATATTTGCATTGTATCATTTTATAATAGTCACCATTATGAAAGAGATTCCATTTATGATTTTAAATCCCAACAAAAATATACATTTTATTAAGTCAACTAAATTTCATTTCCAAAGCACTATGTATCTGTGAATTTAAAAAACAAATCAGACATACATAACCTCAAAATGAAACTCTGATCGCTAAAAACAAATGAAAACTCATTGTCAAGGGTGATGTAATAGTGCTAAAGTCCCTGATCAAAAGATGGTGAAAACACCATCTACAGTCGCTGAACATGAGGCTGTTTCATAGCTACCCAATATCAAAAGAAAAAGATTAAATGCCAGTGTCTCTGACAAAAAAGCAAGCAACACGAGACTATAAGAAGAAATTAAACTGAAACAAAACTACTACATCAACAACTTATATTTAAGGAAGAGTGTGGTAGCTACGCCTATAATCCCAGCACTTTAAGGAGTCCAAGATGGGAGGATTACTTAAGGCCAGGAGTTCAAGACAAGCCGGGGCAGCACAGAGAGACTTCGTCTCTACAAAAGATAAAAAAAGATTAGCCAGGTGTGGTGGCTAGATCTACAGGCTACACCCCTGTAGACAGAGCTGTCTGTTTTTTCAAAATTTACATTTAATATATGTATATATTTGGAAGTAACTTCATACATACCTTTTCTACTTATTTTTCGGGTAGCACTTGTAGAAGACTTCTTGGTATCCATGACAGAATCACACACAGCTGTACTTGTAGGGGCTACTTCTAATTTATTTTCAATGTGTCTCAGCTAAAGTTTAAATACCATCACAAGACATAAGTTAATTCCGTAAATAATCCACCATCAATTTACATGGTTATTTAAAAGCATATTGCCCGATACCTTTTTCCAAAGTAGAAAAAAAAACTCATGAATGCTTTCTTAAAATATTTGTTTTTCATCATTTTTTACTTTAGCTATAATAACATCTGGCATAATGCTCCCCGAATTTAGACAAGAAAAATCAGTAAGATTCTGAAGAACATCAAAGAGTTTCCACTTGATATGTTGACCTATTTTTTAAATTGTTTAGTAAAAAAAAAGTAGTAAATTATCTGATTTTTTTTTTTTTTTTGAGACGGTCTTGGTCCATCATGCAGGCTGAAGTGCAGTGACACGATCTCAGGTCACTGCAACCTCCACCTCACAGGTTCAAGAGATTCTCCTTCAGCCTCCCTAGTGGCTGGGATTACAGGCGTGTGCCACCACACCGGGCCCATTTTTGTATTTTTCGTAGAGATGGGGTTTCCCCATGTTGGCCAGGCTGTTCTCAAACTCCTGACCTCAGGTGATCCACACACCTCGGCCTCCCAAAGTGCTGGGATTATAGGCATCAGCCACCATGTTCAGCCAATTATCTGACTTTATATGTGACATACCATTATGCAATATATCCTGTGCATTTTACATGCAAAAATGAGTAAAGAATTATTTACCTGGACCAAAATTTAGGACTATAGGTACTCAAACAGCCACTGTGTTTTACAGTTTTATGTCTATAAGTTTCACAATAAAGAGAAAATATAACTCTGCAATATAAGTCAACTTTTGGTTATAACCACCAATGTTCTCAATGACTGAAAAGCATTTTTTCCTAAATAGTAAAGTATTACATGCTTACAAGAAAAAACTAGGAAAACAGAAACAATATAAAAAATAAAATTAAAATCATCAAAATTCCATCACATATAGATACTTTATATAAAATTTTGATATATCTTCCTTCAGGTTTTTTTTTTTTTTTTTTTTTTTTTTTGAGACAGGGTCTCACTCTGTCACCCAGGCTGGAGTGCAGTCACATGATCTCAGCTCACTGCAACCTCGGCATCTTGGGCTCAAGCGATCCTCCCACCTCAGCCTCCCAAGTAGCTGGGACTACAGATGTACACCACTAATTAGCCCAGTTAATTTTGTATTTTTTGTACAGACGGGGTTTAAAATTCAGAATCTGAACTTTAATAAGCTCCCAAATGTCCAGGTTGATCTCGAACTCCTGAGCTCAAGTGATCCACCTGCCTCAGCCTCCCAAAAGTGCTGCGATTACAGGCATGAGCGACTGCACCCAGCCTTCCTTCAGATTTTTGCATCCCAATGCATTTTAAAAATTGGAATGATTTTTGATATATTAATAATTTTACATTAGATTGCCTCCCCTACTTATATTCCTTTATCATCCTTAAATGTTCTTCAGAAACACCCAATAGTTTTGAAAAACAACTATTAACAGTTTAACTCTAAATTAGTTTAGCACTAAGTTAAACTGGTGGATAAAAACTATTTCTATACTATAAAAAATATAATGCTCAGGTAGAAGAGAGAGAATATATATTGCTACATTCATAGGGCCAAAATACGACTCTGCATTGGGACCAAATCTAGGTTATATCATCTTTTCCAGATTTATTTTCAAACCAGTTCTAAAGATTAGAGGATAGAAAATATCACTGAAATACTTAGTAAAGAAGTAGGTGATTCAAAATCAGGTGGTATAGAAAACAAAAAAGGGTATATTAGGAAAGTAATATGCCCAGGGAGCAAATTAAAAAGAAAAGAGTTTCCCTTTGAATGAACTATTTGCATCACCTGCCAAACTTGGATTCCTAAACTCTAGACAAGATTGGCCAGAACACAAATGGGAACAGGTTGCCCACAGTCATTCTTCTTCAGTAGTAAGAGAAAAAAACAACCTGTTATTGCCACAAAAAAGAAGTAACTCTTTCAACACTGTTACTCAACATAGTACAGGAAGTCCTAGCTAGAGCAATCAGACAACAGAAAGAAATAAAGGGCATCCAAATTGGAAAGGAAGAATAACTCACAGCCCATTCAAGAAGTTGGTTTCCTTCATTTCCTCCCTAACAATGAGCCTTCTACATAGACAAAGCCCCTACCTTCATCCTCTGTTTTAAATTTTCTTTCTTTCTTTTTTTTTTGAGACAGGATCTCATTCTGTTGCCCAGGCTGGAATGCAGTGGTATGATCACAGCTCACTGCAGCCTTGAGCTCCTGGGCTCAGGTAATCACCCCACCTCAGCCTCCCGAGTGGCTGGGACCACAGGCGCATGCCACCACACCCAGCTAATTTTTGTACTGTTGTAGAAATGGGGTTTTGCCATGTTTTACAGGCTGGTCTTGAACTCCTGGACTCAAAATGATCATCCCACCTTGGCCTCCCAAAGTGCTGGGATTACAGGGTGCGCCACTGCATTCAGCTTAAATTCTCTTTTCCACCTACCAAATGAACAAATTTATTAAAGGTGAATAAACAGTACAAATTATTATTATTATTGAGACAGGGTCTTGCTCTGTCATTCAGGCTGAAGCGCAGTGGCACAATCAAGGGTCTCTGCAACCTCAAAGCCTCAACCTCCCTGGGCTTAAGCAATCCTCCTGCCTCAGCCTCCTGAGTAGCAGGGATTACAGGTGCACACCACCAAGCCTGGCTAATTTTTGTCTTTGTTTGGTAGAGACAGGGCTTTGCCATGTTGCCCAGGCTAATCTCAAACTCCTGGGCTCAAGCTATCTACCCACCTCGACCTCCCAAATTGCTAGGATTACAGGTGTAAGCCACCACAACCAGTCAATTTTAATACTTTATATGCCATGGTGCTTGTGCTCCTAATTCCTAAAGTAGTATCCTGTTTATTACTTTACCATTTAATAGTTGTCATTTATGTTCATTTTATAATATATAGTGTGTGTGTGTGCATATATATATATAGAGAGAGAGAGAGAGAGAGACTAAGAGAGAGAGAGAGAGGGGATCTCTTGAGCCCAGGAGTTCAAGACCAGCCTGAGCAACACAGTGAGAACCCGTCTGTATAACAAAAAATAAAAATAAAAGTAAATTTTAAAGAACAGTATGGAAAAAATTTTAATCTATTCAATCATAACAGGAAATTGATTTTAATCTAGAAATAAATAAATGGACGCTAAAACTACTTACAGCAGCCTTGGTTTGAGAAAGTGCATCCCACGATGTGGTAATATCTGCTGGGAAAAAAAAGGTGTTTACTATATCAATCAACCAGAATCTCTGAATTAGACCTCAGAATCTGAATATTAATAAGCTCCCAAATGCACTCAAAAGTCTGAAAACTACCTTATTAGGCAGAACAATTCCTCAGCAAATGCTTTATTATATTGAGTCAAAATGGGTTTTTATCTATAAGATTATTAAGCCAACATTCCCAACATATGGTTTAAAGGTAAATAGACACTGCTACCATTGGATTGGCATTTCCACTCACACCTATATCAGACAGCTCCAAAAATAAGCAGCATCCTCAGTTTACCCCAATGAGCTGAACAAATATGAAATTTTATATTGTACTGTATTTTATAATACAACATGAGAAAGATTAGAAAGCTACTCCAGATTTTGATCTATCAGTAAAAACATAGTTAAGATCCATTCAGTCTTTCAGAGAACAACCCTTCAAATAGTTTAAGGTCATGTATTTTCCATAAGTCATCCTTCTTCAGGATAAGTATTTCCACTTCCTCCAAATACTCTTCATATGACTTGATTTCCAGATCTTTCACAAACCCAATAATCTTCCTCCAGATGTACTATAGTTTGTCAATTTTCCTCAAAAAATATCATGCCTTAAAATTACCTCTAATGCATTATTTTAAAAAGAATTCAGTGAGACTCTTACTATTATTATCTGTAACCCTATAAGTCTGTAACTATATTGGGGCTATACCATTTATTGAAGTTAGGCCAGAATTTCTGAAAAATTTTACATATACTGGTTCATTTTAAAAAAGGATTCCTGTTTTACAAAACAGTTTACCATAGGATGCTTTTAACATGAAGCACCATGTATATGTAAAATATAAGAGAATTTTAAAATTATTTATCCACTTTCTATAAATCAAAGCATAGGTATAATTATCATTTATTTATTAGACCAAAATGTAATACACATGACCTAAATGAGGTATTAAGTTCCCCTTAAAAAAACAAAATCATACCTTGAACAGTATCCTTGCTTTGAGAGTTCCTTGGATTTTGTAAAGGCACCTCTTTTGATTTGCTGCTCCTCATCCTGCCAATTTACCTGCAATCACATCAGTATTCACTGAACATCAATCTTATATTATTTTTCCTCAGAAAAATAACTCATTACAAATTATATTGACTACTTCACACCCATTAGGATGTAAATAGGACAGGCTACTATCAAAAACACACAAAATAGTAACTGCTGGCAAAGATTTGCAGAACTAGAACCCGTGTGTGCTGTTGGTGGTAATGTATAATGGTACAGTCACTATGGAAAACAGTGTGGCAGTTCCTCAAAAAAGTAAAATTAGAATTACCATAAGATCCAGCAATTCCACTTCTAGATATATGATACGGTTTGGTTCTGTGTCCCCACCCAAATCTCACCCTGAATTGTAATCTCCATAATCCCCAAGTGTCATGGGCAGAACCAGGTAGAAGTAATCGGATCGGGGGGCAGTTTCCCCTATGCTATTCTCATGATAGTGAGTCTCATGAGATCTAATGTCTTCATAAGTGTCTGGCATTTCTTCTGCTTGCACTCATTCTCTCTCCTGCCAACCTGTGAAGAGGTACCTTCTGCCATGATTGTAAGTTTCCTGAGGCCTCCCCAGCCATGTGGAGCTGTGAACCAATTAAACATCTTTTCTTTATAAATTACCCAGTCTCGGGTAATTTATAGCAGTGTGAGAATGGACGAATATAGTACACAACCAAAAAACTTGTGGAGGCTCGAACTATTTGTACAACCATGTTCAAAGCAGCATTATTCATAGTAGCTAACATGGAAGTAGCCCAACTATCTATCAACAAATGAATGAATAAGTAAAATGACATATATATATATATATATATATAATAGAATATTATTGAGCCTTAAAAGGAAGGAAATCTGATATATGATACAACATGAAAGAATCTTGAGGACATTATACTAAGTGAAATAAGCCAATCACAAAGAGACAAATACTGTATGATTCCACTTACATGAGACAGTAAGAACAGTCAAAATCATCGAGACAGAAAGTAGAATGGTGGTTGCCAGGGGCTGGGGAAAGAGATGAATGGGAGTTACTGTTTAATGGGTTTCAGTTTTGCAAAATGAAAAGAAGTCTGGAAATGGATGGTGGTGATGGCTGTACAACAATATGAATGTACTTAACACCACTGAACTGTACACTTAAGAAATGGTTGTAATGGTAAATTTTATGTTATGTATATTTTACCGCAATAAAAAAATGAAAGGAAAAAAATTACATCACAACTCAAAGGGAAAGATCATGATCTGCCTATGGTTAGACAGCTTAGTGATAAGTCATACTATATTTTCCTATGAATATAGAGGAACTAGTCTCTTATAAAAATCATGTAACAACACAGAAAGTTTGAAAAGTAGAAGAAAACCTCATTACTCCCTAAATCCTAATATAATCATTAATAAATAATTTCATTACTATCATCACTGTAACTTCAATTTTAACTACTTTACCTAACTGCTGGACGTCTGTGGTGGTTTTAAAACATATTCAAAACTTGTTTCATACTCCTTTCTTCAAATTGTGGAAATTAATTATTCTCCCATTGAATGTGGTGGGACTTAGAGACTTATTTTAAACTAATATCACACGTGATGAAAGTGACAATATGTGACTTCCAAGACTAGGCTATAAAACACATTCTCTTCTCTCTTTATACCTCAAGGATCCAGGTGTCATGTCTTAAGAACAGTCAAGCAATCCTATAGATGTCCATGTGGCAAAGAACTGAAGCCGCCTGCCTTCAGCTATGTGGGTGAGCTATCCCTTGCAAGTAGATCCTCCAGCCCAAGTCAAATCTTCATAGGACTACAGCTCTACCTGACATCCCGACTGCAACCTCATGACAGACACTGAGCCAAAATCACCCAGATAAGCTGCTCCTGAATTCCTTACATACAGAAAGTGTGAGATCGCAAATGTTTTGTGTTTTAAACCGCTTAAATTGGGGTGGGAGGTTATGAACACAACAAGAGCTATCCAATACAATATTATGCCCCATTTTCTCTACTACAAATAACACTGAAATGAACATATTTGTATCTATGAATTTCTGCTTATTTGGATTATTTATCTAGAACAGTATCTGCAAAGTGTGCTAAAACTGAACGAAAGAATGTGAAGAACATGCTGCTCTTGAAACACCATGTCACTGAAATACAATGGGTCTTCCAAGAAGGGCCTACCCATTTCATAAATATCTTAATATCATCCATTCTTTCTACTTTTGCTGATTTAACAGGAAAAAAATGTATGCTTTAATTTGAATTTGGTAGATGCTAGCAGGATAAAACGTTCTGCTCTATATCTTAACCTTAGTGCTTCATTTGTGAATTGTCTTTTCTATCCTTTGCCCACTTACCTACCAGGATCTTAATGCTCTTCTTATCAAGTTGATGAGTTATTTGCCTTACAAATATATTAAACCTGTCATATTTGATAAACATTATTTTCTCCACTTAGTTGTATGCAGAGGCAGTACAGTATGTTGAATATTAAAAACACCAATTTAAATTTAAGAAAAAGAAGGGCTCACCTCTTAGGTCAAAATATGTAAAACTAAAAGGTATGGTTAATTTTTAAGGAAGTTAATTTAATCTGATTTATCAGAGTAAATAATCCTGATTTATAAATGTCCTAGAAAACACTTCAAAAATGTTCTAAAAATAGGGTTGGGCACAGTGGCTCACGCCTGTAATCCCAGCACTTTGGGAGGCTGAGGCGTGTGGATCACCCGAGGTCAGGAGCTCAAGACCAGCCTGGCCAACATGGCGAAACCCAGTCTCTACTAAAAATACAAAAATCAGCCAGGCGTGGTGGCGCACATCTGTAAGCCCAGCTACTCGGGAGGCTGAGGTAGGAGAACTGCTTGACAAACCCAGGAGGCACAGGTTACAGTGAGCTGAGATCACACCACTACACTCCAGCCTGGGCAAGAGAGCAAGACTCCATCTCAAAAAAAAAAAAAAAAAAGTTCTAAAAATAAAATTTTTTCATAGATTATAGAATATGGCTCTAAGGGCTGGGCGCGGTGGCTCAAGCCTGTAATCCCAGCACTTTGGGAGGCCGAGACGGGCGGATCACGAGGTCAGGAGATCGAGACCATCCTGGCTAACACGGTGAAACCCCGTCTTTACTAAAAAATACAAAAAACTAGCCGGGCGAGGTGGCGGGTGCCTGTAGTCTCAGCTACTCGGGAGGCTGAGGCAGGAGAATGGCGTAAACCCGGGAGGCGGAGCTTGCAGTGAGCTGAGATCCGGCCACTGCACTCCAGCCTGGGCGACAGAGCGAGACTCTGTCTCCAAAAAAAAAAAAAAAAAAAAAAAAAAAAGAATATGGCTCTAAGAAAAGTAAACAAGTTTTCTGAAAATAGAGGAGCATAGTAGAAAAACAACATTTTATCAACCATAAAACTTTAATCTGCCAACACAGTTTAACAAATTAACTCATTTTGGCTTGGCGCAGTGGCTCACGCCTGTAATCCCAGCGAGGCCGCAGCAGGCGGATCATGAGGTCAAGAGATCAAGACCATCCTGGCCAACATAGTGAAACTCCGTCTCTACTAAAAACACAAAAATTAGCCAGGCATGGTGGCAGGTGCCTGTAATCCCAGCTACTCAGGAAGCTGAGGCAGGAGAACTGCTTGAACCAGGGAGTCAGAGGTTGCAGTGAGCTGAGATTGCACAACAGCATTCCAGCCTTGCAATAGAGTCAGACTCTGTCTCAAAAAAACAAACAAAAAATTAACTCATTTTCCTTTTCATAAAAATATTTTTAATCTAGCCAACTGAAAAATTAAGCAAACATCAGTTATATTACTAGAATATCTGTCAATGATTAGACAAAAAATTTCTTTGGGCAGACATCTTTTTGCTTTAAAACTAAAATAAGTGCTGAAATATACAGTGATTATCAATTTTCCAATGGAAAGGATAAATAGATTAAATAATCAAAAACTACATATGTGTCCACAATCTCTATGTCTTCTTAGCTAACACTAAGGCTGAGACAGTATAAATGAGTAAACAAGAGAAAATTTATCTGCTTCAAAATAAATACCCTATTAATGGGCAATCATCTTTAATATAAATGACTAAATATTAGAAGTATGACATTTATGTAAAAGTTCATACTATAATGATAGAAGATCTCCCACTAATAATGAGACTGAATTACATCTACATGCAAAAAGATAGCTGAATATCACAAACATGTTGTGAAGAATGCCAGAAACAAGAGTAAAAACCATATAGTTCCATTAAATAAAGTATAAAATGAGCAAAAGGAATCTGCAGTGCTAGAAGTGAGGACAGTCATCACCCTTGAAGTGGCTAGAGAAGTGGCTGAAATTGGAGCAAGGAAGTGCTGCTAATCTTCATGGATATGGGTGCTGATTTCAAGCGTATGTTCAGTTTAAGAGACTTTATCAACTTGCACATTTATGTGCTTTTTCAATGCATATTATACTTCAAAGGATTTTCAGATAACATGAATTATGTCCTGTTTTAGGTTTATAATTCTAGTTTTTGAGGCTTTTCTTAAGAGATAAGTGTCACTCTGTCACCCAGGCTGGAGTGCAGTAGTGCAATCAGGGCTCACAGCAGCCTCAACCTCCTGGGCTCAGGTGTTCCTTCCACCTCAGCCTCCCAAGTAGCTGAGGCTACAGGTGCACACCACCATGCCCGGCTAATTTTTTAAAAATTTTTATAGAGATGAAGTCTCACTATGTTGCCCAGGTTGGCCTCAAACTCCTGGGTTCAAGTGATTGTCCCACCTCAGCCTCCCAAAATGCTGGGATCATGGGTGTCAGCCACCACACGCAGCCTATAATTATAGTTTTAAATCAGTTTTATGATATCTATTCTCATGAAGCACCTCAATTTCCCAATAACCTACCTTTTACATCTTTGGTTATCCCATGCCCTGTAAGTGAATATTTTAAATATAATGTATTTAAGTTGGTCTGTTCTTTATATAAGAATACATTTTTTAAATCACCATTTTTGTAGAAATTGAAAATAGAATTAGTGAAAAAAGTGTAATAAAAAACTTAATAAGATAATCTATCAAAAGGTTTACTATCTTTAAAGTATAAATCTCAATTTGCATAAGGCCTTTTTCCCAACCACTTTTAAGTGTTTACCAAGTCAAATAGATTATTCAAGATCACTTCCTGGGGAATAATGAAAGCACCTTCCCAGTTAAATGTTTTAGAGATATCATGACAATAACCTTATTCAACAGTCATATGGAAAACTTGGATTTATTTATTTGTTGGACATTTATGTATTATCTTTTGTCTATTTAATTTGCCAAGAATTAAGAGATGGACAAAAATTCACCGGAACTACTGAATTTTTGTCCATTTCATATTTCTAAAATACTTAACTCCTAAATAACTTGATAGTACTATTTGGTATATAAAAGTTCATGGTTATGCTGTCAATGGATTTTATATTTCATCAATAAAAAATAACTCTGTTTATCCCTAGAGAAATGTGTTTTAGTATTTAATTCTACTTTGCATGCTATTAATAAAAAGCAAACATTGCTTTACTGCATCTGCCCTGTCCTTTTAATTCTAAGTTTTCTGGATCACTTTCTTTTAAACATATATTGTATATAGAAAAAAGATTTTTTTAACCCAATGTAATAATATTTGTCTTTTAAGACTAAGAATGAGGAAAGTAAATTTGCATATCAACAGCTTGTACTAACAATGTTTTTTGAGTACCTACTTTGTGCAAAGCATTGTGTGTTACTAAAAAAAACTAAAAAGAAATGGTCCTTACAGATGAAAAAATAAGAGACAGAGAAAGAGAGAGAAAAACGGTTCTGACCTCTACAATCTCACAATGTAGTACAAGTATTCTTAATCTAGTAATCCATGAATGAGCTTTTCCTCTAAGATCTGAAACAAGACAAGGATGACCACTTTCACCACTTTTGTTCAACATAGTTCTGGAAAACTCAGCCACAGTAATTAGGCAAGAGAAAGAAACAAAGGGCATCCAAATTGCAAAGGAGGAAGTCAAATAGTCCCTGTTTTCAGACAATATAATCATACATATAGGAAATCCCAAAGACTCCAGCAAAAAAAAACTATTAGAACTAACAAATGAATTCAGTAAATTTGTAGGATACAAAATCAACATACAAAAATCAGTAGTGATTCTATACATAAATAATGAACTACCTTACAAAGAAATCAAGAAAGCAATCCTATCCACAGTAACTACAAAAAAAAAAAAAAAAAAATCTGGCTAGGAATAAGTTTAACCAAGGAGGTAAAAAATCTCTACAAAGGAAACTGTAAAACACTGATGAAAAAAGTTAAAGAAGACAGACAAAAAAGAAAAACATCTTGTGTTCATGAACTAGAAAAATTAATATTGTTAAAACGATCATACAACCCAAAGTGATCTACAGGTTCAATACAATCCCTATCAAAATACCAATGGCATCCTTCACAGAAATAGAAAAAACAATCCTGAAATTCATATGGAACCACAAAAGACACCAAATTCCCAAAGCAATCCAAAGCAAAAAAAAAATAAACCTGGAAGCATCACACTACCAGATTTCAAAATATGCTACAAAGCTACAGTAACCAAAACAGCATGGTACTGCCATAAAATCAGACATATAGACCAATGGAACAGAATAGAGAACATCCATGTATTTATAGCCAACTAATTTTTTACAATGGTGCCAAGAACATTCATTGGGGAAAGGATAGTCTCTTCAATAAACAGTGCTTGGAAAACAATATCCATATGCAGAAGAATGAAAACAGACTCCCATCTCTCACCCTACACAAAAATCAACTTGAAATGGATTAAAGACTTAAATATAAGACCCCCAAAACTACAAAATAATTAGAAGAAAACATAAGGGAAACAAACAGTTCAGAGCACTGGTCTGGTAAAAGATTTTATGAATAAGACCCCCAAAAGCACAAGAAACAAAAGCAAAAATTAACAAATCGCATTATATCAATCTAAAAAGCTTCTGCACAGCAAAGGAAATAATCAACAGAATGAAAAAACAACCTACAAAATGGGAGAAAATATCTGCAAACTACTCATCTGTCAGGGAATTGATATCTAGAACATACAGAACTCATACAACTTAAGAGCAAAAGAAAAAACACCCCAAATAATCTAATCAAAAATGGGCAAATACAAATGGTCAAGAAACATGTTTTTAAAAAGCTCAACATCACTAAACATCACGGAAACGCAAATCAATACCACAATATCATCTCACTCCAGTTAGAATGGCTATTACCAAAAAGACAAAAAACAACAAATGCTAGTGAGGATATACAGAAAAAGGAACTCTTATATACTATTGGTGGGAAGGTAAACTAGTATATCCACTATGGAAAACAGTATGGAGATTCCTCATAAAACTACAAATAGAACTGTCATATGATCCAGCAATCCCACTACTGCATATTTATCCAAGGGAAAGAAAATCAGTATACTGAAGAGCTATCTGCACTTCCATGTTTATAGCAGCATTATTCACAATAACCAAGAAATGGAAACAACCAAGTGTCCGACAACAGATGAACAGATGAAGAAAATATGGAACTACATCCTGTCTATAAGAGACTCACTTTAGATCTAATGACAAAAATAGACTGAAGTTAGCAGGATGAAAAAAGAAACTGTATGTAAACAGTAACCAAATGAGAACATGGGAGGTCACAATTATATTAGGCAAAATACACTTTAAGTCAAAACCATTCACATTTCCATAAAAAAGAAAAGAAAAAATATATATACACAATGGAATACCATTCAGCCTTAAAAAGAAAAAAATTCTGTCATTTACAACAACATGGATGAGCCTGGAGGATGAATACGTTAAGTCAATAAGCCAGGAACAGAAAGTTAAACACAGCATGTTCTCACTCCTCTGCAGAAGCTCACAGAAGAGCTCTTCTCATAGAAGAGTAGAACACAGGTTAGTAGGGACTAGGAGAGGAGTTAAGGGCGCTTAGGAGAGATTTGTTAAAGGATACAAAATTATAGCTAGATAGAAGGAGTAAGTTCTAGTGTTCTACAGCACTGTAGGATGGCCATAATGATAACATATTGTGTATTTTCAAGTAGACAGAAGACAAGATACTGAACGTCCCCAACACAAACAAGTGATAAATATTGAGATGATGGATATGCTAATCACCCTGATCTGATCACTATACATTGTATCAAAACATCACAATTGCCCCATGAATATGTACAACAATTGTGTCAATTTAAATTTTTTTTAATTTAAAAGATAAAGTTAAGCATTCTGTTATATAGTAATAAGCTTGTCACAACATTCTACTTCCATAATGGAAGACAGCCAAAGTTCTCTGTATAGTCATGCCCATGCAATGATGTTTTGGTCAACACAAACCACATATATGACAGTGGTCCCTTAAAACTATATTGGAACTGAAAAATTTCTATCGCCTAGTATTTACTATACCATATTTTTATTGTTATTATAGAGTGTGCTCCTGCTATTTACTAAAAAATAAAAATACATATTTTACAAATATTTTATTTTAAAAAATATTTTTAAAGCATAAAAAGTAAAAACACAAAAATAAACAAAATTTAAATTGAACAAAAGCTTACAGAATAAGGATATAAACTATTGCTGTACAGCTGTATATTTGTTTTTAGCAAAGAATTATTACAAAAGAGTCAAAAAGTTTTAAAAAAAGTTTATGAAGTAAAAAAAGTTACAGTAAACTAAGGTTATAACTGAAGAAAGATTTTTTAATCAACTTAGTGTAGCCTAAGTGCACAGTGTTTATAAAGTCTACAGTAGTGTACAGTAATGTTCTAAGCCTTCAATAGCCTGTTGGACTGCTTTATTTTCTGAGGCTTACTGTCTGCCAAGGTCTAAATTTAAATAATCTTCAATTATCAGAAAACAGCTTTCTTCTTCACATCAAGTGACATAAGAAATAATATAATAAAACACCCATGTACCTACCTCTCAGTTTAAGAAATAAACTATTACCAATTTGGCTGGAGTCCTCTGTGTATCTCTACTCATACTCATCTCTCTCCCCTCATCCAGAAAGAATAACCTCTAGGCTGAACTCAGCATTTATCATGTTTACCTTCCTTCAACTCTAACATTTTTCAAAAGTCAAAAAGGCCAACTTCCCACTAGGCACAAAACAACTGATCACAAATTATGCCTTCAAAATGTTCCCATAAAGCTTTGTTAAATGAAACTGTGTAAATACTAAAGATATCAATCACTGTGTTTAGCCTACCAATAGTTCTTTTCTCTAAGGAATTACCCCTACCCACTACTGTGATCCACAAAGATCTGCCCCTCACTCGAGCTCTAGCTGATTGAATAAGAACTAAGGAAGTGACTCAAAAGCATCCTATCCAGTCCCCGGAAAAAGAGACTGCAGAGTTTTGGAACTGAAAGGATAAGCAACTGACCCATGAGCTATAAGGAGTCAAGCTGAAAAATACAATGAAAAACAAAGAGGAAAATCAAAGACAAACAAATTTTAAAACAGTGGCCCCAAAGGAAAGGAAAAAGAGGTCTTGTTCTTGACAATTTTCCAGTTCCCGTAATACTAGTACCTCATTTTCTGCTCTTGCATTCTTGGATGCCTCTCTCAAATGTCCCTTTATTTGAGTTTCCTCACGGGGGAAAAAAAAGATAAAAACCTACAGAAAAAGAGGATCCAACAAAATAATCATTCATTTCAAACCTCTAAATCATGTACTTAGAGGGGAAAGAAGCTATTAATGAAAAATATATTTGAAATTCATTTCCTGTATTTCATTTCTTATATCTTATATTCATATATTTCTTAACACATTTTTTGTAGCATACTGGAAATGAATCTCAAATATACTACACAAAATGTGTTAAGAAATGTACTGTTTCAAAGAGAGAGAATACAGAAAATACCCCAAAATGAATGACAGTTCCTCTCAGAGATATGTGCAGGGTTTTCTCTGGTCATCAGAAAATGTTTTTTAAGCCCACTGATAAAACGTTGCCTTTATCTTTCACTTTGTTATGAGCAGTTCTTCAACTAAAAAGTCCATATTTTTTAAACCAAAAATTGGAGCATAGTCTAAAAAGCTGTATTTTTTTCTGATTTACAGGTTTATTCTTACTAAAGTCTTAGAAAAGCCTAAACATTAAAAAAGAATTGTATCTGTCTAGAAAACCTAGGAAATACGCCTACATTCTAGTAATACAATTTTCCGGTCAACAGGCATTACAACACTAAGTTATTAATATTTGGGATCTTAAACTTTCACCTTAAAACTCTCACTACTTTTGGGATTCGTAAAACATATTTCTCCTGTTTCCCTTGCCTCTTGATTGTTTTATCTCTTACCTCTCAACTCCTGATGGGTTCTCTACTTCTGTCTAATTCATCAATGGTAACATTTCCAAGGCTTTTTCCTAGGCCTCTTCTTCTCTACCTCCTTCTCCCCAGGCAACCTCACATACTTTCATGGCTTTAACTATTTCCTAAATGTTGTATTTCTTCCTCAGATCTATTTCTGAGCTCTAGATGCAAGTTTTCAGTCTATTTGATGTCTATCTCCAAGTACCATTGGCACCTCAAATTTTTCATGTTCAAAACCAAATAAATTCATTATCATCTATCTTCAAAATTTTCTTCTTGTACTCTTAATAAATTGGATTAACATGCATCCAGCTCATCTTTGACATTCCTGTCTCTCCCACATTCCATCATATACTTAGTTACCATATCATTTATACCTTTAAGTTGTTTCTCTATTATGATATGTAAAATATGCCTCATACATAAAGCTGTTTGTAAAAAAAAAAAATTTAAGATGTTTCTCTAATTTTTCTTTCTTCCCCTTGCCTCTGTTCAAAGCATCATCTTTAGCTTAAATTATGGTAAAAGCCTCCTAAATTATCCTGCTCCTAAATCCATTCTCCATACTGCAATCTAAGTTATCATTCTAAAACAGAACCTAGCAATTCTGATTTTATAACTCTTCAATGACTATCATTTATGGGACAGAGCTCCAAACTCCTTAGCATGATGGACACTTGGAGACCTTCACAACATTAATTTACAGTCTCACCTTTTATTTTTTTTTAAGCAAAACTGTGTAACTACTTTCCTGTCGAATAGGTATATCTACAGTACATTCTTTGAATATCCAGAACATTTCATTATCTCCACACTGTCTTTTCCTAAATTTTCTCTGGCAAGAATGCCCTTCAAAGCCAAACTCTGATGTCATCTCCTATAAATCTTTTCCAAACTGGCTCTTAATAAAATTAGTACTTCAATTAGTACTTCTCTGTTTCCTATAGTACTCTTTTCATTTTTTCCTTTTCTTTTTTTTTTCTTTTTTAGAGACAGGGTCTTGCTGTGTCACCCAGGATGGAGTACAGTGGTGCAATCATGGTTCACTGTAGCCTGAAACTCTTGGGCTCAAGCGATCCACTTGCCTCAGCCTCCTGTGTTGCTAGAACTACAGGCATGTGCCACCATGTACAACTAATTTACCTTATTTTTTTTACAGACAGGTCTCTTTTGTTGCCCAGGCTGTTCTTCAAATCCTGGCCTCAAGCAATCCTCCAGCCTTGGCCTCCCAATGCACTGGGAATACAGGCATGAGCTACCATGGCTGGCCTCTGCTCATTTTTCATAGTTCTTATCATTATATACATATACACACATACATACATTATACATAATTCATTCATTCAATGAACATTCATTGAGCACTTAAGGCTCATAATCAAGTAAAGGAGATACACACATAAACAAATAGT
Organism: Rhinopithecus roxellana; assembly: GCF_007565055.1. Taxonomy (NCBI): domain Eukaryota; kingdom Metazoa; phylum Chordata; class Mammalia; order Primates; family Cercopithecidae; genus Rhinopithecus; species Rhinopithecus roxellana. The sequence goes on along the minus strand of NC_044556.1, from coordinate 129,946,211 downwards.
ATACAATATAATGAGTGCTATAATAGAGCTACAAATAGTATATATGTATCAGTCTCCCCACAAGGTTGTGTGGTCCTTAAGGACTGTATCTTCTTAACTCATCTAGAGATCAACAGAACCTTCAATGAACAAATGAACAAACGACAGCATTAGAAGCTGTTATGAGCTCCATTTAAACAGAAAAAAATAAAGGAGAATCAAAGGCAGGGCTGCCAGTGGAAGGATGAGGTATGATGGGTCAACAGTAGTGTTAAGAAACATGATCTCAGAAGCAGAAGAAGCAGTTAAAGGGCCAGGCTGCAAAACCACTCCTAAGAAAGAAAGAGGAACAATTAACATATTTATCCTATGGCAGTAAATGAGGGGGGAAAAAAGAAACTGAAAAAATAGAAAATGAAAAGAAATTAAAAATGAGGAAATGAAATTCACATACTATTTTGCAAGTAGCCTGTAAGAATATATAGCAAAACAAATTACAAGGAACACACACACAAAATTTGACCTGCTGATAACAGGGCAAAGAAAAGCGCTACAGGTAGTCGTATAAGCTAAATATATGATGTCATGGAAATAATGGGAGCCATTTGATAAAAGCATGTCATCATTAACGTGCAATAAATCAGAAAACTGGAGTAAAAGATAATGCTACTGCTCTATCACCAAGTAAAAGCCTAATTATGATTACACTAAAAAAAAGTATAACAAATACATATAAATGCTACTGGATACTCATTTATACACTCACTGACACGAACAGGGTGATTAACAGTTAAACTGGAACAAATGAAACACTGCCATCTAGATTCACTGAACAGCAGAAACTACTCAGAAGGAAAGACATTTCTCTCAGCTACCCACTCAAAGCAAACACTGACTACTAGGTCTATGGCTTCAACTTTACAAAAAATGTTAGTGTTTCTTAAAAGGGAATAATGTACATAGATTATTTGCAGAAATTACTAGAGGGGTACCACTGCTAATTATTAGCTACAACTTAGCAAACATATTTGCCTTGTTAAAAATTTTGTGCCTACTGGGGCCGGGTGCGGTGGCTCACACCTGTAATCCCAGCACTTTGGGAGGCCGAGGTGCGTGGATCATGAGGTCAGGAGATCGAGACCATCCTGGCTCACACAGTGAAACCCCGTCTCTACTAAAAATACAAAAAAATTAACCGGGCATGGTGGTGGGGCGCCTGTAGTCCCAGCTACCTGGGAGGCTGAGGCAGGAGAATGGCGTGAACCCAGGAGGCGGAGCTTGCAGTGAGCCGAGATCGCACCACTGCACTCCAGCCTGGCAACAGAGTGAGACTCTGTCCCCAAAAAAAAAAAAAAAAAAAGTTGAATACACTCAGTGTCCATTTAGACTCTTGACTCTTCAAGCAATTCCAATGTGGTTGCCATCCCCATTTCTCCACAACTCTCATTAAAATCACCAAAACCTCTTCGTCTCCAAATCAATGGGTATTTTCAATCCTCAATCTACTTGACCTTGACCTCCTGGCAGCTTCCTTACAACTGACCATTCTCTAAAAACACTCTTTTCAGCCAGGTGCGGTGGTGCGTGCCTGTAATCCCAGCTACTCAGGAGGCTGAGGCAAGAGAATCGCTTGAACCAGGGAGTTGGAGGTTGCAGGGTGCTGAGATCGCATCACTGCACTCCAGCCTGGGTGACACAGTGAGAGTCCATCTCAAAAAAACAAAACAACAACAACAACAACAACAACAACAGCACTCTTTTCCCTTGACTTCTATACACTACACTCCAGACATACAATACATACATTTTCCCACTTCTCTAGTTCTCTTTCTCAGTCTCCTTTACTAGTCTTTCTCTATATGTCTTTTAAACCTTGAAGCTCAGAAGGATTTGACCTTCAGCTTTTTTGCTTCTAACACTATACTCTCTCGCTGGGCAACCTCACTCTTGCAAAAGGCTTTCAAAACCACCTACATGCCAATGACTACCAAAACACCAGATTTTACATCTGATATCCTAACCCACATATCAAACTGCTTATTTAGAAATCTGAAAGGCACATCAAACTCACCATCCCCGATTATCCCACAAAAAACAAATGAGGTATTCCTTATCTCAGTAATCCAGCTGCATAAACCAGAAACAACTACAAGAAAAGGTGACCTCAAGAAGAGATGACCATATGACCTGTAAGGTTCTTTTCTACTCTGAATTTATAATCTGTACTACCAGTTCTCAAAGTGTGGTTCAAGGATCTTTGAGGGTCTCTCACACTCTTTCAGGAAGCGTCTTTGAAATCAAAACTACTTACATAATAATATTAAGACTTTGTCTTTTTTATTCTTATTCTCTTATGAATGTATAATGGAGTTTTCCAAAGGCCACATGACATATGATATCACAGCAGACTGAATGCAGACAGAAGCAGATATGAGAATCCAGATGTCTTCTATTAAAACAGACATTAAAAAGAGTTGAAAAATGTCAAACAATGCCACTCACTGCTTTTTACTGTTGAGATACAGTTAGTTATTTTTCATTTAAAAATGTTAAGCCCAGGTCACGCCTGTAATCCCAGCGTTTTGGGAGGCCAAGATAGGAGGATTGTTTGAGTCCAAGAGTTCAAGACCAGCCTGGACAACATAGTGAGACCCAGTCTCTACAAAAAAATTTATTTTAATTAGCCAGGTGTGGTGGCATGCACCTGTAGTCGCAGCTACTAAGAAGCTTGAGGTTGGAGGATCACTTGAGCCTTAAAGGTCAAGATTGCAGCAAGCTATGATTGCACTACTGCACTCCAGCCAGGGCAACGGGGTGAGACCCTGTCTTAAAAACAAAACAAGGCAGGGCGCAGTGATTCATGCCTATAATCTCAGCACTTTGGGAGGTCGAGGCAGGCAGATCACCTGCGGTCAGAAGTTCGAGACCAGCCTGGCCAACATGGTGAAACCCAGTCTCTACTAAAAATACAAAAATTAGCCGGGTGTGGTGGCATGTGCCTAGTCCCAGCTACCTGGGAGGCTGAGGCAGGAGAATTGCTTAAATCCAGGAGGCAGAGGTTGCAATGAGCCGAGATTGCGCCACTGCACTTCAGCCTGGGCAACAGAGCAAGACTCTGTCTCAAAAAAAAAAAAAAAAAGAAAGAAAACAACAGCAACAACAGAAAGTTATTATTTTAACATGCAATATGTTTATCATTATTTTAAATAAACAAGTACATTGAAAATTTCAAATACAGTAAACATCAATAGAGAAATCCCACATGAACAAAATCTTTTTGAGTCTTTCATAACTCAAGTGTATGAGGCGGTCTTAATACCAAAACATTTGCGAAACAATGATCTATACCTGTGGTGTGTATACACAAGTAAGATATAAGATGACATTGTGAAATAGCCAATTCTCAATTATCTTCTAACAGCAAATTTTTGTTTCACATGTATTGACAGTGTTTTCATTCAATCACATAGTTTCATTTTGCTCAATATTTATTGGCCTCCTACTAAGTGCCAGGCATTAAGGGATAAAAGATGAAACAAATGACTTCATTCTGGCTCTTAGAGAGAATATTTCCCATATCTTTGCTACATTTCAGTTCTCTCATCTATATCAGATCCTATATAACAATCACCTCTCTCTGAAAGATTAAGAAAAAGAAGAGTCTGCAATATTCCTACTATCTATCCTCAACATAAAATGGACAAATAGTAAATTTAGTAAGGACCAGCAGACAAAAAAGTCGAAAATACTCAGTTATAACTCAGATCTATTACACTGTTCCAAGTAAATTCCAGAATAACCAACACTCCCATAACATAGTCTAATATACCACTAACCTGAGAATTTAGCCTGACATGTTTCTACTTACAAAATATAAACCTCAACAACTACTTTTACAAAAACTGAGTGACTTACTGTAATCCAGGAAATCCAGAAGTTACTATGTAACATTAGTACTACTTTGGCCTTTGCAGCATAGGAGGCAGAGTAAGGATAAAAGAGAACACAATGCCCCACCCTGATGAAACAAAGAGTTAAACTTCGTAAACAAGACACCCATAGATTTTTACTTTAGGAGAGTTGAGGGCAGCAAACAGGACCAGGAATAACCAAAAGAAGGGGGGAGCCCTAAAAATAGGCCTACACTTTTGCTTACTATCTAGTTATCCTGAGTACTTTTCTAAATTAATATCAAGGAATATATCTACAAAAAGGAGTCTTACAGTTTGCAAGTCAGGATTATTTTTTGCCTAAAAGTATAAAAGTTTCACTACAGAATTTTCCCTTATACATAGGAAAGTTAATATTGGTTAACTCCAATGAGAGGAAGTGAGGGTCCAGGACAGGAAGTAGATTTTTCAGTGTATATATTTTTTATTTTTATTTTTTTTGAAGACAGGGTCTCATTATATTGCCCAGGCTAGTCTTGTTGAATTCCTGGGCTCAAGCAATCCTCCCACTTCAGCCTCCCAAGCAGCTGGAATTACAGCACACACCACCACGCCCAGCTTCTGCTTCTGAATTCTTTTTTTAAAGCAGACACATTGATCACTTTTTGAGGAAAACTCCAAGGAAAAAAGAAATAATTTCTTTTTGCCTTTTTTAGAAACTGCTGTTAATTTTCCATCAACTCCATTTCCATGTTGCTTAAGAGTCCATGCAAGAACAGCTTAAGACTATTCAGTGATTATTCCTACCCATTCAGTGGCCTAAGCAGTGGGAGCTGTAGACCAGTCTTCTGAGCACTCCAGTCTTTAGTAGGGAACTGCTGAATAGGCACAGAGGGCACCTGCATGCCCTCAGACCAGTCTGCAACCTCAGGCTGAGTAGTGTTAAACTCAGGTGCTGACATAGTCCATTCACCCTAAAATTCTTCCTTGGTCACAGCCTTTTCAGCAGCAGCCTGCTCTGCTTTTTCAGTCTCTTCAGGATCTCTGCAGAAGTAGAGATCAGGCATGACCTCCCACAGGTGTTCACGGGAAATGGTGCCACACATGCACAGAACTTTCTGGGCCAGCACCCACCACATCAAACCCACTGAGTGAGCTCCCTTACTGTTGCATGGGATGGCAATGTCCACACAGCGCAAAGGAGAATCTGTGTTACACAGAGCAATGGTAGGTAGGTTAACCTAAGATGCTTCAGTGAGAGGCTGGTGGTCAAACCAGCACAAGCCGTGGCTCCCGGAAGGCAGCCTGGATCTGGTTAGTGAAGGTTCCAGGAGTAAAGCGGTCAGCAATTGGAGTGGCTCCAGTGGCAGCAGCAAACTTCAACACAGCCTTCTGGCCAGTATTTCTGGAGAATATGACGCTGACATCAGCAGGGTTTTCAAAGGTAACAATGGCATGAGCTGCCAGCAGAAGCTTCTTTCAGGTCCTCTTCAGATTTATGATCCAGATGCCATCACTTTTCCTTTTATAGATGTACTGTTCCATTTGGAAGTCAAGGCTGGTGCCACCTAAGTGGATTCCTCCTGCAAGGAACTTAAGGACATCCTCCTCCTTCATTTGCAGGACATCTAGGCCTCTGGATATTGTAAACGTTTCCCTTTAAGTTACAATGGGAATCCAGAACAACACTGTAGGCACCCCTCTCTGGGCAGCATGGAAAGCAAGATCATTTTCAAAAGTCTCCTTCTACATTCAATAACTTAGTCACTGAGAGGCTGTTTAAGGAAATGGAAACAATTTTTCTTTCATTGGAAGCCTTTAATGACTCCTTAATGCAGTATACTTGCTTCCTCTTTATGAATCCATTCACAGAATTTTATCAATTCTCTTTACTCCTCTGTACTATTATTGACATATCTGTCTCTTACATAAAACTGTGGAGATAGTTTATTCCTTTATTTTATTATTTTTTTTTTTTTTTTGAGACAGAGTCTTTCTCTTGTTATCCAGGCTGGAGTGCAGTGGCGCAATCTCGGCTCACTGCAACCTCCACCTCCCAGGATCAAGTGATTCCCTTGCCTCAGCCTCCTTAGTTAGCTGGGATTACAGGCACGCACCACCAAGCCCAACTAATTTTTGTATTTTTAATAGAGATGGGGTTTCGCCATGTTGGCCAGGCTGGTCTCGATCTCCTGACCTCAGGTGATGCACCCGCCTTGGCCTCTCAAAGTGCTGGGATTATAGGCATGAGCCACCACACCTGGCCTTATTCCTCTTTATATCCCTAGTTCATGCACAGTATATAGCCACACTGAGTGCTCCAGACCTGTTTGCCAAATGACACTGATAAGTCTCAGAATCCAATTCTTCAAAGCAAACAGGCACAAATACACATATGAAGCCAGGTATTTTATACAACATGAAAAGGTTAGACATTCCTAAACAGAAAATATCTTACATGGTAAAACTTTAAAAAAATAAGTATACATGTGCATATGTATTTTATATTTTAAAACAATCTCAAAATTAAAAAGAAATTCTTTCATAAAATATTTTCACTTTTAAAATTTAGACATGAAATCATGAATGAAATGAAGCCAGTAGGGCCCGGTGGCTCACACCTGTAATACCAGCACTTTGGGAGGTCGAGGCAGGCAGATCACCTGGGGTCAGGAGTTTGAGACCAGCCTGGCCAACATGGTGAAACCCCGTCTCTATTAAAAATACAAAAATTGGCTGGATGTAGTGGTGCATGTCTGTAATCCCAGCTACCTGGAAGGCTGAGACAGAACTGCTTGAACCTGGAAGGCGGAGGTTGCAGGGAGCCAAGATCGCGTTACTGTACTCCCACCTGGGCAACAGAGTGAGACTCAGTTTCAAAAAAAAAAAAAAAGAAAAGAAAAGAAATGAAACCTATTAAATTATGGCCAGTGCTATTACTATTACTCATCAATGATTTTTAGATATAGTTTTTAAAAAGGAAGGTGCCACAATTCCAGAAACAACTTCTACAAGCCCACTAACAACAACAAAAACTATAAATGGCTTTTTAAAAAATCACCGAAACCCAAACTAATCAAAGATAAATCAGATTTTCTCTTTGGAAGAATATCCTTCTATTTGTACAAAGGTCTTCTTTACATCATTATTGCTCTATAACATTTAATAACTTATCATACAAAAATGTAGCAACTATACACATTTTCAGAGATGATCTATTGTATAAAGGGTAGTCTAAGGAGCCTCTCTGAACCTATTCTGGTTTGGAAGCTGGCTGATTTATGAACTGTTCTCTGCTCAATCAAATTCTGTTAAATTTAATTTGTCTAAGGTTTTTATTTTAATAGATGGTGTCAGAAGTGGGATCCAAACTAAAGCTTCTAGCAACTCCCAAGAACACCAAGTGACAAAGCAAGGTACCCACTGGACTCATTTTGTCCACTGCTCTCTCAAAGCCACTGGAGATTGTGGGTAAGTTCTCTCTCAGATTCTGAAGCTCCATGGGTGTGCATTTGAGCTATCCGAGTTTGAGCAAATTTCTGATCCAAACTAGGTTTGGAAGTTACAACAGAAACTGGACTGGGTCCAGGATCCAACTGCATCTAACTGTCTTGGATCTAGTTAGAGGCCTCAGAATGTCTGGCTGGTTTAGACAGAAATTAGTTTAAATGGTAATACTGAGGGGGTACCAATTTCAGCTTTCAGAAATTTGCAAAGATTTGTGTGTTCTAGCCCCCTTTATTTCTTTTTCTTGCATGCTCAGGGAGGGAAAAATCATTAGCTAAGTTGACCAAGGGGATCCGAGAGCCAAAGCCACTATTCAAGGTAAAAATGGGATCCTTTTTTTTTTTTTTTTGAGACGGAGTCTGGCTCTGTCGCCCAGGCTAGAGTGCAGTGGCCGGATCTCAGCTCACTACAAGCTCCACCTCCCGGGTTTACGCCATTCTCCTGCCTCAGCCTCCCGAGTAGCTGGGACTACAGGCGCCTGCCACCTCACCCGGCTAGTTTTTTGTACTTTTTAGTAGAGACGGGGTTTCACTGTGTTAGCCAGGATGGTCTCGATCGCCTGACCTCGTGATCCGCCCGTCTCGGCCTCCCAAAGTGCTGGGATTACAGGCTTGAGCCACCGCGCCTGGCCAAAAATGGGATCCTTAATTTCTAAGACCTGAGTACTATACCTTCCAGCTTATACATGCAGTATTGTTAGGTCCCAGAAGCAGCAAATGCTTACAAAAATGGTGGTGAAATCTTACTTAAGGTAATTTAAAATCACAACGGTACATTCCAAAGGAACACTGCACTTTAAGAAGTACATTTGAAAATGAGGGCTCCCAAATCAGTTTCATCTAGGGATGCCTGTTGGTGTGCAGAAGCTTCTAAAAAGATTTCAATATTTTTATTGCTTTTAAAAAAAAGACTGTTTGTAGAAGGCAAATAAAAAGCTTAAGCAACTAATTGATAAGAAAAATTAAATCTGCTAACCTTTCGGCTCTGTTACTACTCTTCCCTGAAGGTGAAAAGAAAGTTATCCTAGATAGTGTTTATAAAAGGTAGGCTGTCAGGTAAAGTAAGCTTCCTCCTTTTTCAGATCTATTCACGCTGAGTCCAGGTACAGAGAAGGCTTTCTTTGCCCTATTCCTTAATGGGCTCCATCCTGAATTTAGTAATTTCACCTAAGAAATAGTAGCTAGGTTAAAAAGATCACCCGTAGGCCGAGCACAGTGGCTCATGCCTGTAATCCCAGCACTCTGGGAGGCCGAGGCGGGTGGATCACCCGAGGTCAAGAGTTCGAGACCAGCCTGGCCAACAAGGTAAAACCCGTCTCTACTAAAAGTACAAACAAAAATTAGCCGGGTGTGGTGGCAGGTGCCTGTAATCCCAGCTACTCAAGAGGCTGAGACAGGAGAACCGGGAGGTGGAGGTTGCAGTAAGCCAAGATCACGCCACTGCACTCCATCCAGCCTGGGTGACAAGAGTCAGGCTCCATCTCAAAAAAAAAAAAGAAAAAAGATCACCTGTGCAATTAAAATACACTTTTCTGGCATTTAGCTGGCTATTCTGAAATCCTTTTGTAAATGAAATTTACATCTATAAAGGAGATTTCCATTTGTAAATGTATGTGTCTATATACATTAGAAACAGAACGTCAAAGTAAAAAACTAACAAAGAAACTCTGGACTTAGACACTTGACCAAAGGGACCTAACAGACTTCTACAGAATGCTGTACCTAAAAATCACAGAATATACAGTCTCATCTACCCATGGAACATTCTCTAAGATGGACCACAAGCTCAGTCATAAAGCAAGTCTCAATACATTCTTAAAAAATGAAATCATGTCAAGCATATTATCAGACTACAGTAGAATAAAATAAGAAATTGACACCAAAAGGAATTCTGAAAACCACAAATACATGGAAACTAAACAACTCACTCCTAACTAACTTTTGGTTAAACAACAAATTAGCCGGGTGCGGTGGCTCAAGCCTGTAATCCCAGCACTTTGAGAGGCCGAGACGAGCGGATCACGAGGTCAGGAGATCGAGACCATCCTGGCTAACACGGTGAAACCCCGTCTCTACTAAAAAATACAAAAAACTAGCTGGGCGAGGTGGCAGGCATCTGTAGTCCCAGCTACTCAGGAGGCTGAGGCAGGAGAATGGCGTAAACCCGGGAGGCGGAGCTTGCAGTGAGCTGAGATCCAGCCACTGCACTCCAGCCTGGGGGACAGAGCAAGACTCCGTCTCAAAAAACAAAACAAAACAAAACAAAAAAAAAACAACAAATTAAGGCAGAAATAAAAAAATTCTTCGAAACAAATGAAAATAGAAAAACAAACATACCAAAACCTCTGGGATACAGCAAAAGCAATGTTAAGGGGAACGTTTATAGCACTAAGTGCCTACATCAAAAAGAGTAAGATATCAAATTGACAACTTAATGTTGAACTTAAAGGAACCAGAAAAACAAGAACAAACTAAACCCAAAGCTAGCAGAAAACAAAGAAGTAACTAAGATCAGAGCAGAACTAAATTAACTGATACCATTAAAAAAAAATACAAAGGATCAACAAAACAAAGTTAGTTCTTTGAAAGGATAAGCAAGATAGATAAACCTCTAGGTAAATTTTAAAAAAAAAAAGTGAGAAGATCCTAAGAAGCATAATCAGAAATGACAAAGGTGACAGAACTCGTACCACAGAAACACAAAAGAGCCTCAGAGACTACTATGAACATCTTTATGCGCACAAACTAGGAAAACCAGAGGAAATGGATAAATTCTTGGGAACACACAACCTCCCAAGACTGAACCAGGAAGAAGATGAAATCCCGAACAGATCAATAACGATTTACAAAATTGAATCAGTTATAAAAAAAAAAAAATCTACAAACCGAAAAAAGCCCTGGATCAGATGCATTCACAGCCAAATTATACCAGACAAATGAAGAGCTGGTATCAATCTTACTCAAACTATTCCAAAAAAATCAACATCACACTGAATAGACAAAAGTCAGAAGCATCCTATCCCCTCTATGAACTGAAACAAGACAAGGATGTCCACTCTTACGACTCCTATTCAACATAATACTGGAAGTCCTACCCATAGGAATCAGGCAGAAAATTAAAATTTAAAAACAAAGCCATCCATATAGGAAAAGAGAAACTCAAATTATCTCTGTTCAATCCTAAAGAGTCCTTCAAAAAACTCTAGATCTAAGAAAAAGACCAGTAAAGTTTCAGGATGCAAAATCAACGTACAACAGTCAGTGGCATTTCTACACACCAATAATGTTCAAGCTGAGAATCAAATCAAAAATGCAATCCCATCTATAACAGCCACATGAAAAATAAAATATCCAGGAATAAACTTAACCAGGGAGGTGAAAGATTGCTCCAAGGGGAACTACAAAACACTAATGAAAGAAATAACAGATGACACAAACAAATGGAAAAACATTCCAGGCTCACGGATTGGAAGAATCAATATTTAAATGACCATACTGCCCAAAACAATCTAAAAATTCTATTCCCATCAAATTAGCAACATCATTTTTCACAAATTAGAAAAAACAATTCTAAGATTCATATGGAACCAAAAAAGAGCCTGAATAGCCAAGTAAAAAGAACACAGTGGCATCACATTACCCAACTTCAAACTGTACTACAAGGCTATACTAACCAAAACAGCATGTTACCAATACAAAAACAGACACATACATCAATGTAACAGAATAGAGAACCCAGAAATAAAGCCACACACCTATAACCAGCTGATCTTGAACAAAGCTGACAAAAGCAAAAATGGGGAAAGGATACCTATTCAATAAACAGTGCTAAAAAAAAAAAAAAAAAAAAAAAAAAAAAACTCCAAAAAAACAAAAACAAAAAAAAACTGGCTAGCGTATACAGAAGAATGAAACTGGACCCCTACCTTTCACCACATACAAAAATTAACTCAAGATGTATTAAAGACTTAAACATAAAACCTCAAACTATAAAGATCCTATTTTTTAAAAACCTAGAAAAAAACTCTTCTGCACATTGGCCTAGGCAAAGAATTTATGACTAAAACCTCAAAAGCAAATGCAACAAAACAAAAATTGATAAACAAGACTTAATTAAACTAAAAAGCTTCTGCATAGCAAAAGAATCAACAAAGTAAAGAGGTAACCTAAAGAATGAGAAAACAATATTTGCAAACTATACATGTGACAAAGGACTCAGATCCAGAATCTACAAGGAGTCATAAACAAATGAACAAGAAAATAACAAATAACTCCATTAAAAAGTGAGCAACAGACACTGCTGGTGGGAATGTAAATTAGTTCAACCCCTGTGGAAAAGAGTATGGCGATTTCTCGAAGAACTTAGAACTATCATTAGACCCAGAATTCCCACTACTAGGTACCTACCCAAAGGAAAAGAAATCATTCTATCAAAAAGACACTGCACTAGTATGTTTATCACAGCACTATTCATAATAGCAAAGTCATGGAATCAACCTAAGTACCTATCAACAGTAGATTAGATAGGCTGGGAGCCTGTAATCCCAGCACTTTGGGAGGCTGAGGTGGGCAGATCACGAGGTCTGGAGTTCGAGACCAGCCTGACCAACATGGTGAAACCCATCTCTATTAAACATAGAAAAATCAGCCAGGCGTGGTGGCGCGCACCTATAATCCCAGCTACTCAGGAGGCTGAGGCAGGAGAATCGCTTGAACCCGGGAGGCAGAGGTTGCAGTGAGCCAAAATCAGGCCACTGCACTCCAGCCTGAGCGACAGAGCAAGACTCTGTCTCAAAAACAAAACAAAACAAAAAAACAAACAAACAAAACCCCAGTAGATTAGATAAAGAAAATGTGGTATGTATACACAATGGAACACTATGTAGCCACAAAAATGAATGAAATCATGTCCTTTGGAGCAACATGGATGCAGCTGGAGGCCATTATCCTAAGCAAATTAATGCAGAAACAGAAAATCAAGTATCACATGTTCTCACTTATAAGTGGGGTCTAAACAATGGGTAAATATAGACATAAAGATGAAAACAAGATACTGTGGATTCCAAAAGTGGGAAAGGGCCCGGCATGGGTGGCTCACGCCTGTAATCCCAGCTTGGGAGGCCAAGGTGGGCAGATCACTTGAGCTCACAAGTTGACGACCAGCCTGGCCAACAGGATGAAACCCCATCTCTCCTAAAAATACAAAAAATTAGCCAGGTGTGGTGGCTCATACCTGCAGTCCAAGCTACTCAGGAGGCTGAGGCAGGAGAATCACTTAAACCTGGGAGGCGGAAGTTGCAATGAGCCTAGATCAAGCCACTGCACTCCAGCCTGGATGGCAGGGCAAGACTCTGTCTCAAAAAAAAAAAAAAAAAAAAAAGTGGGAAGTGAGGGGTAAGGGGTAATAGTTTCACTATTTTAGTGATAGGTTCAATAGAAGTCCAAAAATAGGTTCAATAGAAGTCCAAACCTCAGCATGATGCAATATACCCATGTAACGAACCTGCACATGTATCCCCCCCTGAAACCCAAATCTAAAATAAAAGCTGAAGTGTAGTCTAACTTCATTTATTACTAATCAGAGAAACAAACCGTATTAAAGCTGGACATTAGAAGTCAACCATACTCGTGTTTTCAAGTATGTCGTCATGACCCATTAGCAGGTTAAAATAACACAAAACAATGTGGTGGACTGGAGCTAGCATTTTATTAATGGAACTATATAGGATTGATTTGCAAATATCAGGTGTATTGAAAGTAGTGAGGGATTTTATCTTATCTTATTTTATTTTATTTTTGAGACAGAGTCTCTCTGTTGCCCAGGCTGGCACGCAGTGGCGCCATCTCGGCTCACTGCAACCTCAACCTCCCAGGTTCAAGTGATTCTCCTGCCTTAGCCTACCGAGTAGCTGGGATTACAGGTGCGTGCCACCATGCCAAGCTAATTTTTTTGTATTTTTAGTAGAAATGGTATTTCACCATGTTGGCCAGGATGGTCTTGAACTCCTGACCTCAAGTGATCCGCCTGCCTCAGCCTCTCAAAGTGCAGGGATTACAGGTATGAGCCACCATGCCTGGCCATGAGGGCTTTTTAAAGTAAAACTTTAAAAAGTGAAACTTTTGTTTCATTATATATATACACATACACATATAACACATGTCTGTTCGTTTTATTTAAAAAAATAAAAAATAAAGGTAAATGTAAAAAAATCAACCTCTGGGAGCACAGAACATGGAAAATATATTTCTTACTGTAGGTGTCCTGGTCAAAAGTTCAAGAGGTTCCTAAACTCTCTCAGTTCACAGACCCCTCAGTATGCCAGTTTTTTGTTTTTTTTTTTAATCATGAAACCCCTAGGCCAAAAAAATACCTAACAGTTCCATTTACTAAGGAGTTAAGTTCACAACCTAGTAAGTATTTTTAGCCTAACAACTTAATAGCAGTTCGAAAATACGTATAAATTGAAATATTTTTATTACAAAATTACAACTACTTAATAAGATGTGTGTACCTACTAGACACTGCACAAGTTCTCAAATCTTGAAATCATTTTGGACATCACCACCTTCATTTATTGCTCCAAACTGATTTTTGCATAGTACTTGCTTTTTATCACAGCAACCTCCCAAAACCTAGCGTTTGGAAGACACAGTGTCATCAAAAAAAAAAAGGTAACACAATCTCTTGTGCAGTATCTCAAACTGGTAGTTTGAGCAGTGTCCTATAGATGTCAAATATCCCACAGCTATCCAATATTGCCGTTTCCCTTAAAATTTCTCAAATATCCCATAGTGTCCAGGTGAGTTACTATGGTGCTCCATAGTACAGCAGGTCCTCCATAGCATAGTTTCATTCAATGTCATTTCTTTACAATTTTGATGAGAAAAAAATTTTGATTCCCCACCAGGGCTACCATCTATGTATGAGTTTGCATGTTCTCCCCACATCTGTGTGGCTTTTCTCCGTATACTCCAGTTTCCTCCCATATCACAGAGGAGAACGCATTAGGTGAACTGACATGAATTGGCATGTCTAAATGGTCCCCGTCTGAGTGAGTGTGTGTGTGTATGCGCGTGCGCGTGTGCGTGTGTGTGCGTGTGTGTGTAAATGCTACCTGCGATGGAATGGCAGCCTATCTTGTGCCCTACTTGCCAAGACAGGTTCCAGCCACCTGCCATCCTGAACTGAAATAAGTGGGTAAATAATTACCTTGACTTTTCTTAGTATTTCTTAAATGTATGTATAGGTCCCATTTATTTCAATGTTTAATATTAAAGGCATTTGGGGTCTTAGAAGTTGCAGTTTCCAAGAACTTATGGACAACATTAAGTGAGGACTTATTTCAGTGCACAGTTTAGGGATACCGGATTTAAGAAACACTGATCTAGCCTACGGGTTTACTTTGTAAATTAAGAAATAAGACTTAAGGTTACAAAGCTAGCAGAAAAACAAACATATTTATTAGGGATTTTCCTAAATTTCAACCTTCCACCAACAAAAGTATGTTTCTCTGTCTGTTTTGAGACAGAGTTTCACTCTGTCACCTAGGCTGGAGTGCAGTGGTGTAATCCTGGCTCACTGCAACCTCCACCTCTCAGGTTCAAGCGATTCTCCTGCCTCAGCCTCCCCAGTAGCTGGGATTACAGGCACCTGCCACCATGCCCAGCTAGTTTTGTATTTTTAGTAGAGGTGGGATTTCCTTATGTTGGCCAAGCTGGTCTCAAACTCCTAATCTCAGGTGATCTGCTCGCCTCAGCCTCCCAAAGTGCTGGGATTATAGGCATGAGACACTGCACCCAACCAACAAAAGTTTTGTTTGTTTGGTTGTTTTGAGATGGAGTCTTGCTCTGTTGCCCAGGCAGTGTCACAGTCTTGGCTCACAGCAACCTCCACCTCCCTGGTTCAAGCAATTCTCCTGCCTTAGCCTCCCGAGTAGATGGGTTTACAGGCCTGCCACCATGCCTTGCTAGTTTTCGTATTTTTAGAAAGAAACGGGTTTCACCATGTTGGCCAGACCAGTCTCAAACTCCTGACCTCAAGTGACCCACTCGCCTCGGCCTCTCTAAGAGCTGGAATTACAGGCGTGAGTCACCAAGTCCCGGCCCTTCCATCAACAAATGTTTTGACACAGGACCTAATTATGAGATACTCTGTTGATTAAATGTGTATATTTCTAAAAATCACATTCAAAATTACATTTGTAGCACTATTTAATAGAAGAAAAAATTTACTTCAATTTTTTTTAGAAAAAAGTTTCAAAAATTATGAAAGTAATTCTTATAATAAAACCATACAAAATTGTCTAAAGTAAAAAAGAAAAGTCATCCACTCCCTCAGGAATAACACATATTTAATGGTTTAATGTCTGTCCTTATAGCCCTTTTTTCTATTCACATGCAAAATGAAAACAAAACTACATTTATTTGTCTATGTGTTTTTTAAATGAATCATATTCTATAGTATAACTTATTTTTTCACTCAATTTTATATCATGAACATTCTTCCAAGTCAATACATAATAGTAATAGCAAACACTTACGTGAGTTTATTAATGCTTACTTAGGGCATAAGTGTTAACTCATTTAATTCTCATGGTACCCCTGTAAGATGAGAACCACTAGTATATCCAATTTATAGCTGACTTTTAGTAATTTACCAAGAGTCACAGCTAGAAAGTGGTGCAGTTAGGTTTTGAACACAGAAGGTCCACCGCATGGTCCCAGGAGCTGAAGGATATGCTCAGCTGCTGCTCATGAAGTAAATATAGATACCCTGAAACCTGTTAACAACTGCATAGTAATTCACAGCATAAATATACTAGACTTTTAACTATTAGCCTACCAATAGACATTTAGGACATTTTAAAATTATTTATAAAAGTTATTGACATCCTGGAATAATGCTAATATAAATATTCTTAAAGAATTCCTGTGCTGTGTTAAAATTTATGTAAGATAAACTCCTAAGCAGGAAATGATTCTATCAAAGAATATATATACTTTTAATTTTGATAGGAAATGCCAAATTTCCTTCCAGAAGTTTGCTTCAATGGTATCAATTTATAGTCCCAATTACAAAGGAGAGGGTTCAGATTCATTAGTTAACATTTTTGATTCACAAAAAAAAGGCCCATTTTGAGTTTTTAATTAATACTAAATAGACTGCCAGGTTGATCACAATTATGTTCTGATTTTATAATTATCTGACATATTAAACAAATGTAGACTTAGCAGCTGTGCAGTGGATTCTTCTCCCAGTTATGAAATCAACTATGCATGAGATATCACCCCTATACAACCCTCTGTTTTCTTATGTATAAAATATGGGAATTGGACTAGCTGGCCTTGAAGAATTTAAACTCCCAATGCTGAGATTAAGAAGTGACTTAAAAGCTATTACAAGCCTATAATTACAGTACTAGTATAACAGGTTAGGGTCTTAAAGTTTCTATTTCCTTTAAATTACCATAACTATTGCCAGAGTGCCTAGGCAAATTATTAAAATAGTAAATAAAGTTTCCACTTGTGGCATATTCCCAGTGGCTTTTTAATCCCAGGCTGTCATTCCCTTGCTACCTAGCAAATTTGAGCATATCTCTGGAATATATTCCCAAGAGTTGAGGTGTGCCTAGGAACTAAGAACTAGTCTTTTGTTTTGCATTTAAAATATTATCCTGGGACCATTCTTTAGTCAATTTCTTCAACTAGTATTTGTTGACTATATTACCATATGCTAGGCAATGGGTGCATAGTAGTGATTAAAGGATCTCTGCCATCATGGAACTTACAGACCAGATGAGAAAGGCAAAGAATAACTCAAAATAACCACAAATGATAACAATGAACAACAACAAAAAAAATATAGAAAAAAATACTATGCAATCTGTTGTTTTTTTTAAACTATAACACTAAAATTTTTTGACATGGGAAAAGTCAATAAGGAAAATTATTTCAGTTTGCCTTACATTGCAAAAATAACAATCACAATTATACACAGAGAACTAACTTTTTAAATCATCAGTTGTCTCAACAATAAAATCATCAAGATATTACTACTTTTCAGTTATGTTACTGATCATGTGGCTTGAACGTTTGTTTTACATAACTAAGAGTATAAATGACTGGAAGAATAAAGATGACAGAACTGAGTATCCAAACAAAGTGAAAGACAATAAATGAACTACACTTTAAGAATCTTGTTCAAACAAAAAGTATATACGTAAAGAAGTAAAGTGATCCATTATAATTCATGACTTGTCAATAATTAACAAAATGTTATAAAAATACTAATGTTTTTAAAGAACTGGTGATTATCAGCATAAGGGGTAAGTAGCATGTAAAAAGGAATAAAAATAGAATAATTTTTTTATATTTTAAAATCATGCCAAATACCAGAGTACCTATATTAATATTTACTTTAAAATAAAACTAATCCCAGATTATCTGCAGAAATGAGAGGCATTCACATAAATGATCTTCCGTATGTGTCAGTTTCCACGACTGCAAAATAAGGGTATCTGCCATACCTACTTCACAAGATCACTGTGAAAACTAAATAAAATAATGTATATAGAAGCACACCAAAAAATGATGTCAGTTATTTTGGACAACTTCTTTTTTGCTCCCACTATAAATTATAGCAATTTAACAAATAAAATTGATTACAGCAGGACTTCATCTCCTTTCTTCTGCTCATAATATGGTAGAAGTGTTATAAAATGAGCAAAAGACTGACAATCAGAAGCAGAAGGAAAAAATCCAAAAACTTTATAAGTCATAAATTGATTGCCTCACAGAAAGTTGGTTAAGTATTAACGCTCTTACATGACATACACACAAATTAATCTCAGACAATCAAAGAAATTCGTTCACAGATGTACGAAATTTTTTACAAATAGAACTTGCCATCAGATACACAAAGTTCTGCTACTGAGGATGAACAGAAGAGACAGAGATACGCATGTATTTATCCACACATATAATGTATTCTAGCTTGAAGTTTATTTTCAGATTACAGTATCTTAAATTTAATGCAATGACAGTTCAAATGATTCAGATTTATTTTATTACATTAAATGAAATTTGTCAATTTAGCACACCGAAACTAATTATTATATGCCCATGGCTTTGAAGCAACTTCCAGCATGGGTCTAACAACTAATCCCTCAAAGTCATAATTCCATGTCATTAGCAGTGCATTTCCTTGTTTAAAAACAATATTTTAAACTAAGAAATTTTTAGAATGGAGGGCAACTTTTTGTATTTTATCATTGTTTCTACAGAACTTTTCAGGTTGTTACTAGCTCTACCAAAGATAGTCTTTCTTTTAAAACTCTTCAAATACACGGCAGGAGGTATCGTTAACATGGTAACGATAACGACTACTTCCCCAAATTCAAAACAAGGATCACCAGCAAAACAAAACAATCAGGTGGAGTACACGGATACTGATCACTATTTCTGACAACCTGTTTTTTCCCATATGAAAGATTTGCTACTGCATTAAAACATTAAAATCTATGCCTATGTGCAACTTTCTATCTCAAAATTTAAAATCCAGGCAAATTCCAATTCATATATTGTGACATTGGATGTTGAGCGGCATTTAAAAGAAGGCAGAGGAAAACACTGCTAACTTCCAAAACATAAAGCTTTTTAAATCTCTTCCCAAATTATCTGTGAATAAACCGGTAGACTACCTTCAGCAGCCGCTAGACTAGAGTAGATCAAAGTTTTCCCTATACTTGAGAATGTGATCCCCACCGAAAAGGAACAGAAACTGATCATCCTTGCCATTGGAGTCAGTCCCCGGAATCTCCCCAAATATGCATGATCGCCAAATGAAGAAGGAACACTTCTCCGGGGAGCAAAGGCTAGAGGTATCTTACCTCTCTGCAGGCTAGAGGAGGGGCAGAGGAGGCGGGAGGATACTGGCAGGTAAGGAAGGAAATTCCGTCTTCAGCAGGCACTGGTGGGACCCGAAACCTAGGTCCCCCAAAAGCCTCAGAACCCAGGGAGGTTCCCCGAGGGGGACGCCAAGCAGGGCCAAAACTCTCCGCGCCCGGCCCCGCCTCTCTCGCTGCCACCGGGGACCCGGGACCGCGGACAGAGACAGTTGAGGGTGAGCGAGACTCCGCCGTCTCAGCCAGGTCCTACCGGAGCTCACCTGAGAGTGTCGCCTCCGCCCTCGGCTCCCACGGTGCATCCCGCGGGGCCTGGCGGAGGATGCAGTGACGCCGCCCCGACCGGCCCCAGGGCTGCCCGGCCTGGCCTCCCCGCTCCGGGGACGCACCGGGTGCCCGCCTCGCACCGGCTCCGGGGATCCGCCGGTCCGCTGGGAAGGAAGACGAGGCGAAAAGGCTGCCTCCCCTCCCCTACGGCAAGCCACCCCCCGAGCTGCGGCTCTCTGCAGTTCCCTCTGGCGCAGGTCTGGCCCCGCTCCCCCGCCCGGGAGTCACTTCGGCGGGGGCGGCCCAGTCGCCATTACAGCCCAACAACTGACACGGAGGAGGAGCGGCGCCAGCGGCAGTGGCTGTGGCGGCGGCGCGAGGCAGGGCGGGAACAGTCGGGCCCAGGCAAACCTCGCGAGAACTGTCCTGAGACAGTGCCACAGGAATGCCAACCTTCGGTTAGGGCCATGTTGAGTGTGGCCGAAGGTGGGAGCGAGATAAAACAAGGAGCGGAACCGCGAGGAAGCCATGTTTGGCGTGGCGAAGTTTAAACTCGTAGGACTCGGGAGGAGCCAAGGTATACCCGCAGAAGAGACCACTCCTGCCCTTTCCCTTTGACGCTCATTGGGCCTTTTGGCTGCGCATTTCACCCCGGGCTGAGAAAACAAGCTGGGGATTTGACAAGAATGCACTCAAAAGTCTGGAAACGGCAGCTTCTGAGAGTTTACAATGTTTCACCAATTGTCGTCCAAATAAATCGTCACCCTTGTCAGAATAGTTGCAGCTCTGCGGTTACCCACTACTGTCACTGTGGCCGTTTTATTCGCGAGGGTTACAGTTCTGTTTAACATGCACTCTAATGACTTAAGACTCCACGCAAGTAAAACGGAGTTTCCTCCCATTAAGTATTGGCTTTGCTGTAACAGTGCTTTGAGAGGCCCTCTATGGCCAACATATCTTCTCATATCTTTGTCCTTATTTCTCAATCTCCGCGTGGTGAAATCATCTGTCAAGACTTAGCTGAAAGGACCTCTCTTCTGCAAATAATGCCACCTTCCACTAGGTGCTCACTGCACACAGACTCGCCGCCCATCACTTCTGTCCACCCTCTGAACTCCGATAGTTATTTACCCAGAGATTGTTTCTCATCAAGTGTCTTGAAGACGTTAAGGTCTCTTTTATCTCTCTATACCCCAAAATGGCCTAGCACAGTAACTAGGACATTGTAGGTGCTCAATAAATGTTTGTCGAATATCAATGACAGCAGGAGGCAGTAATGGTCCCTCTTTGTAGGGCCTACAGCTATGCCTTAATGGGATGCACAGAAGTCCTGTATACGTGTAAAATGTCTCCAGGAAGCTGCACTGGAGGGGACAGGAAATGTGGGTAATCGTATGGTGCAAGTGGTAGCAAAAAAGACAACATAAGGAAAATGTTATTTAGATTTTGCCCAGTCTTGCTGTTTAAAGCCCTGTGTTAGATGCTTTTCATGCGTTATTTTACTGAATGTAAACAACCAACTTACTAAATATACTCACTGTTTTAAAACGAAGAAACACGTACTGGCCGGTCACGGTGGCTCACGCCTATAATCTGAGCACTTTGGGGGGCCGAGGCGGATGGATCACGAGGTCAGGAGTACAAGACCAGCCTGGCCAAGATGGTGACACCCCGTCTCTACTAAAAATACAAAATTAGCCTGGCGTGGTAGCGGGTGCCTGTAATCCCAGCTCGCGAGGCTGAGACAGGAGACTTGCTTGAACCTGGGGTGCTGAGGTTGCAGTGAGCCGAGATCGCACCACTGCGCTCCAGCCTGGGCTGTTAACAGAGTGAGACTCCCTCTAAAAAAAAAAAGAAAGAAAGAAAAAAGAAAAGAAAGAAAGAAAGGGAAACAAGTACTGAAAAAGCTAAGTAATTTGCCCAATTTTATACCATCAATCAAAGGGAGATATAAGATTTGGGATCTCCTTTACCCCAAAAGCCCGTTTATACTTTTTCAGCCCCATGCTATCCCCTTGGCAACAGAGAAAACACTAAAGTTCTGCCACTGTGCTTGGAGCAGGATTACCCTAGTATCAGCCTATGCACAATTGCTACTTCTTATACCTTGTGTTGGTCTGTCTTCTCCTTGCCTCCTAAATTCCCCAAGCACATCAATGTCTTTCTTTTCTAATATCCCGTTACTCTTGTGTTTACCCTACAGATTGGCCCTGAGTTTGTCAGGTTTTGTACTAGTTGCGTACAGTTTCATGAGAGTAATTAATCTCTGGGACAAGATTGGAGGCTTAATGCGAAAAGGTTTTTTGCCTTTCCCAGACGTCTCCGCAGTGTTAGGCCAGTATGGTGTTCAATATGGCTCCCTATTTCTCCTACTTTTTAGTAGACACTAAGATTGGATTTTTCTTTATATTCTTTGTTGATTACTATGGCCTTGACTCTCACCACTCTTTGGATAACTAGATCTTGGCCCTAGACTAAATCTCCAATTACCTGTTACCTATCTTCACATAGATACAGAAGTCACCTGCACTTTCAGCTCCCAAATTAAGCTTATCATTTTTCCTCTCCTCAGTCTCACACAGCCAGCTCCTCCTCTTTTTCCCTGTATTTCTGTTCATGGCCGTCACAGAACACTCTTCTGAGAACTAAGAGGACCAAAGTTTCAGAAATATTATATACTCCTCTGTATGCCTTGCTCCCACCCAGTCAGTTATTAAGTCTCTAAATACCATTGATGCATATTTCTTATATGTACTTCCCTTTTGTCCAGTTGCACCACTGCCCTCCTAATTTAGACTCTCATTTCTACTGCCCAAATGATTATAGTAGTATTTCCACAGTTCAGCTTGACTTTTATCTCTACCATGTCTCTACCTGCCAAGGTAAGTAAAAACTTTTCGCCTCAGCCATCAAGGCTTTTCTCAGTGTGGCACCAACCTAACTTTCCATCTCCCTGAAGTAAGACAGCACGATAAAGTAGAAAGGGCAGGAATGTAACATCAGAAAGACTCTTATTCAAATCTTGGCTCTATCACTTACTTGCCCTGTGACCCTCAAGAACCTCAATCTTCTCGTCTATATCAAGGTCAATGATATTTACCCTGTAGGGTTGTCTTAAAGATTAGAAATAATATCTGTCAAGAGCTTGACATTAAAAGACAGAAATAAACAGTAGCTAATGTCATGAAATGGGAAGTGATACACTGATTGAGAATGTTACATTCAAACCACACTGGATCTGAGAAACAACCTGTTCATTCCTACCTCTAGGCCTTTGTTCCCTAACCTGGAACACATATTACCCCAGCTCTCAATTTCTGCTACATTCTCTAAGTGCCAGCTGAGAAGTTAACTACTACAGAAAAAAATCCTTGATTGCTCATACTTTCCAGATGCTCTTCCACCCCCGAACTGTGTGATGCTGTGTCTCCTGCTTAGAGCGGTATCTACTATCAATAGTTCTCCTTGTATCTTATACCTCATGATCATGACAGATTCTAAGGACCTTTGTCTCCTACATAGTGGATTAAAAGCATGAATTCTACAAATAGCGAATGACATCATTACATCGCCAAAGCTGTATCTATCTATTAATTCGTTGTCTAGAGATCAATATCAAATTTTGCATTCCCAGGAAAGAAAACATAACTATTCATCTAGAATTTAAATTCTGGTTTTAAACCTTGGCTGAGGCCGGGTGCGGTGGCTCACCCCCATAATCGCAGCACTTTGGGAGGCCAGGGTGGGTGGATCACTTGAAGGCAGGAGTTTGAGACCAGCCTGGCCAACATAATGAAACCCCATCTCTACCAAAAATACAAAAAATTAGCCAGGCATGGTGGTGAACGCCTGTAGTCTCAGCTGCTTGGCAGGCTGAGGCACGAGAATTGCTTGAACCCAGGAGGCACAGGATGCAGCAAGCCAAGATTGCGCCACTGCATTCCAGCCTGGCTGACGGAGTGAGACTCTGTCTCAAATAAATAAATAAATAAATAAATAAATAAATAAATAAATAAAGCCTGGCTGAACCACTTACTAGCCATATAACTTTGGTCAGGGTACTTAACCTCTTCATGACTCAGTTTCCACTTGTGTATAGTGGAGATTGCAATGGTACCTACCTCATTGGGTTGTGTAAGTATTAAAAGAAATAACACATGTAGAATATAAAATGTGTTTAGAATATACAAATATATAGAGATAGAAGGTAGATAAGTGATTGCCTGGGACTGGGAAGTGGAATAGACATAGGGGAGGGGAGGAGAAATGGGAAATGACTACTAGTGGTTATAGAGTTTCCTTTTATTTTGAGAGGGAGTCTCTCTCTGTCGCCCAGGCTGGAGTGCAATGGCACGATCTCAGCTCACTGCAACCTCCATATCCCAGGTTCAAACAATTCTTCCACTTCAGCTTCCTGAGTAGCTGGGATTACAGGCACCCGCCATCATGCCATACGAATTTTTGCATTTTTGTAGAGACAAGGTTTCACCATGTTGGACAGACTGGTCTTGAACTCCTGACCTCAGGTGATCCGCCTGCATCAGCCTTCCAAAGTGCTGGGATTACAGGCATGAGCAGGCATGAGCCACCGTGCCTGGTCTTTCTTTTTCTTTTCTTTTTTTCTTTTTCTTTTTCTTTTTTTTTTTTTTTAGACAGAGTTTCACTCTTGTTGTCCAGGCTGGAGTACAACGGTACGATCTTGGCTCACTGCAACCTCTGCCTCCTGGACTCAAGTGATTCTCCTGCCTCAGCCTCCCAAAGTAGCTGGGATTACAGGCATGCACCACCATGGCCAGCTAATTTTGTATTTTTAGTAGAGATGAAGTTTCTCCACGTTGGTCAGGCTGGTCTCGAACTCCCAACCTCAGGTGATTCGCCCACCTCAGCCTCCCAAAGTGTTGGGATTACAGGGGTGAGCCACTGTGCCTGGCCCCGGAGTTTCTTTTTTATGTGATGAAAATGTTCTAAAATTGATAGTGGCAACGGTCGCACAACTCTGTGAACACACTAAGACCCATTGAATTGTATGCTTTAAGTGGGTGAATTGTATGATGTGTGAAGTATATCAATAAACCTGTGTTGAAAAAGAAATAACACATGTGAAGGACATATAGTTGGCACATAATAGGTGCTGAAAAATGTTGCTTATTTTTACTATTTTTAATACACTGAATTAGTGCCTTGCGTGTAGTTAGGTATTCAATATTTGTTGAATTAAATTTATTTGTTGAATTTAAATTCTAGGTGAATAGTGATGTTTTCTTTCCTGGGAATGCAAAATTTGATATTGATCTCTAGACAACAAACTAAGAAATGGCAGATACAGCTTTGGTGCTGTAATTATGTCATTCACTATTTGTAGTTCATTGAATAAAATTATGTGTCAGGATTAACTAAAGGCATTCTTAAGGAAATGTCAAGCCTAGACACCAAATCTGGTCTGTAATCTTGTCTGCCACGTTTTCAATAATAAATTCAACCATAACAAATTTCCCTTTCATTTTAAAACGCTATGCAGATACCAAGTTTAGGGATAGGTTTTCTGGTTACTTTTATTTTTTCTAGAGTCAGTCTTTTGGCTTAGTCTTGCACTTTTCTAGGGGATTTGTTATTCTGCTGGGCAGAATTATGAAAAAACTAAAATTTATCAAAAATAAATGTCTGGTAAGAAAATAGGCATAACCATCTATCTTCATGTATATAAATATTGGTGTGTATATATGTGATTATGAGTACATGAGCACACAGCCAAGGAAATATTGATCATAGAAACCTCTGTGATATCAAATCCAGAAAGAAAAAAAAAGAGGCATATCTACAAAGGCAGCATTTAACCATATTTGACTACAATTGAAAGTTAAAAATTGAAATTTTTGAGTGAGGTCCCAAAACAAACTGATAGCAGCAACCAGAGTAAGTTGTGAGACAGGTGCATAAGATGCACATTTTTTTTAATTAATGTAAATATAGTCAATATTTAATATAAAAGACAACAGACATTTACACATATATGTCTTGCACTATAGTTTGTATATGCTTACAGATGCTTGCACCATAAAAGTTGTTTTTAAAAATCACTTAAAAAATGTTTTTTGCCATGTTTATTCACAGGTATCTCTTGGAAGTTCTTTACTGTTCATCTTATTGCTGTCCAAATAGAAATAGTACAATCTGTTTTTTTTCTTTGATACTACATCTTAGGAAATGATCCCATCTGCTATTCAGTGTTGTATATAAGAGTGCTTGTGTGTTTTTAGTTTAGGTGTAAATATTTAAAACTACCAGATTTTTTTAAAGGAAGTTATTCACAATAGCTTCATTCATCTTAAAGAGTTTTATAATTAAAAACTGATGCTAAGGTTAACTCTATATAAACATAAGATATAGTTACCTAAAAATGTATTTCAATGTATTGCATTTTTTTATTTTATTATTTTTATTATACTTTATGTTCTAGGGTACATGTGCACAATGTGCAGGTTTGTTACATATGTATACATGAAGATGCACATTTTAATTATTTTTATTTTTTAGAGTCGTTCTTACTCTGTCACCCAGGCTGGAGTACAGGGGCACGATCACAGCTCCTCCTACGTCAGTCTCCCCAGTAGCTGAGACTACATGCACGACACCTGGCTAATTTTTGTATTTTTGCTTAGAAGAGGTTTTGCCATGTTGCCCAGGTTGGTCAAGATGCACTTTTTTTCTTTGATACAGAGTCTCGCTCTGTTGCCCAGGCTGGAGTGCATGGCGTGATCTCGGCTCACTGCAACCTCTGCCTCCTGGGTTCAAGCAATTCTCCTGCCCCAGTCTCCCGAGTAGCTGGAACTACAGGTGCACACCATCACACCTGGCAAATTTTTGTATTATTTACTAGAGATAGGGTTTCACCATGTTAGGCAGGCTGGTCTCAAGCTCCTGATCTCAAGTGATCTGCCTGGCTTGGCCTCCCAAAGTGCTGGGATTACATGCATGAACCACATGCCTGGCCCTTAAGATGCACATTTTAAGAGGAGATATATGAGACCAAGTATGTGATTCTTTTTTTTTTTTTTTTTTTTTTTTGAGACGGAGTCTGGCTCTGTCGCCCGGGCTGGAGTACAGTGGCCGGATCTCAGCGCACTGCAAGCTCTGCCTTCCGGGTTCACGCCATTCTCCTGCCTCAGCCTCCCAAGTAGCTGGGACTACAGGTGCCCGCCACCTCGCCTGGCTAGTTTTTTGTATTTTTAGTAGAGACGAGGTTTCACTGTGTTAGCCAGGATGGTCTCGATCTCCTGACCTCGTGATCCGCCCGTCTCGGCCTCCCAAAGTGCTGGGATTACAGGCTTGAGCCACCGCGCCCGGCCCCAAGTATGTGATTCTTGAACCTCCTCATGCAAGACCCTTCAACCTGGTCACTAATATGAAAGGATGGAGAAATTGTACATTCAAAGGGTTTGACAGGAAGATTTCTTTGGATAGGCAGTGGGGTGTGGAGGTGGCTTCTTCCTTACCTCAAGCTCATAATAGGGGCATTGAGAAGACAATATGGAGAGCTTGATGCATGGGCCAGAATCTGAAAGGCAGAGTAGCCTGTAACTGGATTCAGGCCTGAAAAAGGCACAGCAACCTTGATAGCAGAGTAGAGGATGGTGGCAGGGAAGGTAAGTGTTGTTGCTCTAAAATGGGAGTTAGGCCAGCCGCAGTGGCTCATGCCTGTAATCCCAACACTTTAGCAGGCCGAGGTGGGCAGATCACTTGAGCCCAGAGTTCGAGACCAGCCTGGTCAACATGATGAAACTTTGTCTCTGCAAAAGATTAGCTGGGCCTGGTGGCACGGGACTGTAGTCCCAGCTACTCAAGAGGCTGAGGTGGGGAGATCACTTGAGCCCAGGAGGTTGAAGCTGCAGTGAGTCATGACTGTGCCACTACACTCCAGCCTTGGTGACAGAGTGAGACCCTGTCACCAAAAAAAGAGAATAGGCATTTTCCTAAAGAAGAAGAAGGAGGAGGAGGAGGAGGATATTAAAATCCCAGCACTTTGGAAGTCCAAGGTGGATGGATCACCTAAGGTCAGGAGTTCAAGACCAGCCTAGCCAACATGGCAAAACCCTGTCTCTACTAAAAATACAAAAATTAATTGGGCATGGTGGTGGGCGCCTATAATGCCAGCTAGTCAGGAGGCTGAGGCAGGGAGAATTGTTTAAACCCAGAAGGCGGAGGTTGCAGTGAGCCAAGATTGTGCCACTGCATGCTAGCCTAGGTGATAGAGCCAGACTCTGTCTCAAAAAAAAAAAAAGAAAAAAAAATTAAAATTGAAGGAATCCTCCTAAGAAGGTAGCCTACCAGCGTGAGTGGACCCCAGAGAAAGAGGAATATTTGGCTATGGGACACTGGGAATGGCCACCCAAAGGAGAGGCAATATACAGAGAGTTGTAGCTGCAGAGGCTGAGCAGCAGAATCTTTAAAGAACCCAGGACCTCTAAGAGAAACAATGGGCTTTACCCATCTACCAAGCCTGAGACAAAGCCACCTTACAACAGTACCAGTCATGTAAGAATGTTCTTGTCTCCCTTACGGCTCTTCCCTGACTCCCCAGTTCCCTGCCTTCCACCCTGGGCAGGGTGGGAATCATAATTAGCAAACCTGAGGAAAGGGATATAGTCCAGACAGGAAAAGAGAAAAGAAGGACCATGCCTCACTTCGTGGAAGGAGGCAGCACTACTGCAGGAAGTCCTAGATCCAAAAGGATAGAAGTTGTATCTTTGCGTAAAGATTAAAATGTTGATTCATATACTGGGCTGAATATTTTATTACTGAATTAATGCTGTGTTTGCAAGCTAATGTGATATAAGACTTTTATTAACTACAATGGATGAGAAAAGTCATGGGGCTAGCCTGAGTTTTTATGCAGGAGTAAAAGGAATTTCCCCACTAAGGACAGTGGGAGAAGAAAATAAAGTTGCTTCTATTATTACACCCCTGAGTCTTGTTTAGTCGCATGCATGAATAATGACCTTTACCAAAGACATAACCTTTACCAAAAGGAAGGATTCTTTGTTTGTTTGTTTTGAGACAGGGTCTCACTTGGTTGTCCGGCCTGGGGTGCAGTGGCGGGGTCAGCTAATTTTTGTATTTCTTGTAGAGATGGGGTGTCGTGGTGTTACCTAGGCTGGTCTTGAACTCCTGGGATTAAGGAGTCCTCCTGCACTGGCCTCCCAAAGTGTTGGGATAACAGGCGTGAGCCACCGCAACTGGCCAGAAAAGAAGGATTCTGAGAGAACCTGAGCCAGGAAAAAGTAACGGTAGAGGTAGAAAAGCAGAAAGCCAGTCATAGAAGCATAACATTCCACAGGCAAGAATGAAATGATAAAAGGAGAAAGAAATAGGAAAAAGAGATTAAAAAGCAATAAGCAAACATGGTTTACCTTTGAAACATTGAATAAAAGGAAGAAATGAATAAATAAAAATTGAAGATTAGCAGCAACAATCCAGAAAAGTTCAATGCTTATAAAAACACTAAAAACCATTTTATCCTATTTTGTCTTATCTGACTTTATTTCATTTTATATTTTTTTGAGACCGGGTCTAGCTCTGACCCCCAGGCTGGAGAGCAGGGGCATGATCTTGGCTCACTGAAACCTCCCAGGCTCAAGCTATCCTCTCACCTAAGCTTCCTGAGTAGCTGGGACTACAGGCGTGTGCCACCACACCCGCCTAGTTTTTGTATTTTTTGTAGAGATGGGGTATCACTTCATTGACCAGGCTTGTCTCGATCTCCTGAGCTCAAGTGATCCACCCACCTCAGCCTCCCAAAGTGCTGGGATTACAGGTGTGAGTCATTGCATCTGGCCTTATATATTTTTTTGACACAGGGTTTCACTCTATGGGCCAGGCTGGAGTGGCATGATCACAGCTCACTGTAACCTCAAACTCCTTGGGCTCAAGTGATCCTCCCATCTCAGCCTCCCAAGTGGCTGGGACCACAGGTACATGCCACCACACCTGGCTAATTTTTATATTTTTAGTAGATATCAGGTCACATTGCCCAGGCTGGTCTTAAACTCTGGGCCCAAGCTATTCTCCCACCTCCACCTTGGAAAGTGCTAGAATTATAGGCATGAGTGGCCACCATACCCAGCATAAAAACCAGTTTCTGAAAAATGGCAAGATGCTTTAGATCATTAACAATCAAGGAAAGACAAAATAAAACCATACTGAGAAGCCACTTTTATCAGAGTTTAAGCCAAACTTTATACCCAGATTTGCAAAATTTAAAAGGTCTGATGATGTTACATGTTGGCAAAGATGTGAAACAATGGGAGTTTTTAATTCACTTCTGATGGCTGTGTAAGTTGGTACAATGATTTTATAAAACATTTTGGAAATATGCAGTAAAATTGAAGATATGCCCATGACCCAACAATTTCATTCAAAATAGTCCACATTCTCAAACTCTTTGTTACTAGACCAGTAAGATAAAGAGCTCATGCAAGGATGTAAATCAACTATGTCCCTAAACATACTATTTAGGGACGAGCTGACTTTTTTTTTTTTTTTTTTTTTTTTTTTTTTGAGACGGAGTCTTGCTCTGTCACCCAGGCTGGAGTGCAGTGGCATGATCTTGGCTCACTGCAAGCTCCGCCTTCCGGGTTCACGCCATTCTCCTGCCTCAGCCTCCTGAGTAGCTGGGACTACAGGTGCCTGCCACCACGCCCGACTAACTTTTTGTATTTTTAGTGGAGACAGGGATTCACCATGTTAGCCAGGCTGGTCTCGATCTCCTGACCTCGTGATCCACCCACCTTGGTCTCCCAAAATGCTGGGATTACAGGCATGAGCCACCATGCCCAGCCAAGCTGACATTTTTAAAGATAAGACTTCCTTAATGAAGGAGATGGTATGATGATATATATTCTTACACAAACTTCTTATCTCACTTGGATTAAATGGTTCACTGCCATAAGAAACTCACCCAGGTGCACAAGGAGACAAGTACCAGGAATTTTACAGAAGCATCGTTTATAATAGCAAAAATGGGAAATAACATGGCCATCAATAGAAGAATGGGTAGTAAGCTGAGGAATATTCATATAATGAAAGACCAAGAAACAGTGAAAATAAGTTTAAGGATGTATCACATAAATATAATTTTTATTTATTTTATTTTTTATTATACTTTACATTCTAGGGTACATGTGCACAATGTGCAGGTTTGTTACGTATGTATACATGTGCCATGTTAGTGTGCTGCACCCATTAACTTGTCATTTACATTAGGTATATCTCCTAATGCTATTCCTCCCCGCTTCCCCCATCCCGCAACAGGCCCCGGTGTGTGATATTCCCCTTCCTGTGTCCAAGTGTTCTCATTGTTCAATTCCCACCTATGAGTGAGAACATGCAGTGTTTGGTTTTCTGTTCTTGCAATAGTTTGCTGAGAATGATGGTTTGCAGCTGCATCCATGTCCCTACAGAGGACGTGAACTCATCCTTTTTTATGGCTGCATAGTATTCCATGGTGTATATGTGCCACATTGTCTTAATCCAGTCTGTCATTGATAGACAGTTAGATTGGTTCCAAGTCTTTGCTATTGTGAATAGTGCTGAAATAAACATATGTGTGCATGTGTCTTTGTAGCAGCATGATTTATAATCCTTTGGGTATATACCCAGTAATAGGATGGCTGGGTCAAATGGTATTTCTAGTTATAGATCCTTGAGGAGTCACCACACTGTCTTCCACAATGGTTGAACTAGTTTACAGTCCCACCAACAGTGTAAAAGTGTTCCTATTTCTCCATATCCTCTCCGGCACCTGTTTCCTGACTTTTTTTTTTTTTTTTTTTTTTTTTTTGAGATGGAGTCTCGCTCTGTCGCCCAGGCTGGAGTGCAGTGGCCAGATCTCAGCTCACGGCAAGCTCCGCCCCCTGGGTTTACGCCATTCTCCTGGCCTCAGCCTCCGGAGTAGCTGGGACTACAGGCGCCCGCCACCTCGCCCGGCTAGTTTTTTGTATTTTTTTTAGTAGAGACGGGGTTTCACCGTGCTAGCCAGGATGGTCTCGATCTCCTGACCTCGTGATCCGCCCGTCTCGGCCTCCCAAAGTGCTGGGATTACAGGCTTGAGCCACCGCGCCCAGCGTTTCCTGACTTTTTAATGATCGCCATTCTAACTGGTGTGAGATGGTACCTCATTGTGGTTTTGATTTACATTTCTCTGATGGCGAGTGATGATGAGTATTTTTTCATGTGTCTGTTGGCTGCATAAATGTCTTCTTTTGAGAAGTGTCTGTTCATATCCTTTGCCCACTTTTTGATGGGTTTGTTTGTTTTTTTCTTGTAAATTTGATTGAGTTCTTTGTAGGTTCTGGATATTAGCCCTTTGTTAGATGAGTAGATTGCAAAAATTTTCTCCCATTCTGTAGGTTGCCTGTTCACTCTGATGGTAGTTTCTTTTGCTGTGCAGAAGCTCTTTAGTTTAATTAGATCCCATTTGTCAATTTTGGCTTTTGTTGCCATTGCTTTTGGTGTTTTAGACATGAAGTCCTTGCCCATGCCTATGTCCTGAATGGTATTGCCTGGGTTTTCTTCTAGGGTTTTTATGGTTTTAGGTCTAGCATTTTAATCTCTAATCCATCTTGAATTAATTTTTGTATAAAGTGTAAGGAAGGGATCCAGTTTCAGCTTTCTACTTATGGCTAGCCAGTTTTCCCAGCACCGTTTATTAAATAGGGAATCCTTTCCCCATTTCTTGTTTTTGTCGGGTTTGTCAAAGATCAGATGGTTGTAGATGTGTGGTATTATTTCTGAGGCCTCTGTTCTGTTCCACTGGTCTATATCTCTGTTTTGGTACCAGTACCATGCTGTTTTGGTTACTGTAGCCTTGTAGTAGAGTTTGAAGTCAGGTAGCGTGATGCCTCCAGCTTTGTTCTTTTTGCTTAGGATTGTCTTGGCAATGTGGGCTCTTTTTTGGTTCCATGTGAACTTTAAAGTAGTTTTTTCCAATTCTGTGAAGAAAGTCATTGGTAGCTTAACAGGGATGGTATTGAATCTATAAATTCCCTTGGGAAGTATGGCCATTTTCACAATCACATAAATATAATTTTTAAAAAGCACGTTGCAGGCCAGTGGCTCACGCCTGTAATCCTAGAACTTTGGGAGGCTGAGGTGGGTGGATCATCTGAGGTCGGGAGTTTGAGACCAGCCTGACCAACATGGAGAAACCCCATCTCTACTAAAAATACAAAAAACTAGCCAGGTGTGGTGGTGCATGCCTATAGTACCAGCTACTCAGGAGGCTGAGACAGGAGAATCGCTTGAACCCAGGAGGCCGAGGTTGCCATGAGCCAAGATCACACCATTGCACTCCAGCCTGGGCAACAAGAGCAAAACTCCATCTCAAAAACAAACAAACAAACAAAAACAAAAACAAAAATTAGCTGGGTGTGGTGATGGGTGCCTGTAATCCCAGCTATTCGAGAGGCTGAGGCAGGAGAATCGCTTGAACCTGGGAGGCAGAGGTTGTAGTGAGCCGAGATCGTGCCACTGCACTCCAGCCTGGTGACAGAGCGAGACTCCATCTCAAAAAATAAAAATAAAAAGCAATTTGCAGATGGATATATATAGTATGATGCCATTTCCATAAAGCTTAAAAGCATGCACAGTACTGGTATAGATTATTTAGGAACATATACAAATGTAGTAAAAGATTTTTAAGTGCTCAGGAATAAAAAATACTAAATCAGAAAAGCGATTACCTCCAGAGGGAGCAGAAGAGATTAATATGTGGTAGGGGTGAACATAGGAAGCTTCAACTATGTTGGTAACATTTGATTTCTTAAGCTAGCTGTGGATACACAGATGAGTGTATTATTATCTTTGTAGCTTTTTTATTTTCAAAATCTTAACAAATTTTTAAAATAAAAATAAATAATAGGAATTTTAATATACGTGTGGGGAATGGGCGAAAGAACAGCCAAGAAGGAGGCATAAAGGTTACAAGAAAATAACTTCACTCAGTTGAAATGATATCCCACTGATTTGAGGCTCAAGAAACTTTTCCTCTTTGTAACACTCAACAGACAAGTATAGTTGTTATGTTTTTCAAAGTTTAAGCCCAAATTTATATCTAAGAAAAAATAGCAGCACCTACCTTGAAGGTAAATTAGCAGCAGTTCCAGTAAGAAGTAACTACCCCCTTGGGAATGGTAGGGTAGACTCAACTCTACCTATCCTGGCTCTAAGCTACTTTTTCATACCAACCAAGAGAGGTCATCTTCTTGCCTCAACCCAGCCCCTCCTCTACCTAAATTCCTACCAGAGAAAGAGGCTTGGAAAAGCAGAACAGCTGGTTCTAAGTAAAAAGAGACTCGAAGATAATGCTAACATTGTCCAAATTGGGATTCACTCAAGCCAAATGATTAAATTGTCTTCGATGGCAATTTCGTTAATTGCATTCTCATTACATGTTCTTTTATAAAACAGTTTTGTAGCCTTAAGGGGCACATGAAAACTTCTTAGTTTTACATTGAACTTACTCTGTGTGACTTCAAGAAAAAAAATCAAGACACTAAAATTTAGGGGAATTATGGCCAGTTGCAATGGCTCACACCTGTAATCCCAGCACTTTGGGAGGCTGAGATGGGTGGGATCACCTGAGGCCAGGAATTTGAGACCAGCCTGGGCAACATGGGGAAATCCCGTCTCTACTAAAAATGCAAAAATTAGCCGGGCCTGGTGGTTCCCAGCTGAGGCAGGAGAATCGCATGAACTGGGAGGCAGAGGTTGCAGTGAGCCGAGATTGCACCACTGCACTCCAGCCTAGGTGACAAAGTGAGACACTGTCTCAAAAGTAAATAAATAAATAAATAATTTAGGGGAATTAAAAACTGGAAATTAAGTT
This sequence comes from Rhinopithecus roxellana, assembly GCF_007565055.1. NCBI lineage: Eukaryota > Metazoa > Chordata > Mammalia > Primates > Cercopithecidae > Rhinopithecus > Rhinopithecus roxellana. Next base: position 129,911,785 of record NC_044556.1, on the reverse strand, counting down.
TTTCAAATATACATCTCTCTGATAATAAAATAACCACTTACAGTGAAAAAAAGAAACAAAAAGAATGGTTAACAGGTGGATCCACTCAAAAAGCAGAGCATCAAGCATTAGTAACCCTAAATAAATAGAAAATATGTTTTAGAATTTGAAAACATTAGTGAGGCAGATGGTATTTTTCAAAGATGGCTGCACCAGTATATTTCATCCCACATGTTTTTCTTATAATGTGATGTTGACATTTCTGCATTGAGAGATGGGGTCTGAATTTCGTCTTTTTGAATCTGGGTGGACATTTGTAAAGGCCTCAACCAATAGAAGACATCATAAATGATACAATGTGACCTCAGAAATTAAGTCATAAAAAAATTCAGATTCTGTTCTGTTTTCTCTTTCTAGGGACAAATGCCTTTGGAATCCTGATCTGACATGAAAAAAAGTTCACCTGAAGCTGCCATCCTGGAAGACTATGAGATGGAGATGCCCAAGAAGCCCCAGGTATTCCTAATCCCAATTGATTCCGCTCTTGTTGCCCAGGCTGGAGTGCAATGGCGCCATCTCGGCTCACCGCAATCTCCACCTCCCAGGTTCAAGCGATTCTTCTGCCTCAGCCTCTCAAGTAGCTGGGATTACAGGTGCCCGCCACCACGCCCAGCTAATTTTATGTAATTTTAGTAGAGATGGGGTTTCACCATGTTGGTCTTGAACTCCTGACCTCAGGTGATCCACCCCTCTCAGCCTCCCAAAGTCCTGGGATTACAGGTGTGAGCCACCGTGTCTGGCCTCATTCACTTTTATTTTCACCTTTGTTTTGGGCAGGAAGGACATTAAAACATAATCACTAAAATTGGGAGCCAATCAGAATGGAGCAGAATCAGAGGCCCTCCTTGTTGGACTAGGTGTAAACTCCTTGGTTGTTAGATGTTGGAAGTCAGTAGCTATTTACCAATCAGTGTGGAATTACGTTAGTATTTAAATAACAAAACCAGTGCAGGCTAGGTATCAGCTAAGCATGAGGTATGATACCTTATTGTAGTGTTTTCAGTGGGCTTTAGCCCATTTGTTTAATCATCCTAACAGCCTTAGAGGAAAAACACAGCAAGACTTTGCCTTTGGTGAGAATGCACTAGACAATCTAAGCAGAGTCTGTTTTTCACTGGGCAGATCTCCAGGTATGAGTCTACCTCAACAACATGGTGTTTGTCTCATGATGGATGCTGCTCAGCCCTGAGATGGCAACTCAACTCAAAGGAATTGCCCTGAGATTTTGAGACTCTGTGGGAGGGCACATGATGGAACCTGTTGCTGATCAGACACCTAAAAAACAAAACACACAAAAAATCATGTAGAATGTAACTTAAAGTTCTTTGAGTATTCCGCCATTCAGAGTCACAGATAAAATACCAGTAAGGAAACAATGTTTGTCTACCACACAGAAAAAGAGAAACTTGAAATCTGAGCTCATCAGTGGCTCAGAATCTCAGTCTCCTAAATGTGAAGTTAACCTGACCATTATGAAAAGCCATAGGTTGGAACAGAAGAAACTCTAATTAAACAGAGTCTAGTAAAATTAAAACAGGGCCCTTTACCTCATTGGCTTTACTTACAATCTCTTGTTGGTAAATATGAAAACAGATGGGTTCTGCTTTATTGCTAGGTAAAAGTGTATTGCTATCTATGAAAGTCAAGGCATCACTCCAGGAAAAAGATCAGAGAGATCTTCAATCTACATTGGGCCTAAATGAATTTAGCAACAAACAAGCCCAAATAAGCACAAATTCATTTTGGATGGTCTGGGAATTTATTTCATGACTTTAAAAAAGATCTTAAAATCCATACCCCAAATAATCTATAAATCTAATTAACATTGATTTTGCACAAACCAGATGCTGAAAATGAAATTCTTGTGATAAAATAGCTCAGCGTTTATAAGGGCTTAAAACTTTCATATTTCAGTAGCAGGGTGTTGTTGATCTAACCTACATCTGATTGCAAACATTGTACTCACAATGACTTGCCCTGTGACTCTAGAATAACGAATTTAACCTCTGTGGACTTAGTATTAGCAGGAATTCTAATTTTAAGGTATGTATCTTTTTTGAAGTATGGGATACATCTTGAAGATTTGGTGGAACTATAGAACAAATAGCTAAATCCGTGGTAGCACTCCACCACCTTGTTTGAGTTATTGGTTCATAGTGGTTGGGAAAGGTAACTAGGATTTAGGAAGTACATCCTGTAACATGTAAAGATGACATAAAAAGAATAAAGATGCCCTTCACAAAGTTGGTTCTTCACAATCAAAACTAAAACAACTTGTTAAATGCAGTGCTGTGCATTTAGCTGACAGTCAATAAAAACTCATTGAATGGGTGGATGAACTAATTCATCCATCAGTGAGATAAACTAGGAGGAACTAGCTGGAAATCCAAGGCAGAACAAATCCACTTCTTAAGTATCTGGTTGTTCAGAACAAAGTAGTTTTGAGGATTAAATTACATATCAGGAATATTGCTTCAGATCCACGTTTCACTTTTGTTGGCTAATCTCTCCTTAAGATTAGTAGTGAAGTGCTCTTGGAATAAAGCCAAACAATGGAGTTAGTTTCTTCCTCCTTTATTTCTGGTAATGTCAAAAGCAAACTGGGATTTAGCAAACCTGAGGCTGGCTTTAAACAAACAAACAAACAAACAAAGACTTAGAATCATAGACTCATTTACTGTAACAGTTGTGAGACAGAAACAATGGGTACATCTTAAAAATGTTTAATGCTTGTTTAAAAAAAGCATTGCTGAGTGAAAAAAAATGAAGTTGCTTAAATGATGTTTGTAGTCTGACATTTACATAAATAAAAGCCAAAATAATTCTATGTATATGTACAAATCTATAACAATATATAAAAATGGTAAATTCTGGTGGTGGGGAGATGAGGCCAATTTTGATCCATTTAATTGCTGTGATTTGCTTCCATTTTGTTAATTTCCTCAACAAGATTTGTGAATCAGACAACCAATATATTTAAATCTAACTACTAAGTCTTTCCTATTTCACTAAATTATGTTTTATACCTGTTAAGAAAAAGAGTACTTCTGAAATGTGTGATTTGGGAATGTTTTTAAGCTTAAAAAATTATATTTTCCTACATTTAATCTTTACAAACCCTCAAAGATTAGTTTCTTTCAATGTTGAGTATCTTCTTTAATACATTCCCTATGGGGGCTTCCTTTAAATAGTGTAGCTCACAGGCAAGGTAATCACTTTAACTATACAAAGGTAATGCCTTTTTCTTAGAACGCTCTTAAAAAGAAGAGTGTCTCTCTTAAGAGCATCTCTCTGTTTTGATGCTGATTTATAGCCTAATAATACAAATGAAATATGCAATGGGACATCTTATAGCAAGACAGCTGCAATTTTTTAAAAAGCTGAAGGATATGTCAGAATGAGGTTATATGTAATCAAACCAGGTTATATTTTACAAGGGATGAATCACCCTATTTACAGGCAGTGGAAAGTTTTAAACTTTTGACAGGAGATTTTCTGTGGTCCTTCCAAAAATAGAAAAAGGCAGCTGGATGCCCAGCCTGGGAGAAGACCCTCAGGTTTTAGTGAGACTCACTGACTACTAAAAACACTCCTGGAATCCCAGGACTGAGTGCACCCACCTGTTGAAAAAGGAATGAGAATCTGTGAGCATTTGGTTACAAATCCTACTGCATTAACAGAAAGCCCACAAAATATTATAAAGGGGGAAAAGCAGCTGAAAAACTGTCAGGCAGAAATAAGAGTAATGATGAAATGGTAGCTGGTTTTGGTAATATACGTGATTACATGTATTATTAAGCAGGAATTGAACAACTTGTGCAAAGCAAACATTTAATACAATCTAACATATACTGATCATGTATTAAATGTGTATATATTCTAATTTTCATTATATATAAATATATAATTATGTATAATTATATATAAATGGTTATAACACATATGTATTTTATATAACACATATATGACAAACACTTGTATAACCTCTAATAACCTCAATACTTTCACATACTTTATCTTGTTTAATTCTTATCAAAATTGATGCTATATTACCATAGTCCTCTTTCACAGATAAGGAAATTTATTGGAAAGGTGAAATGATTTGCTTATGGTCAAAAGGTTGGAGAAGTGGTATAGCTAGAATTTGAACCTCCATTTTCTAAATCCAGAATGTATAACTATTCCATTACACCATGTGGCTGTGCAAAGTCATTCTAAGAAGGACTGCCTGCATGTCCTACAAACTTCCACATACAAAAATCAAGAACTTGCCTTGAACCCTTGAATTGGGCCAAACTGTACGACTGCCAACCACAACATCCTGGAAAATATTGATGTTGTCCCATAGATCCCATATACTTTGTTCATTCCTTTTCATTTCTTTTTTTTTTTTTTTTTCTCCTCTGACTATATTTTCAAATAATCTGTCTTCAAGCTCACTGGTTCTTCTGTTCGATGAATTCTCCTGTTAATGCTTTCTATTGCATTTTTCATTTCATCTATTGTAATTTGTAGCTCCAGGATTTCTGTTTAATTTTTGTGTTTATTGTTTCAATCTCTTTGTTAAGCTTCTCTGATACATTTTTGAATGGATTTTCAGTGTTTTCTTGAAGTTCATTGAACTTCCTTAAAACAACTATTTCGAATTTTTTGTTGGAGAGATTACATGTCTCCATCACTTTAGGGTCAATCTCTGTCACCTTATTTTGTCTGTTTGGTGAGTTCTTATTTCCCTGAATGCTCTTGATGCCTATGTAGATGCAATGATGTCTGCACATTGAGGGATTAGGTATTTATTTTAGTCTTCACAGTCTGGCTTTATCTGTCCCTGTCCTTCTTCAGAGGTCCTTCCAGGGATTCTAAGCAGACTGACTGATGTGTTCCCTTAGGCCTTAGGCTGTGATTACTGCAGCTGTCCCAGCACTAGAAGACACTCTGGGCCCAGGCTTGCCATTAGTCTCATGAGGACTCCAAGGTTGATGGGGCTTTCCAGATGGACCTGGAGAAGATCCAAGGAGGGTACTGGGACTGTGTGGGAACACTGACAAGGGACCTGGATCCAGAACACTATGTGCCAGTGTTCCAGCAGATCTTTGCATAGACAAGATGAGTCCCCAGTTGCAGTGAAAGAGGCCATTTCCCCATAGCCTTTTGACTTGGGGAACTCCAGGGCCCTTATTAGTTTCTGTTAGTCCCTTCAGCTCTCATTCACTTAATTGGCCTGAAATTTTTCTGGAAGCCCACAAAGCTCACATTTCTTTCTTCCAAAAGAGGGAAATGCAATTACTACTGGAAAAAAACTGCTATAGAGGGAACCCTCGAGGAACTCTCTGTACTTTCCATCTCTATATTTTCAGTTCTTGAAAATAAGCAGAAAATATCACTTAGTGAAACATTTCAAGATCTACTTCCTCTCTACTCTGAAAACTTATGGTCCAAATGCACCACAGATATTGGCTATTTTCATTCAGCACAACCAATTAACACACAAATAGATGAAACAAAAAGACTTCCAAACGTTAAACAATTAGATTCCCTTATGCCAGGAACCCATTCAGGCAATCAAACCAATTATTGAGGACTACCTCAAGCAGGGACTAACCATTCCGTGCACTAGCCCATGTAATACCCCTATTCTATGAGTACAAAAACCTAATAACCAGAGATGGAGATCTGTCCTGGACTTAAGAGCCATCAATAACATCCTGTTGTACCTAGCCTGCATGCATTACTGTCAGCCATACCACCAGGTAGTCAGGTTTTCACTATGATTGACCTCCGCAGTGCTTTTCTTTCTTTCTTTCTTTCTTTTTCAAATCATCCTGGTTGATCCAGCTAGCCAGTATCTTTTTGCCTTAACACGGAAAGGACAACAATATACCCAGACAGTAATGCCTCTGGGGTATGCTGATAGTCCCAAATACTTCTCCCAAGTCTTAAAACAGACATAGCAGATTTGGCATTTCCTCTGCATTCTGTTCTCATGAAATATGTGGATGACTTATCACTTTGTCCCTTTACCTTAAAGGCCTCCATAGAGGACAGCCACTGTTGATTAAAGAAATTAGCCACTAAAAGCCATAAAGCTTCAAAAGAGAAGCTACAACTTTCTCTCTCACAAGTGAAATATTTAGGACATCTAATTTCAGGACAGGGTATTTCACTTGATCCCCAAAGAATAAAATCAATCTTGGGCTGGGCGTGGTGGCTCACGCCTGTAATTCCAACACTTTGGGAGGCCAAGGTGGGCAGACCACGAATTCAGGAGATCAAGACCATCTTGGCTAACACAGTGAAACCACATCTCTACTAAAAATACAAAAAAATAAAAAATAAAAATTACCCGGGCATGGTGTCATGCACCTGTAGTCCCAGCTACTCGGGAGGCTGAGGCAGGAGAATTGCTTGAACCTGGGAGGTGGAGGTTGCAGTGAGCCAAGATTGCAACACTGCACTCCAGCCTGGGCAACAGAGCGAGACTCCATCTTAAAAAAACAAAAAAAAAAATCAGTCTTGGCTTTTCCTGTTCCCATGATCAAAAGACAACTCTCTGAGTTCTTGAGATTAACAGGGCACTAGATAGTGGATCCTAAATTTCTCTGCCATGGCTCAGCTTCTGTATTGCCTCCTAAAAATGGACCACTTTGAACCCCTACAGTGGCCTGAGAAGCCTCCTCCTCTTTCGAAAATATTGAGGAGAATCTTCTTGAGCCCCCTGCATTAGGACATTCTAACTGGAGCCACCCCCTTTCTGTTTTTGTTCATGAACAAAACGAAAATGCCTTAGGGGTTTTTACTTAAAGGCATGGAGACCATCAGTCCCCTCAAATATTACAACCAACAGTTGGTCCTGGGGCAACATGACTCCTATCCTGTATGTGAGCTATCATAGCCACTGCAAATTTATTAAGTGCAATCAAATAATTAATGATAGGATCTCCATTAATTTCAATCCATACCCAACTAGTGGGTCACTGCTAGTAGACTCACTTCTTACAGATCCTATTATTATCATCCCTCTAAAGTAATTGTTGATTGCTGTAACTCTTTGAATCCTGCCACATTATCTCCTCTTCCTTCTGATGAGACACCGCATGACCGTATAACACTAAACCCCAGAAAAAACCTATCGGAAGTCCCCATTCCAAATGCTGAATTTGTCTTTTTTACTGATGGATTCTACCTTGAAAGACCTCAGGGAAATGTCAAGCTGGCTATGCTGTTGTCTCACAGTCTGAAACCGTTGAAAGTGGTTCCCTACCCAAGACTACTTCTGCACAGCAGGCAGAACTCTTTGCTCTCTCCCAAGCATCCTGGCAATTAATAAGACTGCAAATACCTATACTGATAGACACTGTGCTTCTGGGGTCACACGTGATTTTGTTATGCTCTGGAAACAAAAAGATTTTCTGAACTCTACTGGCCAAAAGATAAAAAAAACAAAACAAAACAGTGACTATGTCCTGAAATTACTTGATGCTATCTAAAAACCTAAATCTTTAGCAATAATTAAAATTCCGGGCACAAAAAACTGATGCTAAAGAAGGTAAAGGACATGACTTGACTGACAGAGCTGCAAAAGTTGCAGCTTCTACGAACCAACCACCCAAAACTCAATACCCCTTTAGATCCTCTAATGGCCAATGTAATATAATCAAGACCTGTATCCACAATGCATGACAGCCCCCAAATTGAAAAAAAGATAGGAAAACTGAAGAATGTTTTCATGACTCTAAAACCAGCTGTAATGGTTAATATTAATATTAGGTGTCAACTTGATTGAATTGAAAGATGCTTAGATAGCTGGTAAAGTACTGTTTTTGAGTGTTTTTGTGAGGGTGTTGCCAGAGTCGACTGATGTTTGAGTAGGTAGACTGGGAGAGGAAGACCCACCCTCAATGTAGGTGGGCACCATCCAGTTGGCTGCCAGCATAGCTAGAACAAAGCAGGTGGAAGAAGGTGGGATAAGGTGGCTTGCTGAGTCTTCTGGGTTTCATCTTTCTCCCATGATGGATGCTTCCTTCTGTTCCCCGTGTCCTTGGACATCAGACTCCAGGTCCTTCAGCCTTTGGATTCTTGGACTTACACCAGTGGTTTTCTGGTGGCTCTCGGACCTTCAGCCGCAGACTGAAGGCTGCACCGTCAGCTTCTTTGCTTTTGAGGCTTTTGGATTCAGACTGAGTCACTACTGGCTTCTTTCTTCCCCAGCTTGCACACGGCCTGTAGTGGGACTTCGACTTGTGATTGTGTGAGCCAATTCTCCCTAATAAACTCCCTTTCATACATCTTCTGGAGAACCGTGACTAATACACCAGCCTATGGTATGGGCTCCATAAGAGACCAGTCTTGCCAGAGGGCCTCCAAGATCAAATTTTAGATTATATTAATCACTTAACCCATTGGGGATAAAATGATAATATTATTGGAAACCCTCTGCAAAGGTTGCTTCTCAAGTTTAGCAAAGATCCCAAGTCTGTCCCAAACACAACCCTAGAAAATATATTCATAGTTCCATAGGACGTTTTCCTTTAGCTTCAGGATCTTTTGAGATATGACAGATGGATTTTATCTAGCTACCACTATCTCAATGATATAAATTTCTTTTGGTTATGATGTGTCTGTTTTCCCACTGAGTAGAAGCCTTTCCCTAGTGCAGACTAACAGCCTAAGCAGTAAGTTAAATCTTATTAGAAAAAAATAATCCCCACATGGGGTGTACCCTTAGAACTGTATAGTGATGAAGGCACTCATTTGGCAGAGCAGATATAAAATCAGTATATAAAATTTTGCCTATTCTGCATTTCCACTATGCCCACCACTGACAGTCCTCTTGATTAGTGGAACATACTGATGGGACAATTAAGACTCAATTGGCAAAATTAGTTGAATCTTTCAGTCTGTACTAGCCAAAAGTTTTGCCCTTGGTGCTGTTTAATCTTAGACCTACCCCTTTTGGAAAACATAGGTTATCCTCATTTGAGATGATTACTGGAAGACCCATGCACTTTATGAATCAAATCTAATCAAAGGTCACGTGCTCACCTACTGTAAGGAACTGGTCCAGGTGTTATAAAAAAAAATTTATTTTAAGGCTAAGTCTCCTAAACGGACATCTCAATCTGATGGTGATCTGAAACTAAAATTTACCAGGAACCACTCTGCTGCTCAGTCTTGGAATAAGAAGCAGGCAACATGAGAAGCTGACCGCTGCCCCAGGTCTCTGGCCCCTGCCTGTATAAGACTCCAAAATATTCCTCACTCTTTATTACCCTTGTACTAATTTTTATCCTAATTATAGAACTACTTTATCTGTCATTGAAAGTCTACAAGGACCACAACACCATGTGCCAATCCTTGTACTTCTGCCAAAATAATTTTCTTTTCTTTTCTTTTCTTTTTTAAGACAGAATCTCACTCTTTCGCATAGGCTGGAGTGCAGTGGCATAATCACAGCTTACTGAAGCCTTGAACTGGGCTCAAGCAATCCTGCCTCAGCTTCTTGAGGAGCTGAGACTACAGGTGCACACCACACCCAGCTAACTTTTAAACCTTTTGTAGAGACAGGGTCTCACTATGTTGCCCAGGCTGGTCTCAAACTCTGAGCTCCATCAATCTGCCTGCCTCAGCCTCCCAAAGTGCTGGGATTACAGGCGTTCACCGTCATGCTCGGCCTTTAAAATGGATTTTCCTAAATAATTTAAACCTCACATGAATACCTTTTCAAATCTGGGAGAATTTATTTTTAAATCACCTCTTAAATTTCCCCCCCAAAAAGCAACGATGACTTACAACAAAAATGTTTCACTGGATTGTTCACAGAAGATAATCAGTTTTCTAAGTGTATTAACAAAAATTTACAATTTATTAATTTTAATAAAAATTCATACATGTATTTTGGTACCTAGAAAGCTGACCTAGTGATTCAGACTGAAAAGATTACATTCCTGAAATGCATTTCTGATTCTATCACTGGCTCATCGTGCATGCTTAAGCAAGTTATCTAATCTCCTAGCATCTTAGTTTCTGCACCTATAAAATGGAGGTAATAATATTTGCTGTAAGATAAGGTCAGCTATGCACTTGGGGAACCTCAGATGGAAGGCGCCAGAAGTATTTTGCTATCTGCAGCATGACCTCATACTGTCTGAGAAACGGACCTCACCAGGCTTGTTGATTATCCCAGCACCTTACTTCCAAACTTTTCCTGTTCAACTTACTTTATACTTTATTCATTTCTATTTACTGGGTACTCTTTATATATTTTAATTTCATTGGCTATTTTGATTGTTTTGAGGAGAATTGATGCTTTGAAGAAAACATGAAGTTAAAACTTTAATTTTTTTGTTTAAATTCTTATGTTTAAAATTTGAACAAAATTTTTAAAGCACTCAACTTTCTAATTATGGGAGATGACTATAGCTATGAGGGTTATATGAGCCTTATCCATTCATTCCTCCTGTTTGCTTAGAGTTTCTTTCACATTAATGTTAGCACGCACATATTTACATTACTTCCTGCACACTTTGTGAAAGATTTAACGCAGATGTTGAGACTGCTATAAATTTGGATGTTTGTGTTCCTTTTCTGCAGGAACGAGATAACAGGTGATACAAGGGCAAAGGATTAGTTGCTTAGAGCTAAATCTAAGCTTAACCTATAGTCCAACCAGCTAATACACGTCGATCTCCTTTGGGCAAACTGCAAAGGTCAAAGGGCCACCTTGAGAATAACCAGAACTGCTGATTCAATAACAAAACTTAGAGGTAAAGTCAGAGATAGGAAGTTGGCTGCATTTTCTGAACAAAAAAGTACTTCGTTCCCTCTGTCTGCTAACCTGCTTTTTCAAGGCTAATGAAAATATTTCAGAGGAGCAAACCTTTGGTCTTTGGAACTTGCCAGTTAACAATAGAAAATTTAATTCTTTCGAAATATTTCCAAAGGCAAATATTTCATTGGAATTTGCTCACTCAGATTTTCTATTTCAAGCAGCAAGTATTACACTACTGCAACACAGTTTGAGATGCCTGTTGAATGTTGGACAGATCATGGACTACAAGTGATTCTCTTTCAGAGGCTGTATCAAGCAAAATATTCTGGGCTTTACATTATATTCAGCTACTACAAACTTTGCCAATTTTATAGAATCAGCATTGACAGAGACTTTAAATATCATCTAGTTCAACTGACTTCTTTTTTTTTTTTTTGAGATGGAGTCTCGCTCTGTCGCCAGGCTGGAGTGCAATGGCGCAATCTTGGCTCACTGCAACCTCTGCCTCCTGCGTTCAAGTGATTCTCCTGCCTCAGCCTCCTGAGTAGCTGGGACTACAGGTGCATGCCACCACGCCCGGCTAATTTTTTTGTCTTTAGTAGAGATGGGGTTTCACTATGTTAGCCAGGCTGGTCTAGAACTACTGACCTTGTGATCCACCCACCTCAGCCTCCCAAAGTGCTGGGATTACAGGTGTGAGCCACTGTGCCCTGCCCAACTTACTTTCAAATTAGGATATCAGAACCATAATAGGCCTTTGTTATTAGAGAGCATTCTTCCTAACAGAGTTCCAAATATTATTGTAGGGTTTTTACCTCTATAGCGAGGTGTACCTTTCACTAGATAATCCAGTGATTCTATGGGCCAGGCAGTATGTTTCCTCAACATACATGCATTATGTACCTTTTTTTAAGGGTAAGTATGGACTTACAGTCTTTTGACGACTACAAATTACAAAGTAAAAGCAGATCCCTACAAAGAAATCTAGTGAATACAATTTCCCCTGCGTGAAAACTTTATCAAAGTTATTCATTTAACAGATTCACCCCATTCACACTATTCAGCCATAATGTTCTTTTTAAGGTTACTATACCTTTATTTCAAATTATATTACACGTTATTCCCTCAAAATGAACTTTTAAACGACAAACTTTTGGCTCATAAGAATGGCACCTTCAGAAGGGGTGATTTCTACTCAGTCTCTGGTGGCATTATTCCAGGTTAGTTTCTTTCACCAGGAAAAACCTTCAAAATGTTCACTTTTAACACAAAGTCTTTCCATAAAAAATGTGGCTACGGTTCCCACCTCCCCCCCGCACCCTGCAAGCATTATATGTTTATAAGATATCATTTAATGCCATTTTTGCTCCTTAAGAAGTGGATACTGCCCTGGTATGGTGGCTCATGCCTGTAATTCCAGCACTTTGGGAGGTTGAGGCAGGTGGATCACTTCAGTCCAGGAGTTCTAGACCAGCCTAGGTGACACAGTGAACCCATTTCTACAAAAAGTAGCTGGGTGTGGTGGTGTGTGCCTATAGTCCCAGCTACTCAGAAGGTTGAGGTGGGAGGATTGCTTGAGCCTGGGAGGCGGAGGTTGCAGTGAGTCGAGATCATGCCACTGCACTCCAGCCTCGGTGACAGAGCGAGACCTCATCTCCAAAAAAAAAAAAAAAAAAAAAAAAAGAAGTGGACTTTATGATGGAATACAATGTAGAACTGTAGAATGATGGTTAAGAATGCAGATTCTGGAGTCAGACTGAGTTCAAATCCTAGCTCCACCAGTTACTAACAGTAGTTCTGGGTCTGTGTTTCCTCATTGGTAACAGAAAGACAGTAATAGCACCTACTCCAAATATTATGAAAATTAAATGATACAGTATATGTATGGTGCCTGGCATGGTGCCTGGCACATATTAAATGGTCAATAAACATTGTTGACTTAATTATTTACAGACTACACTAAACTTACAGTGTTACATAGGTTGAGTTCTCTGAGAAGCAGACTCAGAGTACAAGGTGTTTAGTAAGGAGTGCCTTGGTATCAACACCCATGGAAAGGAGGAAAAGGAAGGAGAGGGGAGAGGAAAAAGTCATGCTATAATACGGGCTCCAAAGCTTCAGCCAATCCCATGGGGAAGCTCTGGAGTGCAAATAGCCCACCATAGTTGCACTGTGTGGGGCTAAGAAGGCCAAGCCTTTGTATCCCCCATCATTGGAGCGCACCACTCTCCCCCTCCCCAGACGTAGTCTTGGGCAAGGTGGTTTTCTGCAGCTGAGGCAAGCCGTGAAGTGGTTGAGAGTGAAGACTGTCCACTGAACACACTCCCAACAGCTGGTAAAACAAATTCTTCCTTGAAAGGAGATCCAGGTGGCACATCTTCATGTTCAACACAGGGTAGTCTGTGCAGCACTTGGAAAATAGCAACAAAGTATAGTTGCTTCAATAAAAGAAAGTGAGATTGATTAAGGAGGAGAGTAGGATGGTGAAGATGAATGGGAAGAATAAACCATGGAGAGAAAGAGCTATTTGCATGTGATCGAAAAGCTTTCTTGAAAAAAAATTAATTAAAAAAATTTAAAAAAACTTTTAAAATTTTATAACTAGAGATGGGGTCCTACTGTGTTGCCCAGGCTGGTCTTAAACTCTTGGGCTCAAGTGATCCTTCCACCTTGTCCTCCCAACGTGCTGGGATTATAGGCATGAGCCACTGCACCCAGTCAGGAAAGCTTTCTTATTCTTTCTAGTACCCCTGATTTGGGGCAAGGGTGGATTCTGGTGACTGTAGGTCTTTTGTTTAATAAACTTTGTGATGGGTTGGGGTTTGTAATGGAGGTATAAGATAGGAAGAAAGCCCAAGTTCTTCATATAACAAGGGTCACCTAAGGGGCTGGAAATAGGAGCCATCACATTTGATGCCACACAGGAAAAGGGGAGAGAACTGTTGGTGATTAAAATTTTTGGTAAATGAGGCCAGGTGCGGTGGCTCACACCTGTAATCCCAGCACTTTGGGAGACCGAGGCGGGTGGATCACCTGAGGTCAGGAGTTCGAGACCAGCCTGGCCAAAATGGTGAAACCCCGTCTCCACTAGATATACAAAAATCAGCCAGTGTAGTGGCACATGCCTGTAATCCCAGCTACTCGGGAGGCTGAGGTAGGAGACTTGAACTTGGGCGGCAGAGGTTGCAGTAGCCAAGATTGCACCACTGCACTCCAGCCTGGGAGACAGAGTAAGACTCTGTCTCAAAAAAAAAAAAAAAAAAAAAAAAAAAAAAAAAAAAAAAAAAAAAAAAAAAAAAAAAAAAAAAGAAGATAGTAGTTACGTTATTTTCCCCATTTTTAGAGACAAGGAAACCGAAGCATAGAGCAGAGGTTGCTAATGTCATTCAGAGAGAAAGGCATGGAGCTGGGATTTGGCCCTAGGCAGTCAAACTCCAGACTGTAGGGCCTGTACTCTTAATCATACTCTCCCTCATTACAGTAAGGATAAGGATGCATCTGTTTTCTGTGGGATGTGCTCTTTGTGTACTAACAACAATTTTTCCTCGGTAGGAAATTGCCAATGCTCTGGACGCAAATGGATATTTTCTTAGGAATTCAGAGTTGCTGAGTTTTGCATCAAGATGGAGAGAGGCCAAAAAGATAGACTGTGTGGTAAGCAGGGGCAGTTAACCAACCCCTGGAGTACATGTAAGCATTCTGAAAAAGATTACTGTGAGTCAACATTGCAGTAAATTTAGTTATAAAATCATGATTATGTATGCAAATATGTGTCAACAGGTAGGACTGTGTGATGACTTATCCTACTCAAAATTCTCTAGACTCAATTTGTGCAATTTGGATTCTACAATGCTGAGCAAAGGAACAAAAGTGTTTAAAGGAGAGCCACAAATAGGAATATACAGGTTGAATATAAACTTTATAGAGCCTGAATAGATTAGAATGGAATAGATGGAGGCTTCACGCTCCTCCCCATATGCATTGTCCTATGCATCTCTTCATCTGGTGTTCATCGGTATCCTCTGTAATATCCTTTATAATAAACTAGTAAATGTGAGTACAGTCATGTGTCACTTAATGAAGGAGACACATTTTGAGAATTGTGTTGTCACCAGGTGTGGTGGCTCATGCCTGTAATCTCAACACTTTGGCAGGCTGTGGTGAGAGACTTGCTTGAGTCTAGGAGTTTGAGACCAGCCTAGGCAAAATAGCGAGACTCCAGCTCTATAATAAATAAATAAATAAAAAAGACAATGGCATTGTTAGGCAATTTTGTTATTGTGCAAACATCTTAAGAGTGTCCTTTCACAGAGCTAGAGGGTATAGCCTACTATGCATCTAGGCTGTATGGTATATCCTATTGTCTAGGCTGCAAACCTGTACAGCATGTTCCTGTACTGAATACTGTAGGGAATTTTAACACAATGGCAAGCGCAGTTAACCCTGGAGCAACTAGGGAATTAGGGGTTTGACACCCACACAGTCAGAAATCCATGTATAACTTTTGACTTCTCCAAAATTTTACTAATAGCCTACCACTAACTGGAAGACTTACCAGTAACATAAACAGTTGATTAACACATGTATTATATACTGTCTTCTTATAATAAAGTAAGCTAGAGAAAATAAAATATGAAGAAAATCCTAAGGAAAACATATTTACTGTACTGTACTGTAATTATCAATACTGTAAGTTTAGGGTTAAATGCCCCTTCATTTCCAAAATGAGTCAGCTGTCTGAAATGGCAGGCAGCTGCAGCTACAGACCTCAATCTAAGGTACTTATCAAGCAATTCAACTTTTTCTCATAATGTCTTTTTTTTCTCTGCTTCTTGCGAGCATTTCTAGCATCACTGGTGGCACTTCGTATGGGGCTCATGGTGTCATTCAAGGTTTAGGGTATTGCATTAAATATGATGAAAAATGGGAGAAGTGTGAGAGATCACTTTTTACTGCAATACGCAGTTTACTAGAGCAAAGAACTGCTCACATGGAGATGATTAGCTCACAGGGTGTTCCAGGTGGATATTCTCAACACTTGGGTTCTGCTGTAATAGCAACAGGAGGCGGATACAAAATTATTTCAGTGGAACAGTATGTACTACGGTAATTTTATGCAGCTGTTTGTTTTAATTAGTTAATTAAATAATTTTTGTTCTTTCCATAGCTTTAGTGGTACAAGTGGTTTTTTGTTACATGGAAGAATTGTATCCTGGTGAAGTCTGGACTTTTAGTATACCCATCACCTGAATAGCACACATTGTACCCACTAGCTAATTTTTCATCAGTTATGGTTTAACACTGCATTTGTAGATTTTTAAATATTTATCTAGACTGCAAATGGTACAATGTATGGTCTGTGTTTGTGTGTATAGGTTGTGATAAATTTTAACTTTTTTTTTTTTTGAGACGGAGTCTCGCTCTGTCGCCCAGGCTGGAGTGCAGTGGCCAGATCTCAGCTCACGGCAAGCTCCGCCTCCCGGGTTCACGCCATTCTCCTGCCTCAGCCTCCCGAGTAGCTGGGACTACAGGCGCCCACCAGGTCGCCCGGCTAGTTTTTTGTATTTTTAGTAGAGACGGGGTTTCACCATGTTAGCCAGGATGGTCTTGATCTCCTGACCTCGTGATCCGCCCGTCTCGGCCTCCCAAAGTGCTGGGATTACAGGCTTGAGCCACCGCGCCCGGCCAATTTTAACTTTTTAAAATAGATTTATATATGGTAGTAAGTGGTAGACTAGTATCTACATGTATTTTATGCACTCTTCAGATACCTTTTTCTTAATTTTTTTTTTATATTTCTAGTCTATGAGGTTCATCTGGTTTTTCAAATTGTTGCAAATCTCCAAAAAATTTTCCAATATATTTATTGAAAAAAAATCCATGTATAAGTGAACCCACACAGTTCAAACCTGTGTTGTTCAAGGGTTGACTGTATTTATGTATCTAAACAAACCTAAGCATAGAAAAGGTACAATAAAAATACAGTATTATAATCTTATGGGATCACCGTTGTCTATGCTGTCTGACATTCAAATGTCACTATATATGGCATGACTGTATAGTGTTTCCGAGTTCTGTAAGCCTCTCTAGCAAAAAAAAAAAAGAAGGGGTTATGGGAACGCTAACTTATAGCTAGTTGGTTAGGACCCTCGGTCACCATCTGGGGCTTCTGATTGGCATCTGAAGTGGGAGCCATCTTGTGGGACTGAGCCTTCAACCTATGGTATCTGATGCTATCTCCAGGTAGTGTAAGAAGTGAATTGAATTAGAGGACACCCAGCTGGTGTCTGCTGCAAAACTGCTTATTTGCTTAGTGCATGGGGAACCCCCCTCCACACACATCTGGAGTCAGAAGGGTGTTGTGAGAGTAAAGTGGGAGAAACTGAATTTGTTTATTCCTATATTCAGAATGGGGTCCTTGAGAACATCATAGTGGTAAACATAGACGTTCTAAAGCCAGACTGCCTGGGTTCATCTCTCTGCTCCACCACTTCGAGTGTTACTTTAGCTCACTGTGCTTCAGTTTCCTATTAAGTTGGGATAATAATACCATCTCACAGAGTAACTTAAGAATTAAATCAGTTAATACACATAAAGCACTTGGAAGTGTTTGGAGCATTAATAAACCCTCAATAGCTAACAAAAAATAGAAAAGGGTAAGGAACAACTTAATACATATTCAAATATATATTATAGATCTTTTCCATATTTGTTGTAGGGAAAATAGGAGGAAGTGTATTTAAGCTATGGAGATCTGGATTTTATGAAATAATAAAAAAAGAGTAGATAAAAAATTTGCCCATTAAGAGACGTAATTAACTACCGAGGGTGAATATTTCTATAGAGGGCTGTATAGCATGCGGTAGATTCTGTAATTGTGTTTAGCCTAACAATGGTATTCTCTAAAAGTGGGAAAACAATCCCTAGAAAATCAAGTTTGAATCTAGTACATGGCCACCTACCACCTCACTTGCCCAAGAAACATACTGAAAACTAAAGCTTGGTGTTCTATTGAGGGACTTACAACAAATTAACAAGAGCTGATGTATGTTAAAACAGTACCCGAAGTTTTGACAACTATCTTCCTTGTTTAGTCTAGAGAAACAGAAGCAATGGGAAGAAATCACATTTGTAGTAGACCCATGACCAGGACTCAGATTTTACAACTTAAAATGTTTCCATTACCTTGAATTTCTCTTTGTTGGGGTTTTTAAAAAGCTAAAATGAAATGAATTAATCACATAGCATGGCATTACATATACAAGGTCTTTATATAGTTGAAGAAGTATTCAGTGGTCCTTTAACATATCTGCCCACTTCTTGTTCTGACCTCAGGACACTGCCCTACCGTAACCCAAACTCCTGGTCCCTGTTAAAAGGGTGACCTAGGAAGCTATGCTTTATCATATATGCTTCTCAGGAATCCTTCATACACTGAATTGAGCCATTAAAGTCATAGTTTTGGCATTTAAGTCACAAAGGGGAAGTTGTTAATTGGGTAGCAGCAATAGAGGGAATGGCTGCTGGTCTCCACATGAAGACAGTCTTCACAGTTCCCATATTTTCTTTTCTTGGAGTCTGAGATGTATATTCTTGCAGTCTTCACCCCAGCCCTCTTTTGCTCATTTCCTGGTGGGACAGGGTTTTTATCCTTTTTTTTTTTTGAGACGGAGTCTCACTGTGGCCCAGGCTGGAGTGCAGTGGCATGATCTCGGTTCACTGCAAGCGCTGCCTCCTGAATTCACGCCGTTCTCCTGCCTCAGCTTCCTGAGTAGCTGGGACTACAGGCGCCTGCCACCACGCCCGGCTGTTTTTGTATTTTTAGTACAGATGGGGTTTCACCCTGTTAGCCAGGATGGTCTCGGTCTCCTGACCTCATGATCCACCTGACTCGGCCTCCCAAAGTGCTGGGATTACAGGCATGAGCCACCGCGCCCGGCCAGGGTTTTTATTCTTTACAATTTCTGACCAAATATGTGTGGCTCTACTTCAGACTAAAAGTCAACATATTGACATGCAGAGATAGGAATTTAGTCTATCACTTTGTGCTTAGTATCTGGGGAGAAGATACATGAGCTAAACAAAACAAATATTTTCAGCACTTTTACATTCAATCAAATCTGGCCAGTTCTACTTCTCAAATATTTTTCTTATCCATCTTCGTACATCCATAGCCATCTTTTATCTGAATTATAATACTCTCTTAGGCAACAGAAAAAGGTGGAGGAATACTTGCTAGCTATTTTAAGAAAATGCAAATGCCCAATATCACTGCGGAAAGACCTCATGGCTTCCCAGTCTTTTCCCTTGATATTCACCTTTCCCTTGAGGACCTGTAATGATCACTGTCTCCGTCAGAGAAGTGCCAGTTTCCCTTCCACGGCGTAGATTGGTCCTCCTTGTTTTTCCTCATTCATAGCATTGCTAAATCCAGGTGAGTTATATAAAGCTTTTAGATAGGGCTTAGGAATCATGGGGGACCGGGGTGGGGGAAGCAAACAAAACACTAAGATGCAACTTACCTAGCTATAATTAGGTACGGCTTGCTCTTTTTATTCAATAAATATTTGAGCACTCTGTGATTACCACGGTGCATATATTGACGACGCGTCACTGCTCGCAAGATGCATGTGGTAGCAGGGGTATGCTAATGCTGCCACAGGGTAATAAAGGATAAATCAGAGTGTGGAGCACCTCAGTCACTTTAAAATGCGCAGGAAAGGCTGTGTTCTCTCCTTTTATCTGGAAGATTCACCGGTCATTTGAGCCCTTTGAAGTGACTCGTTCAACTCCCAAAATGGTTTGGCTGGACACGACCCAGTTTTGGATAAGAGGACAGGAGCTGGCTTCAGCTAGCAGCTTGCAGAGGTTTTCTTTCACCGGGGGTATATCATTGGTTAGCTTGTAATGCTTGGGATGAATTTTTCCAGCCTCTAAGTGACCCAACCCAGGAACTCCTCATGCTGCTGGGTTTTGTAACAATAAAGGTCGCATTGTTTAAATCACCAAAAAAAGAAAACAACAACAACAACAACAACAACAACAACAAACAGGAGGCACCTAAAATAGTATTTGGGGGGGAGGGAATTATGAAAGATTTCACTGAAGTGCTGCCCTAAGAAAACGAAGACTTTAAGGACAAATAAGAATGAGCAGAACATGAGATTGGAGAAAGCGAGAGGGCAGGAAATGAAGTATTCCAAAAGAGTCTAAGAATGTGCAAAAGACAAGTGAATGATGTGTTTAGGAAATTGCAAGTAGTTCATTATGCCCGGAGTGTAGAGTACAAGGGGGTTCTCCTGTTTATGCTCAGGTGACAGGAACTAGTTTCTCTACCACCCACAAGGGTCCTTAAACACACAAGGAATTCTCTGAATCTAGGCCAGAAACAGGGCATTCAAGGGAGGAATTTCCTCCTCTTCCCGTCAGTGGCAGCCTTCTCAGCTTGGTTTTCCAGGCTGAGGAACCCCATCTTTGGTGGTTAATGCCAACAAAATCCTCTTCCTTAGGGAAAAACCCTATCCTCTTACACCGCAAAATTTTACTCCATGATCTTGATAAGGACAAAATAGCAGAATAGTGCATTATCTTTATGTATTTAGTAGAACTGCTTGTTTACACTGCCAAAAGAAAGGCTACTTTCCATAAACCTGAGATCATAAGGAAACTGGATATTATACTTTTAGCTTAGGTATTAACTAATGGTACAAAGTATGTAAACCCCTATCACTTCTAAATGGCAGTTCTCTTCACTGAATGAAAATCAGTTTACTTCCAATTTTTTTTTCAGGATTAGAGGTTTACAAAACATCTTTAAATATTAAAGTCATTAAAAGAAGTGAAGCAAATTAAGTTTCAAAAGTTTAAGAAGGTACCATACTGTGGTTTTCCTGGGCCACTGTTGTCGGCCAGTTACAACGTGCTCCATTTCTCTAGACCCTAGCTCCTATTTTGAAGCTGATGTCTTAAATTTTCCTTTCTAGGCCAGGCTCCGCAGCTCATGTCTGTAATCCCAGCACTTTGGGAGGCCAAGGCAGGTGGATCACCCGAGGTCAGGAGTTCAAGACCAGCCCGGCCAACATGGTGAAACCCCATCTTTACTAAAAATACAAAAAATTAGCCAGGCATGGTGGTGTGAACCTGTAATCCCAGCTACTCAGGAGGCTGAAGCAGGAGAATCGCTTGAACGTGGGAGGCGGAGGTTGCAGTGAGCCGAGATTGCACCACTGCACTCCAGCCTGGGCAAGAGTGAGACTGTCTAAAAAATAATAATAAATAAATAAAATAACAAATAAATTTTCCCTTCTAAAAGGATCACAATAACATGAATAGCAAATAGAATGTTTTAGGCAGCAATTATCTAAAATGTGGATGCTCTTGAGCATGCATTCTCAATGGGGGTGAAAATTGGTTCATTGGGGACAAAAAAAATTGTATTTTGTATAAAGCAAAAAACATTTACAGTCCATAAACAGATACATAGTGTCTGGACGGAGGGAGGGAGGGAACAAAAGAACAAAGGGACTAAAATGGCGCATTTCCGGGTTCTTCATTGTCAACTTTCCCGTGCCCGGCCGGGCGCGGTGGCTCAAGCCTGTAATCCCAGCACTTTGGGAGGCCGAGACGGGCGGATCACAAGGTCAGGAGATCGAGACCATCCTGGCTAATACGGTGAAACCCCATCTCTACTAAAAAATACAAAAAAAAAAAAAAAAAAAAAAAAAACTAGCCAGGCGAGGTGGCGGGCACCTGTAGTCCCAGCTACTTGGGAGGCTGAGGCAGGAGAATGGCGTAAACCCGGGGGGGGGAGGGGGGGGGCCGGAGCTTGCAGTGAGCTGAGACCCGGCCACTGCACTCCAGCCTGGGCGACAGAGCGAGACTCTGTCTCAAAAAAAAAAAAGAAAGAAAGAAAGAAAGAAAGAAAAGCTGCTGTGGAGATTCTTTTGCCAAGTCAGGAATACCTAAATTCACTGTATTTTTACAAACCCTAAGTGCCGAGATAAAATGGAAAGTTATGGCTATTCCACTTCTAACCAATGTACTTGCAAATGGCTCCAGTTCTTTGGTTTTTGTTTCTCCTAGCCAAGGTTGCTAAAATTGTTCAAGGAAAAGACTTGGATTTCTTTTTTTAAATATGATAAATCATTAAATACATAACACAGAGAGTACAAACCAAGAAAGTAAATTTATTTAAATTACTAAAATAGCTTTTAAAGTCATTTACAGATCAGCTGCTATAATTATTTTTCCTGAAAGACATAGGTAACATATTACTTTTAAATTACTTGGGTCAGTGAAACATTTAATAAAAACATTTATTTCTCTATATAATATGTATGTATAAAATAAGCCTTTTCAGAAACTCTGGTTTTCATAATCCTCTATAAATCAGATGATCTGACTTCTAAGAGGAACAAATTATAGTAAGGGGCATACATTTATGAATACTGGTAGTACCAGAGGAAAGAAGTTAGACCACTCTACTACCACTTGTGGAACTCTCAAAGGGTAAATGACAAAGCCAATGACTGACTGACTCTCTCTAAAAACAGTATTTACATTTAATGGTTTGTGGACAATAAAAAAACAAGGTGGATAGATCTAGAATTGTAACATTTTAAGAAAACCACAGCAGTTGACAGATGAGAAAGCTCAATTATAGATGCAAAGTTATAACTATACTACTATAGTAGTAAAGAAATACATTTCACACTCTTCATATAAGTTCACTATCTTGGCTTGAGGCACTCCATAACATGTATCACGTGCATAGTAACTCTTTATATTTGCTATGGCGTTGCACTAGAGGACCTGGACTGCAACAACTGGATCCGCAGAAAACAAAATCTTCTTCGATAGCCCAGGACAGCAGGTTAACAAATGGTTTGTCAATTCCTGAAACTATTTCTTAATTCAAAACAAAAGCTTCAGGATGTGTCCAACATAAACTGTTACAAATTGACCTAGTCTTTTTTTTTTTTTCTTTTTGAGACAGAGTTTCGTTTTTGTTGCCCAGGCTGGAGGGCAATAAGCCTGGTCTCGGCTAACTGCAACCTCTGCCTCCCGGGTTCAAGCAATTCTCCTGCCTCAGCCTCCCAAGTAGCTGGGATTACAGGCATGTGCCACCATGCCCAGCTAATTTTTGTATTTTTAGTAGAGACGGGGTTTCACCATGTTGACCAGACTGGTCTCAAACTCCTGACCTCAGGTGATCCACCTGCCTCGGCCTGACCTACTCTTAAAAGTCAAGTGAACAAATATATTAAATCTTGCAATATATATGAAGAATCCTTGGGAGGGCCAAGAATTTTTCTTCAAGGAAGGAAAAAGGAGATATAAAAAACAAATCCCAATGGAATCCACCAAGATTAACAGTTCATATACCTATGTGTGACTAACCTGTATCTCAGTGGATTACTGTAACATTTCCTCCCTTCAGCTTCCCCATTAATTTCTTCCTTGCCTTGTTCTTTCCATCTTCCAAGAAACAAAAGAAAAAAAATTCCAAACACACACCTACGTGACCTTTCATTGCTTATGTTCCTATAGGCAGAAGCTAAGGAACTCACACCTACATGGTATAAAAGGGGACATAATGGGAAAATCCATGGTTACATTTAGGGAGCAATCTTACTAATAACTCAAGAAACTTAGTGAGAAATCTAAGTTAAAAAATCAGGAAGGTTCATAAGGAGACAAATCCCTTTCACTGGTCATACCATAACTGTAATAATTCAGCCCAGAATCAAAATAGATTCTCTAAGGAACTGCATATTATCTGCACTCCTAAGATACCTTTAACACAGCTCTCAATGGAAACTGAAATGATTCTCTCATATCATAGATAATTAGGTTGAATGAATGATTTTTATGTTCCATGTTTATGTAAGAACTTAATTTCCTTTAAAAAGAAACCAGTTCTTTCAAAAAGAGCTCTGAATTCTGTCTCTGGTTAGAAAATGTGAACAATTCTCAGAACTTGGGACATGATTTTTCTTCTCTCTCACTTCTTATAAGCAGATGCCCCTTTTCAAGGCATTTTCAGGTTGCACAGGCAGAACTAAGTGAGAAATGCGGCTCCAGAGGCCATTCAGTTTGTCTGGGTCCATATGATTGTAGGAGTTGGGTGTGTTAGAATTGGTGAACTTGACTTTAAGGAAATCTCTTACTTTTTCTTCAACTTCCTTTAGGCCTAGACTGGTTCCAAGTGTCTCTTCCTCCAATAAGACAGTCAGGACTAAGGCTACATCTTTGAAGGCTGCGTTTTCATGGTCACAATATTTGTAGAAGATCAAAGTAGAGCCTGCGGGCAATGACTCAATGCGGTGTACCACAGCTGCATTCTGGCCGTTCTTAAATCCATTGCTCAGTTCTTGGTCTACCTCTAGTTTGACAGTATCACTGTCTTGAGTAGCTTTATCTGTCCCATCAATCCGGATGGCACGGACACTATGAAAAGAAGAATAGGCATCAGCAATTTGTTCACTCAGACACCTAAGCGCTTCTTCAGCATCTCGGGCAGCAGTGAGCAGCAAGATAGCAGGCTGAGACCGAGGATGGGAGCTATTAAGATGTTTTTCCAGGAATATTTGGCTCCTTTTCCACAGCTTCTCATCTTGACCTTGATACTTATTCTTAAGTTGATTCATCTGGTTCTGGAACTCTTGAACAGCAGTGGTTTCTACCTCAGGAGTACTAAAGAACCAAAAACTCCCAGAGGCAAGAGCAGCTATCAGAGGAAGTAGCCACCAGCAGTTCCTCTTGACAAAAGATGCATTTTGGGGTTGTCCAGTCACTTCTACTCAGAAAAAAAGAAACGACAGATATAAATACCACTTTCTTAGATTCAAGGCAAGTGACTTTTAAAATCAGTATCAATCTTTGTAAACATTAGGTAAAAGAGAACTTTAAAGAAGAAAGCTGATAATTTTCTTAATAAAATAATTTATCGCATTCTCAAGAAAATCTTACATGCATACACTTTGAATTATGTGTATAAATATGTGTATGTCTCTTCAGTATAAAAATATCTTTGAGGAAAAAAGTTTTTAAACAAAAGAAATGGCATAAACAAGTCAGAAAAATAATACAGTTTATAAAGTGAAGTTTATTATTTCCACTGCTAACAGTTGGGAGAATAGACTATTAAAAGACAATTTATAAAATATTTTTTAATTTAGAAACTCAGCATTCACATGGCTAATTATTCAAGGTGAACTATTTCTGAAGTATATAAAAGGATAAAGAAAAGGATGCAGGCTGGACACAGTGGCTCATGCCTGTAATCCCAGCACTTCGGGAGGCCGAGGCACGTGAATCACGAGGTCAGGAGATCGAGACTGTGAAACCTCGTCTCTACTAAAAATACAAAAAACTAGCTGGGTGTGGTGGCACAAGCCTGTAGTCCCAGCTACTTGGGAGGCTGAGGCAGGAGAATCACTTGAACATGAGAGGCGGAGGCTGCAGTGAGTCAAGATCACGCCACTGCACTCCAGCCTGGGTGACACAGCGAGACTCCATCTCAAAAAAAAAAAAAAGAAAAAAAAAGAAAAGCATGCAATACGAATGAACATCTTCTACATGTTATAATAGCTAGCTGTCCCTTTAATTTTACTGATGTGTGGCCTTTTGTGGTATGCAAGTTAACACTGGTAAAACTTAAGTTTGTAACTCATCGCTAATTACTATTGGCAATAATAATAGTATTTATTTATTTATTTATTTATTTATTTATTTTTGAGACGGAGTCTCGCTCTGCCACCTAGGCTGGAGAGCATTGGCGCAATCTCGGCTCACTGCAAGCTCCACCTCCCAGGTTCACGCCATTCTCCTGCCTCAGCCTCCCGAGTAGCTGGGAC
This sequence comes from Rhinopithecus roxellana, assembly GCF_007565055.1. NCBI lineage: Eukaryota > Metazoa > Chordata > Mammalia > Primates > Cercopithecidae > Rhinopithecus > Rhinopithecus roxellana. The sequence goes on along the minus strand of NC_044556.1, from coordinate 129,886,120 downwards.
TACAGGCGCCCACCACCTCGCCCGGCTAATTTTTTTGTATTTTTAGTAGAGACGGGGTTTCACTGTGTTAGCCAGGATGGTCTCAATCTCCTGACCTCGTGATCCGCCCGCCTCGGCCTCCCAAAGTGCTGGGATTACAGGCGTGAGCCACCGCGCCCGGCCATAGTATTAATTTATATTTAGTGCTTTTCAGTTTATAAAGTTCTTTCTCATATTCTACTCCACTTATTCAGTTAATATGATAGTAACAATAATACTTTTAGACCTTTTATTTATTGACTGTTTCAGGCTATTAATTTTAGTAGGGACCTTTTAGAGTAGCAGTTCTCAAGGTGTGATCTGTGGGGTACCTCAAGACCCTATTTTGTGGGGGAGATACCCATGAAGTTAAAACTATTCTTCTAACACTAAGATGTTATTTGACCTTCACCTTGTGTTGACATTTGCACTGATAATGCAAAAGCAATGGTGGGAAAAACTTTTGATGCCTTAGCATGAGTTACAGGGCAGTGGCACCAAACTGTATGAGTGTAGTCGTTGTTATTTTTCACTGCCATGCATTCAAGGTTTAACAAAGCGACATTCCTTTACTTAAGAATGTCCTTGATGAAGCAGTTAATTATTTATCTTATTAAATCTCAATCCTTGAGTACATATCTTGTCAATATTCTTTCTGAAGAAATGGGAAGTATGCACAAAGCACTTCTGCTGCATCATACAGTACCATGGTTGTCTCAAGGAAAGTAATTTTGTGCAAATGAATTACAAGATGAATTAGCACATTTTTCAGGAATACTATTTTTTACTTGAAAGAACAAGTAAACTATGGTCAGACTTGTGTATTTTGCAGACATTTGCTTTCAAGTGAAAATGAGGATTTTAGAATCCTCAATCTGCCACGAGTTTGACAACTCCCAACATTGTACTTTAACGCTTTCTTTTTTTTCTGAGATGGAGTCTCGCTCTGTGGCCCAGGATAGCATGAAGTGGTGCCATCTTGGCTCACTGCAACCTCTGCCTCCCGGGTTCAAGTGATTCTCCTGCCTCAGTCTCCTGAGTAGCTGGGATTACAGGTGCATGCCACCATACCCGGCTAATGTTTTTGTATTTTTAGTAGAGACAGGGTTTTGCCATGTTGGCCAGGCTGGTCCTGAACTCCTGACCTCAGGTGATCTGCCCACATAGGCCTCCCAAAATGTTGAGATTACAGGCGTGAGCCATGGCACCCTACCCTTTAACACTTTCTAAAAGTCTTGAGATTGGCAGTGATATTAACAAATGTGATATTTTATATTACATTCCTAATGTGTCAATGTTTGGAAAAATCTGCATTTCTCAGTGAACCAGTGTTTTCCAAATGACCAGTGCACGATACTCCATTGAAAGTATAAGAAAGACCAATGAATTTTACTGTAATAGAGTACTAAAAGCTCAGTAAGATGGTTTCAGATATCCTATTTCAAGTAACATTTAAGAAACTAACACTTGTTGAGTTTTGGAGAGTTCAAAAAAGAATAGCCACAATTATCTGAAAAGGCTATTAAAATTTTTCCTATCTGTATAAAGCTGGATTTTTTGTAGATACTTCAACCAAAATATATTGTAACAGACTGAATACAGAAGCATATATGATAATCCAAATCCATTTTTTAAAGCTAGACATTAAAGAGATCAGAAAAAATGCAAAGTAATTTGATGTGTCACTCATCTTGCTAAATTATTTAAAATCAATTAATAAATATTTTAAAAATTTTTCAACTTTAATTTCCTGGTACATATGGATAGATATAACCCATATTTCCAACAAAAAGCTCTTTGAGGTTCTTAATAACTTTACTAGTGTAAAGCGGTACCAAGAACAAAAAATGTGAGAATCATCATTAATCTATTTTTTTTTTTTTTGAGACAGTCTTGTTCTGTTGCCCAGCCTGGAGTGCAGTGGTGCAATCTTGGCTCACTGCAAGCTCTGCCTCCCGGGTTCACGCCATTCTCCTGCCTCAGCCTCCTGAGCAGCTGGGACTACAGGCGCCCACCACTACCCCCAGCTAATTTTCTTTGCGTTTTTTAAGTAGAGACGGGGTTTCACCATGTTAGCCAGGATGGTCTCAATCTCCTGACCTTGTGATCCGCCCACCTCGGCCTCCCAAAGTGGGGGAATTACAGGCTTGAGCCACCGCACCTGGCCTTTCTTTTTTTTTGAGATGGAGTCTCGCTTTGTCTCCAGGCTGGAGTGCAGTGGTGCGATCTCGGCTCACTGCAACCTCTGCTTCTCGGGTTCAAGCGATTCTCCTGCCTCAGCCTCCTGAGTAGCTGGGACTACAGGCGTGTGCCACTATGCCCAGCTAATTTTTGTATTTTTAGTAGAGACAGGGTTTCACCGTGTTGGCCAGGACGGTCTCGATCTCTTGATCTCATGATCCGCCTGCCTCGGCCTCCCAAAGTGCTGGGATTACAGGCATAAGCCACCATGCTCAGCCCATGAATTTATTTTCTTAGTACTGTTTTCAGGATAATAAGACTTGGAGAACTAAAGAAACTTGCAACAAGGCTGTAAAGGAGGTAAGTGGTCCAATCTAGTTCAAATGCAAGTGTGCAGACTCCAAAAGCCATTGTAATCCCATAAAGTCATGCTCTGGCTGTCTTTCTTTCAATTTAGCATGGTTTCCTCAGTTAACAGTATTAGTAGCTTTACTTATTATTAGCTATTACTTTTGGTCTTATGGACAGTAAAGTGAAGGGGCAATACCAGATGTTGTCTCATATATATTTTGTCCATAAATAATTTCACTGCTAGTAGAATATATACTTTTTCCTCTAAAGTGCTTAAAATATGATTCTTCAAATAGCATCGAGTCATACTGCTGTCAAAAACCATTTTTAAATAATCATGGAATAATTATGGATTATCCAATTTTACAGAAATATTTAATTAAAACTGAATACACAAACTTACGTCGGCTGGAGGTTGATGGTGACTGGTTTCCAAGCTCTGATTTCTGGATGCTGTCATCTAATGGTGAGAGTAATAAAATAAGACTATCAACTTATGTTTCATAATTTGAGTATTTATTTCTAGTAGACAAAGAGGATACAAATTCCACCAGGAAAAAAAAGAAGACAGAGATCAGCCAGAAGCAGAAGAAAAAGTAGAACATCTGAGTGCTGATTAGACTGAGGGCTCCTTGAGACACAAGACCTATTTCTTTCATAGCTGTTCACAGCATATGGTGGGGTCTAGTAGAAAGCACACAATAATTAGTTTTGAGAGAAAGTTTGGAAGTATTTGACCCATAAGTATCTAATGGGATTGGTGAAACTTCCGGGATAAAAAGGACAAAGAAAATAAGCACACCATAATAAAATGAAACATACCACTTGAAAAACTGCCATATATTGAACTCTTGCCTGGTGAAGATGCTGTAAAGAGGGAAGGACAAAATGTGGATTATAGACTACTGAGCTGTCTGGATAAGGTGTTTTAATATAAAACTCAATCTTAATCTTCACTATTTTCTACCTCAAACCGATTCAGTATTTCATCTGGGGATTCTGACCATTTCAAATATTAGTAGTATTTTAAAATCACGTTTAAAAACTTCTCATCATTTCTGTTAATAGACAAGTAATTAAGTAATTCTGTTTTAGGCTTGTGGTTAAACAATAGAGCTCAAAATAATTTTCTCACAACTCTGTCAAATCTCTACTTCCATCTAAATTTATTTAGAAAATAAATTAAGCCGGGCACAGTGGCTCAGGCCTGTAATTCCAACAACTCAAGAGGCTGAGGTGAAAGGACAGCTTGAGCACAGGAGTTTAAGACCAGCCTGGGCAACACTGTGAGACCCCATCTCTAAAAAAAAAAAATTAAAAACAAGAAAAGAAATTAAAAACAATCCTAACCCTTCCCTTTCCCTTCCATCTTTTTTTAGCATACCAGCAGGTTTTAAAATCTAAGAGAGTAAATGGAGGGACAGGCTTCAGAAGGTATGGAGGCTGAGTTATCTCATTCATATGACCTATATTACCAGTATTGCCATCTATCACTTGACTGGAGTTTTATAATTTTTGTATATATAAACGAACTTCCTGGCGGATCTTCTTAGGGTTTTATCAATAACTTTCATTTGAGAAACACTGGAATAACTGGAGGAATAATATTAGCCCTGCTAACATTCAGAAATAGCCTTATTTTTGGTCATATGACAAAAAGCTCCATAATGATGTCATAAGACAAAATGACAGCAAATCTAAGAGGAATATTGTTTTTCAGTTACCAGTTTAACTTAGGATATTTCATTATTTAGAAGCTTCTAAGTTATGTTATCAAAGTTACAACTAAAATAACAAAATAAAAAAACCTAACCACACAAAACCCAAATCCATCAGATAATGTTTATTTTGAATACTTCACTCCATGGTTGCAAAGATCAAATGAGATAATATATACAAAAATGCTGTGAAGTGCAATTCTATGATGTTAATGAAGGACAGCTAAATAATAATTATGTACCATATATAATATTTATATAATTCATATAACACAAACACATACACAACAGGGTATATACTGCCAAGGCAGGACATCGTCCAAAGGGTAACTGATATCCTTTTCATCAACATTACTCGAGATGCTAACAACAATTCTAAAAAACATCTTTTTAAAAGAAAAAACTCAGCTGGGCACAGTGGCTCATGCCTGTAATCCCAACACTTTTTGGAAGGTCGAGATGGGTAGATCACCTGAGGTCAGGAGTTTGAGACCAGTCTGGCCAACATGTCTCTACTAAAATACAAAAATTAGCCGGCTGTGGTGGTGCACCACCAGCTACTTCGGAGGCTGAGGCACGACAATCACTTGAACCCAGGAGGTGGAGGCTGCAGTGAGCTGAAATCACGCCACTGCACTCCAGCCTAGGCAACAGAGCAAGACTGTCTCAAAATGAAAAAGAAAAAACTCAAGCTTTTCTAGTCTAAAGAGTATGGTGATAATCAATCACTCTATAACCATCAAGAGTAGAGGGCACAAATCCTCCATAGTTGCTATTGATTCTACAGAAAACATTGTTAACAAGAAATAAACCCAGATAATTATGAGATTTTAGACTTTAAAAAATTGTGTTTACACATACAAGGTCATTACAATAATTTAGTTATAGGCACTATTGTCTTTAAAGGCAAGAAAATTGAGGTTCACAAAAGTTAAGGGATTTTACCAAGATTACTCAATTAGTAAGTGGAAGAGCTAGGCCTGGAGCCCAAGAGCTTTAACTACAAATTGTCTTCTTTACCTAAATTTCTAAGACAGGTTCCAAAGCATTTATATTAATGCTCTGACCTCTCCTTGCACATATATTCTTCTCTATAATCATTGTTTTATCACCTGGCAAACAGGAAAAAGTAAAGACAGTGGTTCCATCTTTCCTAAAAGGTTTGGATGCAGGCAGAAGCCTGAACTGGGACCTGTCTACCCAGGAAACTGGTGCTAACATTGGGTGACAATGTTCCATGGGGTAGAATCTATAGCCCAAGGTTCTTGAACATTCAGGTCTAAAAATGACTTTTTTTCCCTCACCAAAGCAGGTAGAAATATATAAAGAATGAGAGATAAAATGTGGAATGCTAAGAAAACATTTTTAAAAATACTCTTGAAGAGGAATCTATTATATAACATTGTTTGAAAAATCACTGTAGTCTTCCACTTCCATTGAAAATATTTTCTTCTTGCTCATCGTTCTATCTTAAAGTCCTCATGTGGTTGAATGTCTAAAAGATCCTATTACATGCACACGTCTGGTATGTTACCGTTACATAACTCTGAAAGCTCAATGTGGTATCTATATATGGTAGGTGGCTAGCAACCAAGGTATAATTCTGTAAGCCATAATAAATATAGTAACTTAAGACAAAGTAGAAATGCAAACAGATAAAACACTAAAAATTAGCTATCAATTTAGCAACTAAAAATATCTATTTCTGCATTTCAATTAGATGTTCAATATAATTATTTTTTCCTTCTGTATTGCAGTGTCTTATTAGAGGAAAAATTATGCAAACATTTTCTGGTATGTACTAACTTCACTTATCTGGAAGTCATTTATCTGATATTAATTACTCAGAATATATAGTTAAGAACTAAGAAATGACACAGATGCCTCTGAGCTTTTCACATTATATATACTAAAACTCATGCATTTTTACATCCAAGAGTATCTCTTGGGTCTTCAAATTTAATTTTAATGTTTGATTCTGGTTGTAAACATAATTCTAATAAGCTGAATAATTAATATTTGGTTTCCTAACTACAATAGGTCAGGAAGAGCAAATTATAAGAGGAAATGGTTTTCTAATATCAGGCATATACTCACAGCTATAAGAAATGACAATCGACAATAAGACATGGGCAAAAAGTTACTTTGGTTCTAGGCTGCTGAAGAATTCACTTATATGTGCGCTAAAAAAGTCACTGCTGAGAAAAAATGAATTATGACCACTCCCAGTTTACTGATGGAAAAGCAGGGCCACAGACATCATCTGGTCCAATTACAGAGTTAATTATCCCATGAGCAAGAGATACATGATGTGGATTTTTACATTATCTAAATAAAACTAAGAGAATACCTGATGACCTCCAGACCTATTGTGGCTAGATGAGTAAAATAGGGAGCGAGGTTAAAGGTCACTTAAAGCAGAGAATATGCATGGACTTTAAAAAAATATGGTCAAGATTTAATGTGGACACATTTCCACAGAAATTATAGAAAGTGAGTTCAGAGTATGATGGTTTTATCATATAAATTTATAGTATTCCTTAAATTCTGTGACATTTAATCCATCCAAAACCTAAACATGAGGCTGGGTGTGGTAGCTCATGCCTGTTATCCCAACACTTTGGGAGACTGAAGCAGGCAGATCACTAGAGGTCAGCAGTTCAAGACCAGGCTGGCCAACATGGTGAAACCCCGTCTCTACTAAAACTACAGAAATTAGCTGGGCATGGTGGCGCATGCATGCAAGTCCTAGCTACTCAGGAGGCTGAGGCACAAGAATGACCTGAATGTGGGAGGCGGAGGCTGCAGTGAGCTGAGATCGTGCCACTGCACTCCAACCTGGGCAACAGAGGGAGACTTCATCTCAAAAAACACAAAAACAAAACAAAACACAAAAACCTAGAAAGGCTGGGCATGGTGGCTCAAGCCTGTAATCCCAGCACTTAGGGAGGCCAAGGCAGGTGGATCATGAGGTCAGGAGTTCAAGAGCAGCCTGACCAATATGGTGAAACTCCATCTATACTAAAACTACCAAAATTAGCTGGGTGTGTAAAATTAGAAAAATTAACCAGGTGTGGTGGTGCACACCTGCAGTCCTAACTACTTGGGAGGCTGAGGCAGGAGAACTGCTTGAACCCGGGAGGCAGAGGTTGCAGTAAACCGAGATTGCACCACTGTACTCCAGCCTGGGCGACAGAGAGAGACTCCATCTCAAAAACAAAACAAAACAAAACAAAAAACAGAAAAAAACAAAACAAAACCCTAAACACGAAAATATAACTTGTGCATTTCAGCCTTTATTATGTAAAATTATGAGTACACAAAGCTGTTCCAAAATCTGCTAAAAGCAAAAAATAAGTATTGTCAAAAGAGTAGAATTTCATTATTGTATACAGACTGTATTGCTGCTAGAACTGAGAGCTTGTTAAGACCCATCAATCTCTGGTTTGCTCCTGCCAGTATTTACATTCTACATACACCTAGCCCATGTGCTGCCAGTCCAAGCAAATAGAAATTACTAACCTAGTAATCACAGCTGTACTTTATTAGTGAAATCACAAACAACCTAAATGTTTACCTGAAGAACTAAACATTTTTGTCAAGGAAAACATAGCCAATATGCTTCAGATTATTTCACTAACAGAGCTTTATCTACTTACTTTGCATCCTAGTTCTTATTCTTGCAGTCTGCGGGGCCCATTCCTCAAGAGTTCTTTGATATCCTGAGCCTGAAGCAAATACATATATCAAAAGATAATTTCCCATACTTTGAAAGTTTATACCATATTCCAGTGCTATAAAATTAATCTATCAGAAAGACAAAATAAAAGAGGGGAAGAAAACAATAAAAGCAATAGTTTCATAAGTAAAAAATAATTTCAAAGGATCCTATCAGTGAGGATGAACCACTTCCTACAGCAAAGCAGGTAGCAAATAAACGTATTATCACCCAATATAAATTACTTGTGGTAAAACAGCCCTGAACACATTTCCACATCACAGAGTAATTATTACAGGTAGTACCAATCCGTGGTGAATTAAAAAGGTAAAGAGGGGTAAAACAACTTGAAATTTTATTACGGCTTTTGCTGGGAGAATGAGGCAAGGTTAGAATTGATTGACTGAGGCTGGGCGCGGTGGCTTATGCCTGTAATCCCAGCACTTTGGCAGGCCGAGGTGGGCGGATCACAAGGTCAGGAGATTGAGACCATCCTGGCTAACACGGTGAAACCCCGTCTCTACTAAAAATTCAAAAAATTAGCCGGACGTGGTGGTGGGCGCCTATAGTCCCAGCTACTCAGGAGGCTGAGGCAGGAGAATGGCGTGAACCTGGGAGGCGGAGCTTGCAGTGAGCTGAGATAGCACCACTGCACTCCAGCCTGGGCGATAGAGTGAGACCCCGCGTCAAAAAAAAAAAAAAAAAAAAATTGATTGACTGAAAAAAGAGCAGGCAACCAACTACTTACTCAACACTGAAGGTTGCTTATCATGAGCTGTGAAGTTGTGACCTGAAACAGAAAACAGGGATAAGGTCATAGAATACTTGAAAATAACAAAAAACATGCTGCATAGACATTTTGCTTGTTTACTGTGGATACTAAAAACAAACAACAAACAAAAAACATTCATCAGTTCCAAGCATGTAAGTATATAAGTGTGTGTGTATATATATATATAAACCATGCATATACTATATATATATATAAAGTGTGTATTTCTTTTCCCCTCATTTCTAAACTTCAAAATGTTTAGGAATTGGACAACAAGAAGGAGTCAGTTTTAGGATCAGTACCATCAAAACAATGACTACGTATAGTCAATGTGTATCAGCTATTGAGTATAATTTTGCTTAATTCTTTTTTTTGAGACAGGGTCTGACTCTGTCACCCAGGCTAGAGTGCAGCGGTGCAATCTCAGCTCACTGCAACCCTTGCTTCCCGGGTTCAAGATATTCTCCTGCCTCAGCTTCCCAAGTACTTGGGATGACAGGTGTACACCACCACGCAAGACTAAATATTTTGTATTTTTAGTAGAGACAGGGTTTCACCATGTTTGCCAGGCTGGTCTCAAACTCTTGACCTCAAATGATTTGCCTGCCTCGCCCTCCCAAAGTGCTGGGATTACAGGCTTGAGCCACCGTGCCCAGCCAATTTTGCTTAATTCTTGTGTGGCAGATGCTATTGTTGTTCCCATTTTATAAATAAGGGAAAACCAGCTGGATGCGGTGGCTCATGCCTGTAATCCCAGCACTTTGGGAGGCCAAGGTGGGCAGATCACAAGGTCAGGAGATCAAGACCATCCTGGCTAACATGGTGAAACCCTGTCTCTATTAAAAATACAAAAAAAAATTAGCCCAGCATGGTGGCGGGTGCCTGTAGTCCCAGCTACTCAGGAGGCTGAGGCAAGCAGGAGAATGTCATGAACGCGGGAGGCGGAGCTTGCTGTGAGCCAAGATTGTGCCACTGCACTACAGCCTGGGCGACAGAGCGAGACTCTATGTCGAAAAAAAAAGGGGGAAAACCAAAATTGGTAATTTTTCCAAAATTATATATCTAAAAGTAGTGGGGCCGAGATACAAATCCAGGCAGTCCATATCATATACCATATACCATACCATAGAGAAATGGTATGTACTATCTATGCAGATTTATGGACATTGCAAAGTAGTTATAAAGTAAAACATGCTACTTCAGGTTTTGAGGAGGTATTTAAGGATAATTGTAAAATGACACAATGGGATGACTAACAAATGACATTACAATTATAACAAGGTGAATTTTCAAATCTGCCCTGAGGAAATGAGTTACTCTTTAATGATAAATACAAGTATCCATTTACATTTATTTATTTTCAACTTTTTCTGAATACAAACATATGCTAGCTGTTTTAAAAAAGTGCCATTCTAGAAATGCGTAATTTAAAAATTCACGAATATCTATCTGTTAAGTATGTGCAAAACATTGAATGTAGAAATACTACGGTAAGTAAGACAGATATATATTCTCTCAGCTTTGTTTTCAGTCTATACTAAAAATATACTTTTTAAAAAGTGGATACATACCTTTTAATACTTTCTTTCATCAAATTCTAAGACATACTTTTTAAAAAATGCCCTCTGATCTACAGATGTATCTTTTAATTAATGGTATGGCACAGTTTAACTGGATGGTTTTTCTTTCTCATTGATACATAAAATCAATAGTATCTTAAAGTCAATGAAATACATCTTGATCACCTTTTCATTAGTATATATAACTCATCATATATAACTCATTTTTCATTTCTAAATAGTATTTTTTTTTTTTTTGAGAAGAAGTCTCACTCTGTCACCCAGGCTGGAGTGCAGTGGTGCGATCCCAGCTCACTGCAGCCGTCGCCTCTTGGGGTCAAACAATTCTTCTACCTCAGCCTCCCAAGTAGCTGGGATTACAGGCACCTACCATCACACTTGGTTAATTTTTGTAGTTTTAGCAGAGACGGGGTTTCACCATGTTGGCCAGGCTGTTGTCGAACTCCCGGCCTCAAGTAATCCACCTGCCTCGGCCTCCCACAGTGCTGGGATTATAGGTGTGAGCCACCGCCCCCAGCCTAAATAGTATCTCACTGCATGGGTATAACATCATTTATACAGGTAGACACATTTAAGAATTTCCAAAGATCAAAGATTTGGAGTAAAATAGGGCAAATACATAAAATAATTCAAAGAGTAATTTTCCACAACTGATTTTTTTCCAGCAGCTAATTCATTTTATGTCTCATTTTATAGTCACAAATCCAGAACCTACTAAAAATTAAAATGAAAAATAAAAAATTGAATTCTATAAATACAATGATTATAAAACAGATTTCCAAAGGCTTTTTCATTTTTTCTTTTTTTTGAGACGGAGTCTCACTCTGTCGCCCAGACTGGAGTGTAGTGACGCAATCTCTACTCACTGCAAGCTCCGCCTCCTCCTGGGTTCAGGCCATTCTCCTGCCTCAGCCTCCCGAGTAGCTAGGACTATAGGTGTCTGCCACCATGCCCAGCTAATTTTTGTGTTTTCAGTAGAGATGGGGTTTCACCATGTTGGCCAGGATGGTCTCGGTCTCTTGACCTCGTGATCCACCTGCCTCAGCCTCCCAGTGCTGGGATTACAGGCGTGAGCCACCATGCCCGGCCTTCCAAAGGCTTTTTCTTAAGAAAAGGAAGTAATGTGGAAGGAATAAAAAAGTTCTTGAAGGTTTTTACATACAAAGATATTTTTGGTTAATAACTCAGATTTTGGGAGACTTGATTTAAAAATGTCAAAAGAAAAAAACAGTAGTACCAAAATAATAAAGGTGGCTGGGTGCAATGGTTCACACCTGCAATCCCAGCATTTTGGGAGGCTGATGTGGGAGGAATGCTTGCGCCCAAAAGTTTGAGACCAGCCTGAGCAACACAGTGAGACTCCGTCTCTACAAAAAATTTAAAAATTAGCTGGGCATGGTGGCACGTGCCTATAGTCTTAGCTACACAGGAAGCTGAGGCAGGAGGATCCCTTGAACCCAGGAGTTCGAGGCTGCAGTGAACCATGATCGCACCACTACACTTGCCTGGGCAACAGAGCGAGAACCTGTCTCAAAAACATAAAAAAGAAAAGAAAATAATAAAGTTAAAAAAAATGCCACCAATGATTCTTAAGCAAATCATTATTAGCATTTTGGTATATTACTTTCCAATCCTTTTTTGTTATATTTTCTCAATATTTGATCACAAAAATTTTCAGTTGTAAGACTGAAATGACTATTTATATACCCATCACCGAGCTTACCATTAACTTTTTATTACATGTGCTTTATCACTTATTCATTCATCCTTCCAAACTTTTACAACAGAGTTGAAATTGTACTAATATAAAATTTTATGTCCTTATTAGAATAAGTGCATATAAATAGGCTCAAACTACTACATTAGTCTGTTAAAAACAATCAACCCATTTATATTGCTAGCAAAGACATTCAACAATTCACAGGAAGCAGTAGTTTCTTTGCTTGTTTTTTAAGTTCAAATTCAGGTTTGGATATAGAGAATAACAACTCCATAAGCATCATAAGGTCAAGGGGTAGAGATATATTGGATAAGTTTTTTTTTTTTTAGTATTCATTATTCCTCTTTTTCAATATTTACATTAAATTTCAAAAGACGATCTTCAAAAATAGGAACAGCATTTGACCAAGCTCACAGGTAGACCTGTAAACACAGCTTTACTTACTTTGTGATGACTGCCAAAATGATTCTGTATATTGACTAGATGATCTGGTGGCTTTATCTAAAAAATAAAAAACAGTACACTATAAATAATATTCAACTTTTAAACTGCACATTTTATAAGATAACAGTGAAAAATTAATAAAAAGAGCAAAAATATTCAGATAACTCCCAGGTGGTTAAAAACTTGGATGCATAATTTATTTTAAAAAGTTTCTAGGCTGGGTGCAGTGGCTTTTACCTATAAGCCCAACACACTGGGAGGCTGAGGCAAGCGGATCACCTGAGGTTAGGAGTTCGAGACCAGCCTGGCCAACATGATGAAACCCCGTCTCCACTAAAAATACAAAAATTATCTGGGCGTGGTGGCACGTGCCTGTAATCCAAGCTACTTAGGAGGCTGAGAGCAGGAGAACTGCTTGAACCCGGGAGGCAGAGGTGCAGTGAGCCGAGATCGCACCACTGTAGTCCAGCCTGAGCGACAGAGTGAGACTCCATCTCAAAAAAAAAAAAAAGGTTAAAAAAGTTTCTAAAGTGTCATGTCACATCTAAAAAATTAGCTAATAATCACTTAAAAAATTGTTATGATACAGAACATGCTACAAGGTAATGAGATAATAAAACCTTTGAGTTGAGAAACATTTTGTAAGTTTACAACAGTGGATCATCTTGAAATCATTAGTATCCAGTTTTGCTTTAAACTTTTATTGCAAGTGGGCAATATTTTTGTATACTCTTTTTCTTTCTTTCTTCTTCTTCTTTTCTTTTTTTTTTTATTATACTTTAAGTTCTAGGGTACATGTGCATAACGTGCAGGTTTGTTACATATGTATATTTGTGCCATGTTGGTGTACTGCACCCATCAACTCGTCTGCACCCATCAACTCGTCAGCACCCATCAATTCATCATTTATATCATGTATAACTCCCCAATGCAATCCCTCCTCCCTCCCCACTCCCCATGATAGGCCCCAGTGTGTGATGTTCCCCTTCCCGAGTCCAAGTGATCTCATTGTTCAGTTCCCACCTATAAGTGAGAACATGCGGTGTTTGGTTTTCTCTTCTTGTGATAGTTTGCTAAGAATGATGGTTTCCAGCTGCATCCATGTCCCTACAAAGGACGCAAACTCATCCTTTTTTATGGCTGCATAGTATTCCATGGTGTATATGTGCCACATTTTCTTAATCCAGTCTGTCACAGATGGACATTTGGGTTGATTCCAAGTCTTTGCTATTGTGAATAGTGCTGCAATAAACATACGTGTGCATGTGTCTTTGTAGTAGAATAATTTATAATCCTTTGGGTATATACCCAGTAGTGGGATGGCTGGGTCATATGGTACATCTAGTTCTAGATCCTTGAGGAATTGCCATACTGTTTTCCATAATGGTTGAACTAGTTTACAATCCCACCAACAGTGTAAAAGTGTTCCTATTTCTCCACATCCTCTCCAACAACTGTTGTTTCCTGACTTTTTAATGATTCCCATTCTAACTGGTGTGAGATGGTATCTCATTGTGGTTTTGATTTGCATTTCTCTGATGGCGAGTGATGATGAGCATTTTTTCATGTGTCTGTTGGCTGTATGAATGTCTTCTTTTGAGAAATGTCTGTTCATATCCTTTGCCCACTTTTTGATGGGGTTGTTTGTTTTTTTCTTGTAAATTTGTTTGAGTTCTTTGTAGATTCTGGATATTAGCCCTTTGTCAGATGAGTAGATTGCAAAAATTTTCTCCCATTCTGTAGGTTGCCTGTTCACTCTGATGGTAGTTTCTTTTGCTGTGCAGAAGCTCTTTAGTTTAATTAGATCCCATTTGTCAATTTTGGCTTTTGCTGCCGTTGCTTTTGGTGTTTTAGACATGAAGTCCTTGCCCATGCCTATGTCCTGAATGGTACTACCTAGATTTTCTTCTAGGGTTTTTATGGTATTAGGTCTAACATTTAAGTCTCTAATCCATCTTGAATTAATCTTCGTATAAGGAGTAAGGAAAGAATCCAGTTTCAGCTTTCTACTTATGGCTAGCCAATTTTCCCAGCACCATTTATTAAATAGGGAATCCTTTCCCCATTTCTTGTTTCTCTCAGGTTTGTCAAAGATCAGATGGCTGTAGATGTGTGGTATTATTTCTGAGGACTCTGTTCTGTTCCATTGGTCTATAGCTCTGTTTTGGTACCAGTACCATGCTGTTTTGGTTACTGTAGCCTTGTAGTATAGTTTGAAGTCAGGTAGCGTGACGCCTCCAGCTTTGTCCTTTTGACTTAGGATTGTCTTGGCAATGCGGGCTCTTTTTTGGTTCCATATGAACTTTAAAGCAGTTTTTTCCAATTCTGTGAAGAAACTCATTGGTAGCTTGATGGAGATGGCATTGAATCTATAAATAACCTTGGGCAGTATGGCCATTTTCACGATATTGATTCTTCCTATCCATGAGCATGGTATGTTCTTCCATTTGTGTGTATCCTCTTTGATTTCACTGAGCAGTGGTTTGTAGTTCTCCTTGAAGAGGTCCTTTACATCCCTTGTAAGTTGGATTCCTAGGTATTTGATTCTCTTTGAAGCAATTGTGAATGGAAGTTCATTCCTGATTTGGCTCTCTGCTTGTCTGTTACTGGTGTATAAGAATGCTTGTGATTTTTGCACATTAATTTTGTATCCTGAGACTTTGCTGAAGTTGCTTATCAGCTTAAGGAGATTTTGGGCTGAGACGATGGGGTTTTCTAAATATACAATCATGTCATCTGCAAACAGGGACAATTTGACTTCTTCTTTTCCTAACTGAATACCCTTGATTTCTTTCTCTTGCCTGATTGCCCTAGCCAGAACTTCCAACACTATGTTGAATAGGAGTGGTGAGAGAGGGCATCCCTGTCTTGTACCAGTTTTCAAAGGGAATTTTTCCAGTTTTTGCCCATTCAATATGATATTAGCTGTGGGTTTGTCATAAATAGCTCTTATTATTTTGAGGTACGTTCCATCAATACCGAATTTATTGAGCGTTTTTAGCATGAAGGGCTGTTGAATTTTGTCAAAAGCCTTTTCTGCATCTATTGAGATAATCATGTGGTTCTTGACTTTGGTTCTGTTTATATGCTGGATTATGTTTATTGATTTGCGAATGTTGAACCAGCCTTGCATCCCAGGGATGAAGCCCACTTGATCATGGTGGATAAGCTTTTTGATGTGCTGCTGAATCCAGTTTGCCAGTATTTTATTGAGGATTTTTGCATCGATGTTCATCAGGGATATTGGTCTAAAATTCTCTTTTTTTGTTGTGTCTCTGCCGGCTTTGGTATCAGGATGATATTGGCCTCATAAAATGAGTTAGGGAGGATTCCCTCTTTTCCTATTGATTGGAATAGTTTCAGAAGGAATGGTACCAGCTCCTCCTTGTACGTCTGGTAGAATTCAGCTGTGAATCCATCTGGTCCTGGACTTTTTTTTGGTGGGTAGGCTATTAATTGTTGCCTCAATTTCAGAGCTGGCTATTGGTCTATTCAGGGATTCAACTTCTTCCTGGTTTAGTCTTGGGAGAGTGTAAGTGTCCAGGAAATTATCCATTTCTTCTAGATTTTCTAGTTGATTTGCGTAGAGGTGTTTATAGTATTCTCTGATGGTAGTTTGTATTTCTGTGGGGTCGGTGGTGATATCCCCTTATCATTTTTTATTGCATCTATTTGATTCCTCTCTCTTTTCTTCTTTATTAGTCTTGCTAGCGGTCTGTCAATTTTGTTGATCTTTTCAAAAAACCAACTCCTGGATTCATTGATTTTTTGGAGGGTTTTTTGTGTCTCTATCTCCTTCAGTTCTGCTCTGATCTTAGTTATTTCTTGCCTTCTGCTAGCTTTTGAATGTGTTTGCTCTTGCCTCTCTAGTTCTTTTAATTGTGATGTTAGACTGTCAATTGTAGATCTTTCCTGCTTTCTCTTGTGGGCATTTAGTGCTATAAATTTCCCTCTACACACTGCTTTAAATGTGTCCCAGAGATTCTGGTATGTTGTATCTTTGTTCTCATTGGTTTCAAAGAACATCTTTATTTCTGCCTTCATTTCATTATGTACCCAGTAGTCATTCAGGAGCAGGTTGTTCAGTTTCCATGTAGTTGAGCGGTTTTGATTGAGTTTCTTAGTCCTGAGTTCTAGTTTGATTGCACTGTGGTCTGAGAGACAGTTTGTTATAATTTCTGTTCTTTTACATTTGCTGAGGAGTGCTTTACTTCCAATTATGTGGTCAATTTTGGAATAAGTGCGATGTGGTGCTGAGAAGAATGTATATTCTGTTGATTTGGGGTGGAGAGTTCTATAGATGTCTATTAGGTCCGCTTGGTGCAGAGATGAGTTCAATTCCTGGATATCCTTGTTAACTTTGTCTCGTTGATCTGTCTAATGTTGACAGTGGAGTGTTGAAGTCTCCCATTATTATTGTATGGGAGTTTAAGTCTCTTTGTAAGTCTCTAAGGACTTGCTTTATGAATCTGGGTGCTCCTGTATTGGGTGCATATATATTTAGGAGAGTTAGCTCTTCCTGTTGAATTGATCCCTTTACCATTATGTAATGGCCTTCTTTGTCTCTTTTGATCTTTGATGGTTTAAAGTCTGCTTTATCAGAGACTAGGATTGCAACCCCTGCTTTTTTTTGTTCTCCATTTGCTTGGTAGATCTTCCTCCATCCCTTTATTTTGAGCCTATGTGTGTCTCTGCATGTGAGATGGGTCTCCTGAATACAGCAAACTGATGGATCTTGACTCTATCCAATTTGCCAGTCTGCGTCTTTTAATTGGACCATTTAGCCCATTTACATTTAAGGTTAATATTGTTATGTGTGAACTTGATCCTGTCATTATGATATTAGCTGGTTATTTTGCTTGCTAGTTGATGCAGTTTCTTCCTAGCATCAATTGACTTTACATTTTGACATGTTTTTGCAATGGCTGGTACCTGTTGTTCCTTTCCATGTTTAGTGCTTCCTTCAGGATCTCTTGTAGGGCAGGCCTGGTGGTGACAAAATCTCTAAGCATTTGCTTGTATATAAAGGATTTTATTTCTCCTTCACTTATGAAACTTAGTTATGGATATGGGAACTGGATATGAAATTTTGGGTTGAAAATTCTTTTCTTTAAGAATGTTGAATATTGGCCCCCACTCTCTTCTGGCTTGGAGAGTTTCTGCCGAGAGATCTGCTGTTAGTCTGATGGGCTTCCCTTTGTGGGTAACCCGACCTTTCTCTCTGGCTGCCCTTAACATTTTTTCCTTCATTTCAACTTTGGTGAATCTGGCAATTATGTGTCTTGGAGTTGCTCTTCTCGAGGAGTATCTTTGTGGTGTTCTCCGTATTTCCTGAATTTGAATGTTGGCCTGCCCTACTAGGTTGGGGAAGTGCTCCTGGATGATATCCTGAAGAGTGTTTTCCAACTTGGTTCCATTTTCCCCCTCACTTTCAGGCACCCCAATCAGACGTAGATTTGGTCTTTTTACATAATCCCATACTTCTTGCAGGCTTTGTTCATTTCTTTTTCTTCTTTTTTCTTTTGGTTTCTCTTCTCACTTCATTTCATTCATTTGATCCTCAATCGCTGATACTCTTTCTTCCAGTTGATCGAGTCGGTTACTGAAGCTTGTGCATTTGTCACGTATTTCTCGTGTCATGGTTTTCATCTCTGTCATTTCGTTTATGACCTTCTCTGCATTAATTAGTCTAGCTGTCAATTCTTCCACTCTTTTTTCAAGATTTTCAGTTTCTTTGCGCTGGGTACGTAATTCCTCTTTTAGCTCTGAGAAGTTTGATGGACTGAAGCCTTCTTCTCTCATCTTGTCAAAGTCATTCTCTGACCAGCTTCGATCGGTTGCTGGTGATGGGCTGCGCTCCTTTGCAGGGGGAGATGTGCTCTTATTTTTTGAATTTCCAGCTTTTCTGCCCTGCTTTTTCCCCATCTTTGTGGTTTTATCTGTCTCTGGTCTTTGATGATGGTGACGTACTGATGGGGTTTTGGTATAGGTGTCCTTCCTGTTTGATAGTTTTCCTTCTGACAGTCAGGACCCTCAGCTATAGGTCTGTTGGAGATTGCTTGAGGTCCACTCCAGACCCTGTTTGCCTGGGTATCAGCAGCAGAGGTTGCAGAAGATAGAATATTGCTGAACAGCGAGTGTACCTGTCTGATTCTTACTTAGGAAGCTTCCTCTCAGGGGTGTACTGCACCCTGTGAGGTGTGGGGTGTCAGACTGCCCCTAGTGGGGGATGTCTCCCAGTTAGGCTACTCAGTGGTCAGTGACCCACTTGAGCAGGCAGTCTGTCCGTTCTCAGATCTCAACCTCCATGTTGGGAGATCCACTGCTCTCTTCAAAGCTGTCAGATAAAGTCATTCGCGTCTGCTCAGGCCTCTGCTGTTTCCCCTGTTGTTTTTTTAGCTGAGCCCTGCCCCCAGAGGTGGAGTCTATAGAGACAGGCAGGTTTCCTTGAGCTGTTGTGAGCTCCACCCAGTTCCAGCTTCCCAGCGGCTTTGTTTACCTACTTAAGCCTCAGCAATGGCGGGCGCCCCTCCCCCAGCCTCGCTGTTGCCTTGCGGTTAGATCTCCGCAGACTGCTGTGTTAACAATGAGGGAGGCTCCGTGGGCGTGGGACCCTTCCGGCCAGGTGAGGGATATATTCTTCTGGTGTGCCCGTTGCTTAAAGCGCGGTATTGGGGTGGGAGTTACCCGATTTTCCAGGTGTTGTGTGTCTCAGTTCCCCTGGCTAGGAAAAGGGATTCCCTTCCCCCTTGCACTTCCCAGGTGAGGCCATGCCTCACCCTGCTTCAGCTCTCGCTGGTCAGGCTGCAGCAGCTGACCAGCACCGATTGTCCGGCACTCCCTAGTGAGATGACCCCAGTACCTCAGTTGAAAATGCAGAAATCACCGGTCTTCTGTGTCGCTGGCGCTGGGAGTTGGAGACTGGAGCTGTTCCTATTTGGCCATCTTGCTCCGCCCCTCCTCTTTTTTTTTTTTTTTTAAAGACATGGAGTCTCATGTTATTGCCCAGGCTGGTCTTGAACTGAAGGGATCCTCCTGCCTCAGCCTCCTCAGTATCTGGGATTATAGGTACCTATCACCATGCCTTGCTTTCAGTCTACTCTTCTTAAAAACATATAAAAGTAGAATTTTTATATGTTTTTAAGTAGAAAAGTTTCCATATAAAAGTAAAAGTGATCAGGTTGCCATTTTGGAAATAGACACATTGACACAAAAAGGTGAAGTGGCCATTTTTTTTTTTTTTTTTTTGAGACGGAGTCTCACTCTGTCACCCAGGCTGAAGTGCGATGGCACGATCACAGGACCTGGGGTTTATGTACTTCCAAATAGTTATGCTGGTAGCAATGGCAGCAAACTATTGGCTATATAAATGGCTTAATTAATCTCTAATTTTTAGAGCTTCATGTAACACGTATGAACACTAGTAACAGCACTCAGTGTCTACTATGTGCCAGGAAGTGTTTTGCATATATGAATTAATTTAACACTCACAACAATCCAGATGACGAGACTGAGGAACACAGAAGTTAAATAACTCTCTAAGGGCAAACAGCTTTAAAAAGTGAAGGAATGGAACCCAGGAATTCTGGCTAGACACTACCAGCGTGTTACAAATCTCCATTTCTATATCAAGAATACATAGGAAAAATGAGGAAGGGTGGGAAATACACAGAATGCCAAATGCCCATCAACCGGCTTATAATGCCAGGCATGGTGGCCCACACCTATAATCTCAGCACTTTGGGAGGATGAGGCAGGAGAATTGCTTAAGCCTGGGAGGTCGAGGCTGCAGTGAGCCATGGTCGCATCACTACACTCAAACCTGGGTGACAGAGGGAGATCCTGTCTCAAAAAAACAAAAAACAAAAACAAAACCAGGTTATGTACTTATTTTTAGTTTATTTATTTATTTATTTATTTATTTTGAGACGGAGTCTCACTCTGTCGCCCAGGCTGGAGTGCAGTGGCGCGATCTCGGCTCACTGCAAGCTCCGCCTCCCGGGTTCACGCCATTCTCCTGCCTCAGCCTCCCGAGTAGCTGGGACTACCGGCGCCTGCCACCAGGCCTGGCTAATTTTTTTGTATTTTTAGTAGAGACGGGGTTTCATCGTGTTAACCAGAATGATCTCTATCTCCTAACCTTGTGATCCGCCTGCCTCGGCCTCCCAAAGTGCTGGGATTACAGGCGTGAGCCACTGCGCCCGGCCTTATGTACTTATTTTTAAAGTGAAATGATGAAGTAGACCGGGCGCGGTGGCTGAAGCCTGCAATCCCAGCACTTTGGGAGGCCAAGACGGGTGCATCACTAGGTCAGGAGATCAAGACCACCCTGGCTAACATGGTGAAACCCCATCTCTACTAAAAAATACAAAAAACTAGCCGGACGAGGTGGCGGGCGCCTGTAATTCCAGCTACTCGGGAGGTTGAGGCAGGAGAATGGTGTGAACCTGAGAAGCGGAGCTTGCAGTGAGCTGAGATCTGGCCACTGCACTCCAGCCTGGGCGACAGAGCAAGACTCCGTCTCAAAAAAAAAAAAAAAAAAAAAAAAGAAATGATGAAGTAAAGAATAGGAATTACAGGTCAGGCATGGTGGCTCACACCTGTAATCCCAGCACTTTGGGAGGCAGAGGCAGGTGGATCACCTGAGGTCAGGAGTTTAAGACCAGCCTGGCCAACAAGGTGAAATCTCATCTCTACTAAAAATACAAAAATTAGCCAGGTGTGGTGGTGCACACCTGTAATCCCAGCTACTCGGGAGGCTGAGGCAGGAGAATCACTTGAACCCGGGACGCAGAGGCTGCAGTGAGCCGATATCGCGCCACTGCACTCCAGCCTGGGTGACAGAGCGAGACTCTGCCTCAAAAAAAAAAAAAAAAGAATTGGAATTACAGAAATTTTAAGGAGGTGGTGAGGGGAAAGTGCAGGACTAAAGTATAAAATTACTCATTATTTACAGAGTTTACAAATTTGTTTAGCATTATCTTTTTGGGGGGGGGATCATCTTGTTCAACATTATCTTAAGCCTCAAACTGGTATTTTTCTCTCTTTAGTCTTTAGTCAACTCTTTCATTGAATCAACTTAAATTCACATAAACAATCAGAACTTGTTAATTAATAACTTGGCTTGAATTTGAAAACCCAGAGATAAAGGTAGTTATCTAATTAAATGAAAACTTCCTAAAAGTAACACTCCAGATAGTGTTGTCAGTTCTAATGGCAATGTGATTAGTTTCTCTATAAAATTCAAAAACAACAAATAACTCTTCCTTTGAGCACAAAAGTATCTTATTTTCCACAAATATCAAAAAAAGCTAAAAGTGATTTGTTTAGATATCATGACATATTATTAATCAGATCTATACATGAAATAATTAATTTTAATAAATATTAAAAGAAAAAATCATAACTTTTTATAAAGTATTAATAAAAATTGGAAAGTTTTTTTTAAAAAGCAAATTCATGGAATACCAAAGATAGTTCCATGAGAAGAGTCACATGTATATAAAGCAACGTTACCTCCAGATTCATCAGAATCCCTGGATCTGGCCTTAACAGTAGTGACACTGCTCTGAGAGCTGTCCTGATCATCTTCTTCAGTTTCTCCTAAAGAGAAGTAAACAGTTTACTAGTATAGTCTCATTTCAATGCTCAAAAGATCTGAATTTTAAAAAACCAAGCAAGTAATTTAACATTAAGAGAAGGCTTTTAGGTTATCAGATACAGATCTGCTGTTTGTTTATCATGCTTATTATTTTGAATCCCAAAGTTCCAAATGAACTAAAATTTAGCTTAGTTTGTGTTCTCTGGAGCACATAATACTTTCCTAAACAAATATTCACAGTAATATCTAAAAAACTATATTCTAAGCCTTTAATGTGGAGTCAAAAATGAACGGATGAGCATTAAACAGTGGAAAAAGTTTATGGGGAGGAAAACTACATATAATTAGTGTGTAGTTAAATTCAGATGTGTGTTTGTGTGTGTGTGTTGGTGGTGGAGGGGTAGTGTACACACACCTGCACACAAACATTCTATTATGCAGGTGACCACCCTCAGATCATGCTGGGCTTCAAAAAAAACTAAATTTTACTCCTGTACTTTTCAAACATAAACTGATTATGAGAATTTGGAAAACTGATTATTTTAATACCATAATAGCAAATATTACCTTTGCTTAAAATGAACCCAAATAGACAAAAGATGATTAAAATGTAAGGCTGTCATCACTCATTCTATCTTTCCTATTATTTCTGCCCAGTTAACAGTTTAGATAAGCATGATTTTTTTTTCATGAAGAAAAATACATTATTTTCTGTTCTCACTTTTTTAAGAGATGGGGTCTCACTACATTGCCCAGGCTGGAGTACAGTGGCTATTCACAGGTACAATCCCACTACTGATCAGCATGGGAGTTTTGACCTGGTCCGTTTCTGAACTGAATGGATTCATCCCTCTTTAGGCAACACGGTGGTCCCCCGCTCCCGGGAGGCCACCATATTGATGCCAAACTTAGTGCAGACACCCGGTCGGCATAGCACACTACAGACAGCCCAGAACTCCTGGACTCAAGTGATCCTCCTGCCTCAGCATCCTGAGTAGCTGGGACTACAGGCATGTGCCACAGTCCCCGGCTCTGCTCTCACTTCTTAAGTATCTATCAGAATGGCTTCTAATGTAAAGAAAAAGACTTAAAATATTTATTGTATGATATTTACAAATAAAATACCTTCTTCAGAGAAATTGACCTTCTGTTGGACACTGGTGGCTTCTAGAAGAGAAAAGCATACATCAAATATAAAACATATAACATCAAAAGTTAAAGCTTAGGAATAAACAAAAGCTTAGGAAAAAAAGTTAAAGCTTAGGAATAAAAAAAGCATCTCATTTAGGAAAATGAACGTAAGGACACATTAAATACATTCTTTTCCTGTTAAATCACTAAGAATTGGCCGGGGGTAGTGGCTCACGCCTATAATCCCAGCACTTTGGGAGGCCAAGGTGGGTGGATCACTTGAGGTCAGGAGTCTGAGACCAGCCTGGTCAACATGGTAAAACCCTGTCTCTACTAAAAATACAAAAATCAGCCAGGCGTGGTGGTGCGTGCCAGCTACTCGGAAGGCTGAGGCAGGAGAACAGTTTGAACCTGGGAAACAGAGGTTGCAGTGAGCCGAGATCGTGCCACTATACACCAGCCTGGGCGATAGAGCAAGACTCTGTCTCAAAACAAACCAAAAAAGGAAATGAAGTGTTTAATTTTCCTTCAGTCACAGGTCTATTTTTACTCTAAAATGTAACCTTCATATGCAAAAAAACCATTAAATTCTACATTGAGAAATATTCTAGTGTGTATAGGTTTACTATATTCTCATTCTCTTATTTGCCAAATCCCCTATACTCCCTTTAAAAACCAACTACACTAATTGGACTGATGAACCAGTTCTTTAGGGCACCGTTACATCCAAAGAGGAGGAAACGTAAAGAAAATTCTACTTCCGGCAGGTCCATGTACATCACTGTTTTCCAGAGCAACAGAGAATTTGAACAAAAATAAATAAGCAAAACACATCAAATAAACTTGGAACATAGTATTTTTACACGGACTACTGTGAAATTAAAAAAAAAAAAAAAAGTGAGATGTACCCAAATGCAGGTATTGCACAATTGGTTTAAAATATCACTGAAGGATCATACGTGGAGAAGCAGCGTGATTTAGATTTCTTCAACAAAACTGAGAAAATTTCAGTTTTTAGCTCTACTGATTTTAACCTCAATTTTCTTATTAAAAGGGACAATAGTATTATAGAAAGCAACTACCAACACATTATATGGTGAATTTGAAAATATTTCTTTTAAATCCATTTAATTAGATTAGTATAATACTAGTCAAGCTTTGAGTTCCACTGAAAATACTTCCTCTTGTCAGTGGCAAGTGCAAATCAGTATCTGAAATGTATTTGCCAGCATTTTTTAATTAAAAAAAAAAAACAACTAACCCAGAGAAAACTGCTGATAACACCATGCTACTCTTAAAGAGCCAGACTCTGGTGTATTAGGTACTATTTTGCTCTAGGTTCCTTAGGAACACTGTCCTTTCTTTTTCTCTTTTTTGAGGGAGAAAAAGGAAAAGTCAAAAAAACATTTTAATTTAAAACAAGAGATGGGGTTTCATATGATGACCAGGCTGGTCTCAAACTCCTGGCCTCAAGAAATCCTCCCATCTCCTAGCCTGTAATCCCAGCACTTTGGTCTCTTAAAGTGCTGGGATTACTGTCATGAGCTACACAGCTGGCCAAAAATTTTTAACTAATGTTTCCATTCCTACAAAAAGGTATTGTTCTCTTTTTGGAGTTTTATTCTCTAAGTGCATAATTATTATAGTACTTCGTATTTTTGTACAGCAGTTTTACTTTATTCATTTATGTAACTATTCACATAGCATGCAAATACAAGATGCTTTCTTAATCAATAATCATACTTTTGTTATTATCTTAAAATGCTAAGTCCTTAATATTTGCATGATGCTATTTGGTTTTCAAAAAACCCTTCACGAATGTTATCTGATTCCCATCTCATCATAAGGGAAGATGTTCATAAGTAAGGTTCATAGATATCAAGTGACTTGTCTAAGGGTATAGGACTAATGTAATAATAAAAAAAGCTAGAAGACCACAGGCTCTTCTGACTTCCAGTCTATTACAATTCTACCACCTCATCAGTCTTGTTCATAATAGCACATAATAAGCACTCAATAATTTTTTGTTTGTTTTGAGACATGGTCTGGTTCTGTTGTCCAGGCTGAAGTGTAGTGGTGTGATCTTGGCTCACTGCAACCCCTACCTCCTAGGCTCAAGCCATCCTCCCACATCAGCCTCCCGAGTAGCTGTGACTACAGGCACATGTCACCATATCCTGCTAATATTTGTCCTTTTTGTAGAGACAGGGTTTTGTTTGCCATGTTGCCCAGCTGGTCTCGAACTCTTGAGCTAAATAATCCGCCTGCCTCGGCCTCCCAAAGTGCTGGCGTTACAGGCACGAGCCACTGCGCTCGGCCAATTTTTTGAATAAATGAATAAAGAAAAGGCTGACAGCTGAACTTTTCCTAACATGAGAGGTTCCAACAAACTTCTAAGTGTAATTCATGTAATACAGTAGGCTTTACTAAAGTCCCATTTATATTTCAGTGTTATGTTTTACATAATTACTTTAAAAATTAGATGGTAGACAAAACCTCTTTAACTATGGCTGAATGGATTTTAGAATCCATAATAATGGAAAGGATATGTTGGAGATTTACATCCATTTGTTGAGCTATCAGAACAGTATAGTACATAGTACAGTAATCCCTCCTTTTCTCATTTGATAGGCATGTTTTATCTGTATACATTTGAAGATATGTTTTATTTCTGTCCACATTTGAAGCTCCAGGTCAATTTGTCTAGAGCCAATTCACTTAATATTTAATCCTCCATATACCAAGTTGCCTAAAATTCAGTCTGCTTTTTTCTATTTATCCATGTGTTATCTAATTAGCATGGATGGTTTAATAATTATTTTTTAGCCAGCTTACATAAGGGAGCTCCCCATTTGAAGTATCTAATAAATCATTTTTCAATACTTTTCAGACTTCTGGATTTAATCTAGTGACTAACGATCGTGTTTTAGATTCTATGTTCCTGACAATAAGTATTTATCAATAGTATTCAAAACAGGAATAACTAGTTATGCAATGCTATCTTGATCCCATCACTAAAACCAAAAAAAAGTACTATTTCGTGTTTAATAATCCAATAATATCTATGAATTAGATATCTTAAATAATAATAATCCCTGTAGATTTGAAGAACAATCATTATTGAATCAGGTTATCCACTGTCTTGGCTACAGATACGTTTTAAAACATGGTTTTCATTCTGGTAAACAAAGCTCAAGAAACCCAAGCCTGATACGATTTAGAATGTCCTTCTAAAAATTATTTAATGTCTCAGATAAAGAATCATGGCTAGTGTGAGAGTATTGTCTGTAATATAAAGGACTTTAATTTCTCATATTGCATGCTCTCTAAAGGTAAAATAATGTCTATTATAAAGCAAACTGTAGTATTTGCAAGTCTCCGTCCTCATCCTGCCTGCTATTCGTCCCTCAAAATTCAATCCAAATGTCATTTCCAACTCATAAAGCTGCCTCAACCTCTTCCACTGAGTAGGGTGCTTCTTGTCTAGGCTCCCACAGACATATATCACTATTTAGCACTTTAAAAAAAATGATTTGTAAACTTGTTTTTCTTTGCCATTACCTCACGTACATCTAAAAGGTAGAGAAAAAAAAAAAAAACTGAATGGCTATTTATGAGCCTAGTATTTAGGTCAGTCACTGACATAAAGAAGGTGTTTAAAAATGTTTGGCCAGGCATGGTGGCTCATGCCTTGTAATCCCAGCACTTTGAGGTGGAGGCTGCAGTGAGCCGAGATCACGCTACTGCAATCCAGCCTGGGTGACAGAGAGAGACCCTGTCTCGAAAAAAAATTAAAAAATAAAAATGTTTGTTCCATGAATAAAATATATTTTATGATTACAGAATAAAGTCTGTTAAGTCTAGACTTTTGCTAATATTTCTCATGCTATGATTAATGTTACTTAGCAACTTAAGAAAAAGTCTAAAATTAGTGCTCAATAATTAGATTACCTGCAAGGTTTTAAACATTCTACCTGTTTTCCCCTTTTTACCCAACCTGCAAATAATGGAAATAAATATTTAAGTGTGATCTGATGATGAATCAGTAGCTATGACTACATAAGCTTTAATTTCATTTCCCTCTTTTGTTATTCAGCTACCTTTATTTTAAACTTGGCTGCTACATGTAGAAAGTTAAAGCATTAGATTTTGTTTTTTGTTTTTGTTTTTTTTTGGGGACAGAGTCTCACTCTGTCACCCAGGCTGGAGTGCAGTGGTGCGAGGTCGGCTCACTGCAACCTCCGCCTCTAGGGTTCAAGTGATTTTCCTACCTCAGTCTCCTGAGTAGCTGGGACTACAGGCGTGTGCCACCACGCCTGGCTAATTTTTGTATTTTTAGTAGAGACAGGGTTTCGCCATGTTGGCCAGGCTGGTCTCGAACTCCTGACCTCAGGTGATCCACCTGCCTCGGCCTCCCAAAGTGCTGGGATTACAGGTGTGAGCCACTGCACCCAGCCTCTTTTTTCTTTTGAGACAAGGTCTCTTTTTGTTGCCTAGGCTGGAGTGCAGTGGCACAATCTCAGCTCACTGCAACCTCGGCGTCCTGGGTTCAAGTGATCCTCCAGACTCAGCCTCCCAAGTAACTGGGACTATAGGCACATGCCACCACACCCAGCTAACAGTTGCATTTTTTTCTGTAGAGATGAAGTTTCGCCATGTTGCCCAGGCTAAATTCCTGGGTTCAAATGATCCACCTGTCTGGGCCTCCCAAAGAGCTGGGATTACAAGCATGAGCCACCATGCCTGGCCTTAAAAAAATTCTTTTTTAAAAAAGGTATCACTCTTTCCAATGTTCATATAGAAGCTTTGAGAATTAAAATCATATTTTGAGCAAAAAATCCTTAGTATTAAAACATTATTGACAAAATCATAAAGGCTGTGGCTTTAACAAATATATAGACAAATGGTAATAATTAAACCATGCTGTTTAAGAAGGTGTTATATTTTCCAATAACCTCAACCAATTAGGAAAAGCTACTTTCAGAAGTCCCAGGTCTTTATGTTTAAGATAGATCACTTAACAGTCATCCCCTCTAGTGAAAACCAAGCACTAATTGTGCCACTCTCTATTTACTTTCTTTTACTTGGTCACAGCTTTTAAGGAATTCAAACCTTAGGTATAACACAGCTTTTTACAACTTACAAAATTCCCTAGTTATTTTGAAAGCCCAGGTGCCAAAGCATCTACATTTCTCCTGTAGATTTTGCTATTCCTAGTGATTTGTGGGAGGTACTTGGTGTGAGAAGCAAAGGCCACTCAAGAAAATATAAACTTGGCTTACTTTGTGCTTTGGGGACAGACATAAAAATATAAATAAGACCACTGTGCTTTCTCAAAGGAATACTGGATAGAACACAGGAGTCATTGTTTCCTTTTTTCGTTTTTTTTTTTTTTTTTTTTTGAGATGGAGTCTCGCTCTTGTCGCCCAGGGCGTGTGATGGCACGATCTCGGCTCACTACAACCTCCAACTCCCGGGTTCAAGTGATTCTCCTGCCTTAGCCTCCCAAGTAGCTGGGATTATAGGTGCCCACCACCACGACTGACTAATTTTTGTAATTTTAGTAGAGATGGGGTTTCACCATGTTGGCCAGGCTCATCTCGAACTCCTGATCTCAGATTCCGTCCACCTCAGCCTCCCAAAGTGCTGGGATTACAGACGTGAGCTACCACGCCTGACTTGTTTCCTTTCTTCTTGTGCTCTAGGTACAACCTAGTATGGAGTGTTGTAATAAATATATGTTCAGGCAAGTATGTAACTTCTGAATTTACTCTGACAACAAACGACCATTTGGGTGATTTGTTGTCTTTATTCTTGCCATCACTATAAATCAGGGGTCAGCAAACTTTTTTTTATAAAGGACTAAATAGTAGATATTTTAAGCTTTGTGAGTCACATAAGGTCTCTGTTACATGCTTTGTTTTTTTCAGGAGTGTAAAAACTCCTTCTTAGTTCATGGGCTGAATAAAAAGATTGTAGGCCAATTTCACCCAGAAGCTGCAGCTTGCTGACCCCTGGTAGAGAGTTTTAAGACTATCTGCTGGGCATGGTGGCTTACGCCTGTAATCCCAGCACTTTGGGAGGCCAAGGAAGTGTATCATTTGAGGTCAGGAGTTCAGGACCAACCTGGCAAGCATGGTGAAACGCTGTCTCTGCTAAAAATACAAAAATTAGCCAGGCATAGTGTCATGTGTCTGCAATCCCAGGTACATGGGAGGCCGAAGCCAGAGAATCGCTTAAGCCTAGGAGGTGGAGGTTGCAGTGAGCTGAGATTGCACCACTACAGTCCAGCCTGGGTGACAGAGTGAGACTCTGTTTCAAAAAAAAAAAAAAAAAAAAAAAAAAAAGACTATTCGATGCCAATCATGCTTTTGAGAATACAGTCAAGAGTGGGGCAGCAGGAAGAGAGAGCAAAGAATAGTCTGGTGATATCACTAGTATTCAAACTCCACGAATGGCCATTTCATATACTCCAAGGTGTACTAACGTTACTATAAAGGAATTGAAGAATGTCATTCTTTTTTTTTTTTTTTTTTTGAGACCAAATCTCGCTCTATCGCCCAGGCTGGAGTGCAATGGCACAATTTCGGCTCACTGCAACATCCACCTCCCCGGTTCAGGCAGTTCTCCCTGCCTCAGCCTCCCAAGCAGTTGGGATTACAGGCGCCCACCACCATGCCCGATTAATTTTTTGTATTTTTAGTAGAGACAGGGTTTCACTATGTTGGTCAGGATGGTCTCAAAGTCCTGACCTCAGGTGATCCACTTGCCTCGGCCTCCCAAAGTGAAGGGATTATATGCATGGGCCACCGCGCCCAGCCTCATTCTTTGTATTAAACCCACAGAAAATTACTTTAAAATGAAAATCTTTTTTAAATTTACAATCACAGAAAAAAATGAATTTAAATAATATGACAATTTCAGACAATAAAAAACAAAGTTTTTATTACAAGGTGCTCATAAAAATGATTTTTAAATCTAGCAAAGAGTGTTAGGTTATTTCAGCTCCAAATTATCTTTTTTTTAAAAGTTTTTTTTTTTTTTTGAGACAGAGTTTTATTACTTTTTGCCCAGGCTGGAGTGCAGTGGCGCAATCTTGGCTCACTGCAACCTCTGCCTCCTGCGTGTAAGTGATTCTCCTGCCTTAGCCTCCCAAGTAGCTGGGGTTACAGGTGCGCAGCACCACCACGCCTGGCTAATTTTGTATTTTTAGTAAAGACGGGGTTTTGCCATGCTGGCCAGGCTGGTCTTGAACTCCTGACCTCTCAGGTGATCCACCCACCTCGGCCTCCCAAAGTGCTGGGATTACACATGTGAGTTACTACACTCAGCCTAAAAAGTTTTCTTATGTATCTAAAGAAGTGGACTGAACTTAAGTGAAAGATGAATTAGAAGAATGTGCAATGATTTATAAAGAAAAATGAAGCGTTTCCCTTTTGGCTCATCTTCAAATTTAGAAAAAAATTAAAATAAAAAAAAAACGAATTCCAATGACATTCAGTGTAGATTCATTTAAAACCAGAAATCGTGGTATGTCATGTCCTACAGCCAGCCAGACACTGAAATGAATTAAAACCAGTTCAACAAACATATTATAGCAAAGGGCACTGAACTTACTATGAACAAAGTATCAAATTCACTTTCTAAATCAAGAAAGGGCTGCGTGCCGTGGCTCAGGCCTGTAATCTCAAAACTTTGGGAGACCAAGGCAGGTGGATTGCTTGAGGTCAGGAGTTCGAGATCAGCCTGACCAACATGGTGAAACCCCATCTCTACTGAATATACAAAAATTAGCTGGGTGTCATGGTGGTCATCTGTAATCCCAGCTGCTTGAGAGGCTGAGGCAGGAGAATCACTTGAACCCAGGAAGTGGAGCTTGCAGTGGGCCAAGATCACATCATTGCACTCCAGCCTGGGTGATAGAGCAAGACCCTGTCTCGAAAAAATAAAAATAAATAAATAAAAATAAAAAATAAAAATAAAAATTAAGGGAAGGACTGGGTGCGGTGGCTCACGTCTATAATTCCAGCACTTTGGGAGGCCATGTGGGGTAGATCACAAGGTCAGGGAGTTTGAAACCAGCCTTGCCAATGTGGTGAAACCCTGGAGTTTGAAACCAGCCTGGCCAACATGGTGAAACCCTGTCTCTACTAAAAATACAAAACAAGTAGCCGGGCGTGGTGGTGGGCACCTGTAATCCCAGCTACTTGGGAGGCTGAGGCAGGAGAATTGCTTGAACCTGGGGAGGTGGAGGTTGCAGTGACCCAAGATTGCACCATTGCACTACAGCTTGGGTGACAGAGCACGACTCTGTCTCAGAAAAACAAAAACAAAAACAAAATAAATCAAGAGAAAAACCTTAATTGGTAAGTTGTTATCTCCTTTTTCCTAATAGTGTGAATTTCATGAAGACTAGCAAGGACTAAATTGATTTATTAAATGTTTTTATATGAATTTAAGCAATAATATAGGTATAACTACAGACAACAAAAACCAAGGCTATTTATGGGAGGTCCTAGTCATAGGGACTATGTCCCCACAAGCTGATATAATAAATTAGTATTCTCAAGCCAATGACTAGATATGTATACTCTTGTATTCTATTAATCTAGACCCTTGAAGAGGCCCTATAAGAATTAGAGATAGGGTTGGGTGCAGTGGTGCATGCCAATCATCCCAGCACTTTGGGAGGCCAAAGTGGGTGGATTGCTAGAGCCCAGGAATTCAAGACTAGCCTGGGCAACATGGTGAAACCCTGTCTCTATAAAAAATACAGGAATTAGCCAGGCGTGGTGGCACATGACTGTAGTCCCAGCTACTCCGAAGGCTGAGGTGGGAGGCTCAGTTAAGCCTCCAGAGTAGCTGGGACTACAGTGGGAGGAGGGAGGTTGCAGTGAGCCAAGATCATGCCACTGCACTCCAGCCTGGGTGAGAGTGAGACCCTGCCTGGAGAAAAAAAAAAAAAAAAAAAAAATAGAGATAAACGAACCTAATTGACTCGTTTTAGTATTTTCATTTGTTTTGTAGGTCGAATCTGCAAGAGACATGGCAAGAGAATGATTAGGGCTGAAAAGGAAATGCATCATATGGTTCTTTACCACAGGTTCATCAACAAAGCCTTAGTAGATCTTTACCATTGGAATACTTAATAGGATAGTCAACGATCTATCCAAATAAATCAACGTAATTCTTTGTTAAAGAGAATGGGAAGCTACCAAACCCAATGTAAAGATAAATACATTTCCTTTTTAGTTCCCATGATAAAGCATCTTTAAGAGCCAAAACAACAATGAAAATGAAGTAAAAGTAGACTGCTTGGAGTGATTTTACTAGTTTTCCTCAGAGTCATGAAATCAATTTCAGGGCAATACTTTTAATCGTTTTAGTCAAAAAGATAACTGAGGGAGGGACATTTTGTCATCCTGTGCCACAGAGCTCCATCTTGAATTTTCTGTTAGCAGTATACTGGAAGAATAAAGTCCCTGACCATAGTTTAAAATCATCATAGTTAATAGAAAGAATCACGGGAATATATAAGAAAAAATCTCTTAAAAAAAGGAAGCTCTTTATATAGGCATATAGAAATATATCTGGTATATATGTTAAGTAAAAATAAACAAGAAGAAAGTGCAGAAAAGAAAGCCAGGTGCCGTGGCTCATGCCTGTAATCCCAGCGCTTTGGGAGGCTGAGGTGGGTGGATCACTTACCCAGGCGTTTGAGATCAGCCTGGGTAACATGGCAAAACCCCATCTCTACAAAAGATACAAAAATTAGCCAGGCGTGGTGGTGCATGCACAGTCCCAACTACTTGGCGGGCTCAGGCAGGAGGACTGCTTGAGCCAGAGAGGTTGAGGCTGTAGTCAGCCCTAGTTGTGCCACCGCACTCCAGCCTGGATGACAGAGTTAGACCTTGTCTCAAATTAATTAAAAAAAAAAAAAAAGAAATAAGAGTTTATAAAGCCAAAATTTGTGTTACAAAAAGGACAAGATAATTTTATCCATGCATTTCCGTAAATCTCCAAAAAATATAAACTGACAACATTGGTTGCTTTTGATGAAGAGAGACTGGCTGGCTGAAGAACAGAGGGGCAGGGAGACTTTTTAATGTATATTTATAGTAACTTTTGAGTTCTGAATCATATGAATACATGTACAACCATATTTAAAAATAGAATTGTATTTATAGAAAAGGTAAGCCAACAGACAATAGAATTGTATTTACAGAAAAGGTAAGCCAATAGACAATAGAATTGTAGAAAAGGTAAGCCAACAGACAAAACAATCTCTTACCAGATCGTGGGTGTCTTAGAGGGGGTCGACATAAGCTGATTGCAAGATCTTCACTCACTGCTAATACAGGAAGAGAAAACATTTAAAAATATATAAAATGTGAAACACACTAGCTTTATTATATGATAATCTCTTATTTATTCAACAAAGGTTTACAGAGCTTTTATTTATGCTAGAGGACCAGAGACAAGTTTTCTAAGTGACAACTATTGTGTACTAGTGATGACAATGAACTAGAGACAAGTTTCCTGCCACATAAAATGTATAGTCTTGACGGAGAAATTTGCAATTTTTCTCAGCAAACTGTAGCTGTAGAAAGGAAAGAAATACTAAATAAAAATATTCTAAATTGCTCAATTAAGAATCAAAATCTGTATTATGGCACCAACTCAATTACCTACTCCATTTTTGATGGACCCTCATTGTGGATTATTTATGGAATATTTTAATTTAGGGTTAACATCCTGAGACTTAATACACTCATTCTTTTTTTTTTTTTTTTTTTTTGAGACGGAGTCTCGCTCTGTCACCCAGGCTGGAGTGCAGTGGCCAGATCTCAGCTCACTGCAAGCTCCGTCCCCGGGTTCCCGCCATTCTCCTGCCTCAGCCTCCCAAGTAGCTGGGACTACAGGCGCCCGCCACCTCGCCCGGGTAGTTTTTTTTGTATTTTTTAGTAGAGACGGGGTTTCACCGTTAATACACTCATTCTAACTATTTAACCTTGTATTGAAGAAATGCAAGTTAATTTTAAATAAAAACGTTAATGTGGGCCATGGTTCATTTCAGACCCTCTGTAGTTCCATAGCATAGGGTTAGTGGAAAAGCTGATCCTATTAAAATGTTAATTTTAGTCTAGAAAACCAGCTATAAAGGTATGTTTTCTCCAAGTACCTCACATAACATATTCTAAAACCAAATACTTACCAAAATTTGGATTATATTATGTTTTGTTTCATTCATCTGCATAAAAAAGCTTTATGTCTTAGCTCTGTGTTGCAAAAACCACATTCTGGAACTTTGACGTTCCCCTTAAATATTCCAGCTCTAAGATTCTATGAAATATCTATCTCAGTATTTCACATATCAAGTATTTAGAACTTATATCAGTATCTTTAAAAATAAATCTTTCCAGCCTAGGCAACATACTGAGATCCTGTCTCCACATAAAATAAAAAAATTAACTAGACCTAGTGGTGTGTGCCTGTAATTCCAGGTATTTGGGAGGCGAAGGCAGGAGGATGATAGCTTCAGTCCAGGAGTTTGTGGCTGCAGTATAACTGCACTGCACTCCAGCCTAGGTGACAGTGAGACCTTGTCTCTTTAAAACAAAAACAAAAACAAAAACCCTGCACACGTGATAATAAAGGCAAATTTTAGTTCCTGTTACTCCACATATTACAACTGCCTTTCTCTTTTTCTTCTCTGTACTTCTAGCCTTTTCAAGTTGAACTAAAACCTAAACCTCAAAATCTGTTTTTGGTTTGTTTGCTTTTACTAAGCTGTGTTTAATCAAACTGACTCTACAGACATCAATCACTACTTCAGTTCCCATCTTTTCATTTAAGAAGCATTTCCTGTATATGCTACTATATACGTAGCCCACGTAAAGTACTTGAAAGACACAGGGTACCAGACAGAGGTATGAGAGGATAAAATATTAAGTACCCTTCTTTGGTAGGAGGCTCCCTCACTTGTCTGCTTTTGTTCACCACTGCACCCTCAAATCAAAGCATGGAGACTGGCACAAAGTAGGTGCTCAATAAGTATCTGGAGAATGAATGCTCTAACTACAGTAGCTAGAGAAGCAAATGTTCATGATAAAATAGTAAGCATTTAAGAACAACTATTTATGATTATTCAGCTAGAAACCACACTAGTAGAACAAAAATACCCATTTAACTTTTGGAAAATTAAATAAAATTTGTCCTAATATATTTTTGGATTACAAAATTAGTGTCATAATTTCCAGAAAGGAATGAATCTGGCCATAGGAGAATAACTGTTACGTAGGTATATATGACTTGAATTGATTAAACAACCTAACAGCTATTTTAAGTGAAAACAACTCTATTATGGAATTTCAAACAATGAGAAGATTTCAAACTATATTCCTGTTCTGAATTAATCAACATTTTTCAAGTTTTTCAATAACAAGATGACTAAATGATGTATTTTTACCATGTTTTTTTTTTTATAAGGTGGCCCTTTGGTTTAGGTCTTTTTCTTTTTTCTTTTTTTTTTTTAAGACAGACTCTGGCTCCATCACCCAGGCTGGAGTGCAGTGGCACGATCTTGGTTCACTGCAACCTCCGCCTCCCAGGTTCAAGCGATTCTCTTGCCTCAGCCTCCTGAGTAGCTGGGATTACAGGTGCCCACCACCATACCTGGCTAGTTTTTGTATTTTTCATAGAGACAGGGTTTTCACCATATTGGCCAGGCTGGTCTTGAACTCCTGACCTCATGATCCACCCACTTTGGCCTCCCAAAGTGCTGGGCTTATAGGTGTGAGCCACTGCACCCGGCCTAGGTCTTTATTCTTAAGGGCATCTTTGCATAATTTTCTCTCAGACCACACTGGTAGCCTTATATACAATTATAGCACTGTTTTGAATATCAAAGTTAAACTGAATGTCTATCATTCTATGAGGAAGAAGGGCTTATCTTTACCTTAAACTTGTACTTAAAGCAGTCCTCCTTCAAAGAGTGACTCCATCTAAATAATTTCTCTTATACTTTATAAGCATTTAATAATTCCCTAAACTCTCCTTTCATTAAGAGGCATGGGATGGGAATATGCCAAGTATTAGATGTAGTAAAAAACACCTTTTAGAGGAAGAAAACCCTGAGTATCTCAAACCTCTCAAAGACAGACATACTCTTATTTCTAGTAATAGTGAATGCACAGTATGCTATTGATACAGTTCAGGTAATCTATGTACAGATTCCATTTAATCTGTCACTTACATTGGTAAACATTTTCAATTTCCATTTATAGCATAAGCTTCTTGAGAAGAAGGATACACTTAAGCAAAACTGTATGAATTTCACATCTCTTGTAAAGTGCTATGAGAAAAAAAAACCTCACTTGCATGTTTTACTGGACAAAGTGATTTCAAATATACTATCTCATTTCTTCAGAAGCCCTGTGAGTTATGCAGGGCAAATAACACAGATAGAGGCCTAAGGCTCAAGGTGGGTCAGTAACTTCACCCAGGTCCAATGCTCTTCCCACAACCTCATGCAGTCATGGTGTACCTCATTAGCAGTCCTTAAATATAAGCCTAACATAAACTCCAAAAAGACTATTCAAGACATTCTATTACATAATGTTTTATAACAGTCTGGAGGCTAGCACTCAGTAGTCTTCATTATACCAATTTACTTAACTCCATAATTTTAATAAATTACTCTAGATTAAAAATTTGACATTTTTGCTTTCCCAGGTATACAATAAAATCTACCGTAAATAAATTCAAAATTATGGCTTCCCAAAATGGCCCAGAAAATCTGATTATAGCATCATTACTCAAAGCATTTTTCTAAGATAGTTTATAATCTTAACACAGTAACACAGACTATTCAAGGAATATAGGATAGGCCAGGTGTGATGGCTCATGCCTGTAATCCCAGCACTTTGGGAGGCCAAGTTAGGTGGATCACCTAAGGTCAGCAGTTTGAGACCAGCCTGGCCAACATGATGAAATCACCCTATGTCTACTAAAAATACAAAAATTAGCCAGGTGTGGTGGCAGGCGCCTGTAATCCCAGCTACTCGGGAGGCTAAGGCAGGAGAATCGTTTGAACCTGGGAGGTGAAGGTTGCAGTGGGCGGAGATGGTACCACTGCACTCCAGCCTGGGCAAAAGAGCGAGACTTTGTCTCAAAAAAGAAAAAAGAAAAACAAAATTAGCATAAAGGTGTTTTTATTTGAAACTGAACTTGAACCAGACATACTTATTCTAAGTTTAGAATAGAATAGTTCACATTATAAAGCATAATCTTATTAGAAACAGATAAATAAGTCAGGATCTGGGTACTAAAAACCAAGGATTATCAATTTTAATAGCTATGATCATTTATTATTCTGAGGCTTTCCTGATATCAAAAAAAAATTGAAAATTAAATGGAACTAAAACCCAAAGCATTCATAACTTAACAGGACTTGATCCTTTCTCCAGCTTTTTAAAATATATTAAACAGCTTTTAAAACTTAAGTGAACTATTAAATGTAGCCTACTTCCATGTTACATTGATTTTAAGACAATTTTTAAAAACACTTTAACATCTTTGAAATTGGGATGCATCATATAATTATGGCATATTACTAAAAATTACCAAAAAATTGGCAGCATTTCCCCCTACTAGGTGGTACATAAAACAATGATGGTGTTTCTTATAGTTGATGGCATCTTAGATTTGATAAACCACAGTGTTAAACTGAAAAGACTGATCACATTGTGTCCAGATTTTACCATGAAGGAAATTTAATTCATTTTAATACCACACATCTACAACCATCTGATCTTTGACAAACCTGACAAAAACAAGAAATGGAGAAAGGATTCCCTATTTAATGAATGGTGCTGGGAAAACTGGCTAGTCATATGTAGAAAGCTGAAACTGGATCTCTTCCTTACACCTTATACAAAAATTAATTCAAGATGGATTTAAGCCGGGCGCGGTGGCTCAAGCCTGTAATCCCAGCACTTTAGGAGGCCGAGACGGGTGGATCACGAGGTCAGGAGATCGAGACCATCCTGGCTAACACGGTGAAACCCCGTCTCTACTAAAAAATACAAAAAACTAGCCGGGCAAGGTGGCGGGCGCCTGTAGTCCCAGCTACTCAGGAGGCTGAGGCAGGAGAATGGCATAAACCCGGGAGGCGGAGCTTGCAGTGAGCTGAGATCAGGCCACTGCACTCCAGCCTGGGCGTCAGAGCGAGACTCCATCTCAAAAAAAAAAAAAAAAAAAGATGGATTTAAGACTTAAATGTTAGATCTAAAACCATAAAAACCCTAGAAGGAAACCTAGGCAATACCATTTAGGACACAGGCATGGGCAAGGACTTCATATCTAAAACCAAAAGCAATGGCAACAAAAGCCAAAATTGACAAAGGGGATCTAATTAAAGAGCTTCTGCACAGCAAAAGAAACTCCATCAGAGTGAACAGGCAACCTACAGAATGGGAGAAA
Organism: Rhinopithecus roxellana; assembly: GCF_007565055.1. Taxonomy (NCBI): domain Eukaryota; kingdom Metazoa; phylum Chordata; class Mammalia; order Primates; family Cercopithecidae; genus Rhinopithecus; species Rhinopithecus roxellana. The sequence continues at coordinate 129,847,403 of NC_044556.1, read as the reverse complement.
ATTTTTGCAATCTACCCATCTGACAAAGCGCTAATATCCAGAATCTACAAAGAACTGAAACAAATTTACAAGAAAAAATCAAACAACCCCATCAAAAAGTGGGCAAAGGATACGAACAGACATTTCTCAAAAGAAGACATTTATGCAGCCAACAGACATATGAAAAAATGCTCATCATCACTGGCCATCAGAGAGATGCAAATCAAAACTACAATGAGATACCATCTCACACCAGTTAGAATGGCTTATCATTAAAAAGTCAGGAAACAACAGGTGCCAGAGAGGATGTGGAGAAACAGGAACACTTTTACACTGTTGGTGGGACTGTAAACTAGTTCAACCATTGTGGAGGACAGTGTGGCGATTCCTCAAGGATCTAGAACTAGAAATACCATTTGACCCAGCCATCCCATTACTGGGGATATACCCAAAGGATTATAAATCATGCTGCTATAAAGACATATGCACATGTATGTTTATTGTGGCACTTTTCACAATAGCAAAAACTTGGAACCAACCCAAATGTCCATCAATGATAGACTGGATTAAGAAAATGTGGCACATACACTATGGAATACTATGCAGCCATAAAAAAGGATGAATTCATGTCCTTTGTAGGGACATGGATGAAGCTGGAAACCATCATTCTCAGCAAACTATCTCAAGGACAGAAAACCAAACACTGCATGCTCTCACTCATAGGTGGGAATTGAACAATGAGAACTCTTGGACACAGGATGGGAAACATCACACATGGGGGCCTGTCACGGGGTGGGGGTACGGGGGAGGGTAGCATTAGGAGATATACCTAATGTAAATGATGAGTTAACGGGTGCAGCACACCAACATGGCAGATGTATACATACGTAACAAATCTGCATGTTGTGCACATGTACCCTAGAACTTAAAGTATAATAATAATAAAAAGAAAAACTTAATCCATTTTAAACAGAGGACAGTATGACATATTCATTCAGTTGACATTTAACAAACTTTACTGAGTAGCTAGTTATGACACGAGAGAATGATAGTGAGGCACTTGGAAGATGAAAGGGCTCTGGAGAAGACAAACCTGGGTTTGAATTTTGGCTCAGTCACATATGTGATCTTACAGAATTGTCTTAGCTTCTCTGTGCTTCAGGTTTCTCTTCTTTGAAATTGGTATAGTATCTATCTTACAAGGTTATATGGGTGGCTGGTACTCTTGAGTACTCACATGTCTGCCCTTGTCTTTTCTTTACACATATTTACATTGCTTAATTCAATGAACATTTAAAAAGTTGGTAGGTAAGGAGAAAAACAAAAAGTTAACTCTTCTTACCTGGAGCCTCTTGTATGCTCCTGACAGTTTTCTTTGAAATCGTTTGGCTTAAATCGGTTTCGGAAGATGGTTCATCCTCTAAAAAACAGACGTAACAAGAGCTAAAATCCAGAATATATGACCTGGGAGATCACGGCACAGATTATGCATTTTTGTAACAATACATAAGCAAAAATGCAAGAAATTCATTTCTTTAGAAACAGGTGGTTAGGTTTACCAAAACTTAGAAATTAAACTAGTCAGAATTCCTCTTGGGACAGAATACAACTAATTCATTAGAACATAATAATATTTGCCATTGTTGTTTTACAAAAATATATTACTTCAGAAAATCAAAAAGATGGGGTAGAGAGTCACAAACGATGTGGAAGAATGCAGAAGAGTGAAAATGTTTAGATCCTTAAAGATTTAATAAAATAGGGGTAAATTCTTTACTTGTTAAAAAAATGTTAGCCTATATAACCGCACTAGGCTCTGGGGGACTCAATACAATGTAACATATTTATTGCCTACCTTGTGCAAAGCATTCTTCCAGGTACTGAAAGATACTGAAGTAAACCAAGTACTTAAATTACTATCAAATATATCTGATAGGCTCCTTGTCTGCAAAAACTTTGTAATCTTAAAAGAGATAAAACACATACATATATGGGCTAAACTGTCTTGAGTTGCTACACCCAAAAGTAACTGACACAACTTTAACATAAAGTTGCCAAAATCAAGTCTTCAAATCTGTCAGTACCTTCACGAGTCAGCAGGTAAACTTGCAGCCTATCACCGTGCTGTAAGCTGAAAACCCACTCCTCCGCATATCAATAGTCTACCACAAACTATGTCATCCCATTGTGACTCAGATCCGCTGATTTTTACCTCACAGGTGCCTTACGTGGGACTAACACGAAACTTCATTTGTGACTCAGTGTTAGGTCCCAAAATGGGGGGGGAGGGCAGGGTGGGAGAGGATAGGTTAAGGAAACGGATTCACCTATGACTTACCTAACACTATACATTCACTCTGTCAGCATCCCTTTTGTCCATTTAGACGAAAACTAATTAATAGTCTTATTTTTCAGGTTGCTTTGCCAGCCTGATTTGCCAGACTACTTGAGGTTACAGTGACGGCCACCAAAGTGGCAGATTTTTGGCAGGGACCACCACACTGGAGAAAGAGCAATCAGCTCAAGTTTATCAGACACTGGGGAACATGAGTTCAGGAAAAATGAGTTACCCCATTTCGGTGTAAGTATTGGGTGAGGTCTCAAATCAATTAACTAAACTCAGCAATCCCTCGAAATGCCCACTCATAAAATTTCTCCTTTCTCTCTCCCCACCTGGGTGGGGAGGCAAAACGACTGAAAGGTTAGATCCTCAGCTGGAGACTCTGGCCTGTGAGTGTTAAAAAAGGAAATGGAAGTGGTTTCCGTAGAAACATGCGCAGGGTAGAGGAAACCAAAATGAAACCGAACCTGGAGTAATTCGCTGTCCCCTCGTGAAGGCCTGCAAAAAAAGGCAGCCCTGACTCCCCTAAATTGATGCCCGATGTTGGGCAGAGTGCCCCAGCCCTGCCCGGGTCGCTCCATACGACCATCTTTCCACTCCTTGGATCGGCGCTTCCTTCCCCGCTGCGGGTCAGGGTGGCCCTTGCACGGCGACACACGTCCAGAGGGGGCTGAGGAGTACCCAGTACTTAGTACCCAGGCGGGGATGAGCTCCACGGAGGCGCGCGCCCGCCCCCGCGCGTTCCCTGGCTCGCGGCTGGGACTGTTACCTCCGCGGTCCTCACCTTCAGAGGAATGACAGTCCCGCAGCCCTCTCCTGGTCGTAACGGGAGACGGCTGTAGCGGAGGCTGCTGTGAGTACTGCTGCTGAAGGCGGGTAGCCCTTCGCGTCTGCATCTCCTCGGCTTCCTGGAGTCGCGGCAGCCTCCGCCGCTGCCTAGACCGAAGGTAGTACGCGCTTTCTCTCACTTCCTCTTTCGCAGAATCGGGCCGGAACTCTTCTAGCCGGGTTCGTTTTCCCACCGGGGACCTTTCTTTGGCCACCAGGGGCTCGAAGTCTCCGTACACTTCTGGCGGCTCCTCCGAGAACCTCACTTCCCGCCGGCCCTGGCGCGACAGAGAAGTTCCGTACGCAGGCGCATCGCTGCTGCCGCCATTTTGAGGGGCGAGCCGGCCCCTTCCTTCTCGGATGGGGGCCCTGGGAGTGACGTACACCCCCCATCCTTCCCGCACCGCCTCCGCCCGCCGTCCCTCGCCCGCCATAGTTGTTGACGTAGCTTTAGTCGATCGCGAAGATGGCTTTATGGACCCTAGGTTCTCCTGCCGGTGGCGGCGATGGCTTCTCGGGTGTGTTAGCCGGTGGTCGCTGTGGTCAGGGAGGCAGTTGCGAGTCGCCGGGGCCGCCGCCTGCGTCGTCGCTGCTGTGTAGCAAACCTGCCTCTGGGCCCATGGTGTGTCTTGAGGGCTATGGGAGAGGCAGTGCCTGAGCTGGGTCAGCTGCTGTGGGTCGCTCCCGCCTCCTGGCTGGAGGCACCAAAGAGGAGGAGAAGGGGGAGGAGGACGTCTCTGCCTTCGGCCTTAATTAAAGGAGGGGTGGGGGCGACAGAAGGGTGGCAGGGCAAATTGCCTGTCCCAAGTCTAGCCGCTCGTGGCAAGTTTTGCCTGCATATAGGAGACGCCCGTCCTATCTCCCAGTACCAAATCTGCGGGAAAAGGAGTGAGACCAGGGTGAAGAAGACCAAGTTTCGCTTCTCGGCCCCAGGCTGTTGCGCAGTTTCCCTGGAATCGTTTTGATCGACTGCTACGTTGAGCATGTCCTTCCCAGTGTCCTTAGCAGGAGTGATGGCCAGAGATAACTTTTGCACATGTCATGTTTTCGTGGCAAAAATTTTAGTTTCAAGTTCCTTATGAAGGCGGTTACCTAGTTTTAAATTTTGTCACCTGTTGAGGTTGTACAAAATCTTGTCTACAGTCATATTCTTTGGATGTATTTTCTTTTCCGAAATGTACCCATAGGAAACATAACCTTATTCCTGGTCTATAATATTTCTTGATTTTATACCAAGCAGCACTGTTCGGAAGACCATGTTAGTGCCACATTGTGCACAGTGAGGAACAAGTTTTTTGATTAAAGACAGCACTGTGATTTTAAGTTGTGATCCATTATTTTTACTTTTATTCTGGATATGACGTGGTACTCTACATTTGATTTAGAATGCTTTCTGGACTTTCTGGAATAAGCATGGTAAAAGCTAATTGTTTCACCTCCATATACCATGTTTACAGATGTGGCTAATCTGCAAATACCTAACCAAATTTAGACACACTCAGAGAAGGTCGATTAAGTTCGTGTAAAGTCTGAATAATTATTGAAAAAAAGCTCAAATCACCTTCAAATATACAACTTCTTGTAGGACTTTGTATGATTGGAGTGAACAGATTTTAAAAATTGTAATTTGGATACCGGTTACAATGAGTGATTCTGAAAAGTTTGAAGGTGTTTGTTCTTGCAAGTAATCACCTTAAAATGCTTCTGAGCAACTCATTTGTTGCTTAGACTTGGCACAAATTTCAACTACTTAGGTCGTAATGTGTACTATGTTTTTAGTTTTTATTTTATTTTATTTTGAGACGGAGTTTACTCTGTCACCCAGGCTGGAGTGCAGTGGCACGATCTTGGCTCACTGCAAGTTCCCCCTCCAGGGTTCACAACTTTCTCCTGCCTCAGCCTCCCCAGCAGCTGGGACTACAGGCGCCAGCCACTACGTCCGGCTAATTTTTTTGTATTTTTAGTAGAGACGGGATTTCACCGTGTTAGCCAGGATGGTCTCGATCCCTTGACCTCGTGATTTGCCCGCCTCAGCCTCCCAAAGTGCTGAGATTACAGGCATAAGCCACAGCGCCTGGCAGTGTACTATGTTTTTACTAATATTGTCCATAAATTTGGCCACAGGCAGGAGGAATTAGAGTTTTAGAGTGAGATAGGGTTTGGCCTGTTAGGAGCTTAGTTTACTGTAGCTTTGTATACAATATAGCTTTTAAAAACTACAGGAAAGTGACAAAAGAGACTTCTTTATCTCTCTCTCTCTTTTTCTTCTTTCTTCTTGTCTTTTAAGGAAAAATGGAAAGGGTACTCTCCCTTGTCAGCCTGGATTAGATGGTATATTTCAGAAATTTGCTAGATTTTTCCAACAAAATACTGATAAGTATTGATATGGTAATACGTGGCTTTTATTTATGTTTTAAGTAGGGCTTTCCCTTTAAAGTGGCTATTACATGACTCATTAGTAACAATAGTGTAAATTCCTTGATAGATTTAATTATTAAATATAAATTTTACAGTAATATATTGAGTTCATGTTATGAACATTAAAGTCTCCTTGAAACATTTTACCAAGACAGATGACTATATAGAAACTGGGATACTAGCTTATAAAACTTGGATACAGGCTTGTAAAACTTAGGTTTGAGGGACAAATTAAAAAAGAGAAGAGATTCTACATACTGAACAATCAGAGAAGATGAGAGGTTCTACATATTATTGAATACTCAGAATATGCATATTTTGTAATTAAAACTGCTTGTAAAAGCTTAGGAATGGCCTTTCAACTAAATTAATGAGACACTGTAAAATTAGAGGCATGGTAACTTTATTTTTTTATTTTTATTTTTTTATTTTTATTTATTTTTTTTTTTGAGACAGAGTCTCGCTCTGTCGCCCAGGCTGGAGCGCAGGGGCCGGATCTCAGCTCACTGCAAGCTCCGCGTCCCGGGTTTACGCCATTCTCCTGCCTCAGCCTCCCGAGTAGCTGGGACTACAGGTGCCCGCCACCTCGTCCGGCTAGTTTTTTGTATTTTTTTTAGTAGAGACGGGATTTCACCGTGCTAGCCAGGATGGTCTCGATCTCCTGACCTCGTGATCCACCCGTCTCGGCCTCCCAAAGTGCTGGGATTACAGGCTTGAGCCACCGCGCCCGGCGAGGCATGGTAATGCTAACATATGTACATACATATATATATATTCATAGGATTTTCCCTCTCTTGTCTAGGTTGTAAGCATACAGAAACCTACCTCTACTGTGACTGCCTCCTTCACCTAGAAACCTTACAGATACCAAACTTACTAACTCTGAGGCAAAGCTAGTGTTATAAAACTAGATACTCTGCTGTAGCTATTATCCAGACTATAAGAGTTGCTTAAAAGAGGTGACATTACAGTGACAGTAGACTCATAGCCAATATTATAAGGGATGCGCTGGGCCACTAAAAAAGGAGGCCTCAGCTCTGGATGTTGAAGTTACTTTGGGAATTTGAGAAATCTGGAGGAATTCAGTGACTCAAAAAAGAAGACCAGTAAGAAAAGAAATGATTAGGCCGGGTGCAGTGGCTCAAGCCTATAATCCCAGCACTTTGGGAGGCCGAGATGGGCGGATCACGAGGTCAGGAGATCGAGACCACCCTGGCTAACACGGTGAAACCCCCGTCTCTACTAAAAAAATACAAAAAAACTAGCCGGGCGAGGTGGCGGGCACCTGTAGTCCCAGCTACTCAGGAGGCTGAGGCAGGAGAATGGCGTAAACCCGGGACGCGGAGCTTGCAGTGAGCCGAGATCCGGCCACTGCACTCCAGCCTGGGAGACAGAGCGAGACTCGTCTCAAAAAAAAAAAAAGAAAAGAAAAGAAATGATTAAAACAAAGAATACACTAAATAATTCATTTACTTATGAAACGTGTTTTGTGCCAGTAATGAGATAAAGATCGCTTTACCTTTAGGGAATTTGCCATTTATTGGGAAAGACAAACATGAAAAATTACAATTCAGATTAAATGACTGGTATTAATTCACACACTTAACTCTTAGGGCTAGGTCTAGAAATCCCGTGCTCTTGAGACTGGGTTCCTAAATCAGTTATTTTGTTTCATTTTTAATTAATTTATTTAGAGACAGAGTCTCACTCTTTCGCCTAGGCCGGAGTGCAGTGGCGCGATCTCAGCTCACTGCAGCTTCCCGCCCCCGGGTTCAAGTGATCTCCTGCCTCAGCTTCCTGAGTAGCTGGGATTACAGGTGCCTGCCACCACGCCCAGCTAATTTGTGTATTTTTAGTAGAGACGGAGTTTTGCCATGTTGTCAAGGCTGGTGTTGATCTCCTGACCTCAGGTGATCCACCCGCCTTGGTCTCCCAAAGTGCTGGGATTACAGGCATGAGCCACCACGCCTGGCCAAAATAAATTATTTTAAATGAAACATTTTAGAACAACAAATTTTGTACAGGAACTTTTTGCTTAGGGTAAGCAGAAATTCATTTATTTAAAGAGAAATCATCTATCTGTTGTGACTTAGTAGTAGAAGTGGGCAACACTTAATTTTAATAAGGAAAAGATGATTAAAATATTAAACAGGAGGAAGTTAATTAAAGATATAGTAGCTGACTCCATTTATTCCCCAGTCTTACAAATGATAGAAAAAATATTTTAATGACTTAATACAAATGAAAATAGCTGGAAATGTTATACTGAAATTAAACACAATGAAGTGAATGGAATAGAGTATTCTACTTTTTGTTGAATTAGGAATTGCAGTTAATTATTAAACACCATCCAAGAGTGTTACCATATCCTGTCACTTCTGCCAAAAGAGGATGGTTGAGAAGTGAAGGCACCAAAAATCACATTAAATGAGGCATTATTAATTCAATAAATACCTGAGCTACTATGTAGTAGGCAGTCCCTGTTCTCTGCTGGGGATACAGCAGTGAACAAAATAGATTAAAAAAAAATGTTTCCTGCCTTCTTGGAGATTGTATTCTATGGGAGGAGTCAGGCAAAAATCAAAATAAGTAAATTAGTGTGTTGGTCAGGACTGTTACGGAAAAAACTGAGGAAAGGGGAAGGGAGTTTTACATGAGTAGATTTCTTCTTGAAATTGGTTTAGATTTGTCTTGAATTGGTGTAGTTTAAGAACAGGAATTTTAGACTTACTCAATTTTGCCCCCAACAAATTGTGTGTTCTTGGGTAAAGTGCTCGCCATCTCTTAATTTTCACATTTATAAAATTAATAGATCAAAACAATAGCTATTTTTTTGTCACTACTGTCATTTAGCAGACATACTACATATGTCATCTAATTTACTCATAACAATCTTATAAGGTAAGTAACGTCCCCATTTGACACACGAGCAAACTGAGGTTTAGATTAGGCAATTCGTTTGAGTACATGCTCCTCTTAATGGCACAGAGGGTGTGTTCCAGGACTTGGTGCTTGCCATTATCATTTGGTACTGCTTCTCACTGTGTTGGTCCTATGAGTTTCTTCAGTCTATGAATGTCAGATCATATGGGTCAGGGTGGTCGACGTCTTACAGAGATGCCTGTAATCCTGTCAGATAGCGTGAGAACTCGCGGACCTCCGCGGTTTGGTCGCGCATTTACCGCGCCTGTCGCTGGGTCAGACGACCTGGCAGTAGAGGGTGGAGGATGGAGGAGAAGGCAGAAGGCAGGGCGCGGAGACTACTAGTCCCAGCATTCCACAGGCGCCTTCCGGCGGAAAGTGTTTATTATATGGGCGGGGACCCTGGGCGACATTCGGGCCGCGGCGGCCGCTGGGTGCAGCCGAGCGGTGTGGAGCGGAAAGACCACTCGAAGGGCTCTCTTGATAGTAACAGTTCTACGATTTAAAACCCCCTCCAGAATTTGTAAGTAAACAAAATGACTATGCAACTTTTCCATGTTTTAGTATTGGAATTGATGTCTTGAATTTTTCAAAAGGACTTCCAGAAACGGTCCCTCCCCACCCCCACCTCCCTACCGCACAAATGGTATTTTAATTTTTATTGTTTTTGAGACAGGTACTTGTTCTGTCACTCAGGCTAGAGTACAGTGGCGTGATTATAGCTCACCACAGCCTCATACTTCTGGGCTCAAGCGATCCTCCCGCCTCAGCCTCCCAAGTAGCTGGAACTACAGGCCGGCACCACCTTGCCCCACTAATAACTTTATTTTTTATTTTTGTAGAGAGGGTCCCACTGTATTGTCCAGGCGGGTCTCGAACTCCTGGCTTCAAGCGATCCTCCCGCCTCAGCCTCCCAAAGTGCTGGGATTACAGGTGTGAGCCACCACGCCTGTCCTCACTCAAACAGTAAACGAGGTAGGTTGGGGGTATATTTTTGTTTTGGGATAAAAAGAAACTGAATCTTATAAATATTAAACGGGGTAAGATGTGAGTAAATTTTGGGGTTTAGACTTTAATATGAGAAGCAGAATTATTTTAGGGTTTGAAATGTAAGTGGGAAATTTGCCTACTAGTGTAGGTGATGATTACTCCATGCCCAGCATGCCTAGGATCTCGACATTCTTAATCTTAATCCTGAAAAGATAGTACTTAAAAAAAAAATGGTGCTAAAAAGGGCAACGTTGAAGTTTTAGTAAGACTTCCTACCATTTTGCTTACATATTATATATGTACTATTCTCCCAGTTGTGTTTAATACCTGATGAAAAAGTTTGTGCCTTTTCCTTCTTTTAACAAAGTTCATAGTACTCTCTACTTTATGAGTAATGCTTAATTATCAGACTTTATACTGTTACACAGATCCAGAAGTGAGTTACATAGATTAAACATACTGGTTTTGTTTTACCTGTCTTTAGGTTTTAACCCATTTTATTTTGGATCTGTATGACAGATCCTTTCTTTAAGCTGTGGCAGTTATCTATGCTTTTTGAGCTTTATTTTTTGAGCACAAGGTGAGTATATAAAGGGCCAGTGGAAACATTTAATAAAAAAAGGAACTTCGTGGTAGAGTAACTACACTTGGAAGCCTTTGTGTGGATTAGAACAGTTTGAAAAACTAACATTTGCTATGAAAATTGAATGCCTGTCTTCAATAATGTTTATTATGCTGAATGTGCAGTCCACAACTTGATTACCTGTTTTTCTGCAGGTTTGTTACGCAACCTTTCGTGACTCATTTAAGAACTATTTTATCTAGTTTCTTTCCTAATGTAGAGGTAGTGCTAGCTTGAGAGCTTCAATAATTCACAAGTAAATTAACTTCAGAATGTAGCTAATTATTTAAGGATTATTGGGTGTTTTAACAATGTATTATATCTTGTATATAACTTATTTTTGCCTAAGAAGTCATTTCTGTGTTCCATTCATTTCCATGGAAAACAGAAGTTAAAACTCTATTCCAGGAAAGTCCACACTTCTTTGAAATGCCACTTGAATTTCCTGAAGGAAAGTTTGCTTCAAGAAGCCTTGTCTGCTTTATCATTTCGAGGTTGTTCACTAAGTTAACTGCGAAGGCCCATAAACTTGGAGATTTGACAACCTCCCAAAAAATTTGAAGAATGAAGAATTGGCTGTTTTATTTACCGTTTAGAATTTTAATTGTGTTAAAATTTCATTATATTTCTACATCATATGAACTACTGGATTAAACTGTGTCCCACAAGAAGGAATTCGTAGGCGATCGTACATTATCATAAATTTTGCACAGAAATCAAACATTTGGGAATAAGGAAGGGTGTCCCTAACATTGGTGATGAGCATAGACTTTGGAGTCATAGCTGGGTTTGAATTCCTATTTTGTCACTATGTGGGCTGTTTTCCTCTTTACTGGTATTTAAAGGAGCTGACACTTTTTTTTTTTTTTTTTTGGTGCCATGACTTAGTTATGAACTGTGCACATAATTTTGGTAATCGAAATTTCTGGGAAGAAAATTCACCTATAATTCCACTACCTCAACAAATCAAATTGTTTGGTTTTTAGAGATTTTCCTTCAGCCCTTGACCATGAGTATATATCATGTAAATGTAATGACATTTTTGGAAAAAGTCAAATTTTAAAACATTGGTTTCTTCTGGGGTTTTGTTTTAATTAAATGAAGCTGTTTGGTTTTGCCTTTAGTAGTTCAAATAATAACAATTTACAGTTTTTGAGGACTTCTTTTGTGCCCCTGTGGTTGTCAGTATTGCACATTATCTCATTTAATCTTCACATTGCCTCTTTCATCTAAATACTTTTATTCCATTTTGTAATTAAGAAAACCAAGGAAAAAGTTAGCCAGGGGCTGGGCACAGTGGCTCACGCCTATAGTCCCAGCATTTTGGGAGGCCAAGGTGGGTGGATCACTTGAGGTCAGGATTTTGAGACCAGCCTGGCCAACATGGTGAAACCCCATCTCTACTAAAAATACAAAGAAATTAGCTGGGCGTGGTGGCGGACACCTGTAATCCCAGCTTCTCGGGAGGCTCGAGGCAGGAGAATCGTTTGACCCTGGGAGGCAGAGGTTACTGTGAGCTGAGGTCGGGCCATTGCACTCCAGCCTGGGGGACAGAGTGAGACTCCGTCTCAAAAACAAAACAAAAAACAAAGAAAACCAAGGGCAGAGAGAGAGAAAGAGAAACACCAAGTCAGAAGCTGGAGCAGTCATTCAGGCCTAGGCAGTCTGACCTTAGAGAATAATGCTATATTGGGTTTTATGTTGGGTAGATTTGCTTTGTGGATGTTAGGTCATATTTGTAGATAGGAGTTGATCCTGGAGGCTGACTTACAACTTTCTTTGTATGAAAGTAACATTATTTACAGTTTTTTGTTTGTTTCTTTTTTGAGACAGGATCTCTCTTGTTCAGGCTGGAGCACAGTGGCACCATCACAGCTCACTGCATCCTTGACCTCCCAGTCTCAAGTAATCCTCCCACCTCAGCCTTCCAAGTAGCTGAGACTACAGGCACAGACCACCATACCTGACTAATTTTTGTATTTTTTGTATAGACAAGGTCTTGATATGTTGTCTAGGCTGGTCTCTGAACCCTTGGGCTCAAGCAGTCTTCTCCTGCCTGAACCTCCTGGGATTATAGGCATAAGCCACCATACCTGACTACAGTATTTTTTAAAGTATATAACTATTTTTTTCTTTTCTTTTCTTTTCTTTTCTTTTTTTTTTTTTTTTTTTTTTGGAGACAAGGGCTTGCCCTGTTGCCCAGGCTGGAGTATAGTGGCACTATCATGGCTTACTGCAAACTTGAACTCCTTAGCTCAAATGATCCTCCCACCTCAGTCTCCCAAGTAACTGAGACTATAGGCACACACTGCTACACCCAGCTATGTTTTGTATTTTTGTAGACATAGGGTCTCACTGTGTTGACCAGGCTGGTCTCGAACTCCCGGCCTGACATGATTCTCTCACCTTGGCTCCCAGAAGGCTGGGATTAAAGGCATGAGCCGCTGCGCCTCCTGCCCCTACCCCCCTTTATAACTACTTTGACCACTAGATTTTTAACAAATGTTGTAGGAAAATAAAGAAGATAAGGGAAATGTTTAGTTCCTTAACAGATGAGGCCATTCACCTATAGTTTTATTAGTTGTAGTAAAAATATAATTTATATATAAGGCAAATTATTAGGTTTAAGTTTTCCTTTTTTTTTTTTTGAGATAGAGTCTCGTTCTGTCGCCCAGGCTGGAGTGCAGTGGCATGATCTCGGCTCACTGCAAGCTCTGCCTCCCAAGTTCATGCCATTCTCCTGCCTCAGCCTCCCAAGTAGCTGGGACTACAGGCACCCGCCACCATGCCTGGCTAATTTTTTGGTATTTTTAGTAGAGATGGGGTTTCACCGTATTAGCCAGGATGGTCTCGATCTCCTGACCTCATGATATGCCCGTCTTGGCCTCCCAAAATGCTGGGATTACAGGCGTGAGCCACCACGCCCGGCAGGCTTTCCTTTTTTAAAATTAAAAATATAAGATTTATAATGAAGGAAAACTAACTTTAAAGCAATGCTCCTTAAACTTTAAAGTGAACACCAGAGTCATCTGGCAAATCTGTTAAAACATAAACTCCTGCCAGAGGCTCTCAGAGATTCTGGTCTAGTGGGTCTAGGTTGGGGCCTGAATTTGTTCTTTTAGCAAGCTCCTAGGTAATGCTAATGATTCCTGGCTAATGAGTTGAATATAGTAAGGAAACAAACACACAATTGTTGTCCATATTGTTGGCTTGATGGTTATACCCCAGTAGCACTGAGCATTGAGATCTTGGTTTGTAAAGGCACTAGGACTTTTTAGAGAAGTGGCTGATTTCAGTGCAGAGGCAGAGAAAATAGAAGATAAGCCTGAAACATCCTGTGGTGCTTGAAAGTAAGGAAATGCTAGAAAAAGGGACCTTGTCAAAAGGAGCCAGCTTGAAGGAGTTCCTGGTATCCAGGTTGGAACAATTTGAGCAGTAAAATGAATAATGATAGTATTGGACTTTAACCCATAAAATAAAATGAGTTCATACTGATATTGCTGAATAAATAAGTAGGGGAGAAGGGACAACTCTTTCTAACAGAAGAGTTCTGATTGGTAAACATTGAAGGAAAGAGGGAAATACAAAACCACCATTAGGGAAACAGTACCCTAGTCGTCGTTGCAGACAAAATCCAGTTAGAGGACAATCAGAATATTTACATAGTCTCAAAGTATCTCTCCCAGGATAATTATTAACTACAAAGAAAAAATAGTAATCTGACAGTGGAGATACTATGTTAAAAAAGTGATTGAGGTTAACATCACCAGTAATAAGACAAGGACATCATGAACCCAAAGATATGCAGTGAGAAGGACACAGTGGCATTTCTGTGGTGTTTGTTATTGCCAAAAATGCGTAATCTTTTTATCTTTCCAATCATGATAAACTATTATAAAAATCTAAACTGAGGAACATTCTACAAAATAACTGGCCAGGCCAGGTGCCGAGGCTCATGCCTGTAATCCCAGCACTTTGGGAAGCCAAGGCAAGAGGATCACTTGAGCCCAGGAGTTCGAGACCAGCCTAGGGAACGTAGCAAGACCACATCTCTATTTTAAAAAATTAAAAACAAAAAACACTAAACCCAAAATAACTGACCAGTGTTCTTCAAAAGTGTGAAGGTCACAAAGAAGAAAAGGCCACAAATGACAGGTAAACACTGAGGAACTGTCATAGACTGAAGACTAAGGAAAAATAACAACTAAAAGAAATGGTGAAATTTGAACGTAGCCTCTGGTTTAGTTAATTGAATTGTATCAATGTTGATTTCTTGTTTTTGATAACTATAATTATATAAGATGCTAGATGAAGGATATAACGGAATTCTGTGCTATTTTTGCAACTTTTCTGTAAGTCTAAAAATAGTTCAAAATAAGAAGTTTAATAAAAATATGTTGACTTGAAGTAGATACTAAAAGTGATTAGGGAAGCTGAACTAAACCTGGCAGCCAGTCGTGCCACCCACTATCAGAAATCTTAGCAAACTCTTAGATCCTTTGTGCATAGCTTAATACCTCTACATGGTCAACTGAAACTAGAGAGACAAGTCAAAGGAGTTGGGAGGGAGTAGGAAGAAGGGTAAGTAGGAAAGGAAGACTTTCTGTACTCAGAAAATATCTACAGAATTTGAACTTCGCCAGGCATTCAGTTCCTGTGTAAAAAACAGTTGCCTAGGGAGGTAGAGTGCTTTTTGTTCCTAGGCTAGTACTTTTTCAAACTCCCTTTCAAAAATCTAAAATAAGTTACCAGTTAGTGAAAATACAGAGAAACGAACATTTGTGAAAATAATAATACTGGGATACTATGACAGTGGATATGGTACAGAGGAATGGGCAAGACTTAGAAATTTAGTTTTAGACAAACAATAAATAGCTAGCACAGGTTATAGAAATACCTAAGCTTGGCACCAGATCTGAGTGTTGAAAATTGTGTATTAGCCTTAAAGGTTTGGCTGCGGGTGTTTTGAAGTGAAATTGTAGACAGATTTTGGACCATGGACTTTTGGAGCATTAGAGCAACATAGACAGAAATGTACCAGTAAATTTCTAAACCAGTTGTTCTCCTTTATGGCCATCCCCCTCAAAAAGTATGCTAGCAATGCATACACACCTGTTTTGCTTGTCAGTTCCTGGGGCAAGAGAGAGGAGAACATTCTGCAGCTATTTTCTAACCTTGGATCATATTTTTTATTTGGCTGATCTGTTCTAAAGAGGGAACAGTGTGTGTACTACATAGTACTGAAGATTGTCATCCATATGCCTTCTCTCAGTGATCTCAAGATTGCCAAATTCCAAGTAGTTTCTCACAAAACAAGTTGACTTTTTTCCAGGAGCATTTTATTTTCAACACAAAATTATTTTAGATTATATGAATTCAAAAAGAAGAATGATTCCTTTTTTCATACTTCTTAATCTCTCATTATCTAAATTCAGAAGGTAGTTGTGAAATAGGAAACTCTTAAGATTTCACTTTGTGTATGAAACTTATTGGAGAAACCATCTCATACAAAAAAAGTTATGATTATTGATTAGCCTTGACTGTAGTACCCCCTGGAAGAAAATATTTAAAATGAGAATTCAAGAGAGTTTAGAGCATTTTTACTTTTTCTATGTGCCTATCTTGATTATATATATCATATGAGGAATTGATTGAGGCTAAAGTCTAAGGGATAAATTGCCTGGAAAGGTCATTCCAATCCTGACTCAGTCTGAAACTTAATTATTACGCTACGACAAAAAAGAATAAGGGAATTTTTGTCTTTTGAAGGCAGATTTGAACTTACTAACATACATTCAGGAAATAGCAAAGAACAAGGTAGGCTATTTAGAGAAGTTGATTAAAAAGTTGCCATGGTTAGTTGATGTAAATCTCAGTGGATTAAACAGAACTACATTTTCTGTTTCAGTGTGAAAGTACTATTTTCTTTTCTAAATTTTCTTTTAATAAAGTTTCAGGAAGGATCTTAAACTTATTTTAGTTCACATACACAAAACCCCTGATTTGTATTTTCTTTTGTGTAGCATTTGTGCAGCAGAGAAGCTCCTCAAATTTTGTTTTTTTTGCCCACTGTTTTTAGTGAAGGAGGTTTGAAAATACAGGCATCCCACCTTCTGCTGTGGGCCTCCCTAAATTTCCAGTGATCTCTACAGGGGATCTTTTTTTTAATCCCTGTAAGAGCCCTTAGCCTTCACCTTAATCAGTGGTTCCAGTCTGGATTCCCTAGACATCTAGAAGTCCTGAATGATTGTTCTTTCTGTATCCATAGTACTTGGCATTGGGCCTAGCACATGGTGCGCTCCTCAGATAACAAACAATTTATGTTTAACAATCATAGACTAATGGTAGTTCTCAAGGTATTGTCAGCATTTTTAAAAACCTAATGATAGTCATATACTTACCTTAAATCAGCTGCTTTGGACTTAAGCTAATGGAATTGAGAAAGGAAGCCAGTTTTAGGATATCCAGATCTTTCCAACTCTATGTTATAGGGATGTAACATATTTTGTCTAATTTAAAATGTTGGAAGTTTTTAAACCAAGACTGGTAGCATTAGTTTTTTGTTTTATTAGAAATTCTGTTTGGCAGATCTACTTATCTGATTACTAAAAATTAGAAAACAAAATTATTACAAGACTGCAGATTGTTTGGACATCTTTCCAAAATGGGGGAGGAGGGGTAGGGTTGGAAAAAAGTTACCTTTGATGGCAAAATGGTTAGGAACCATAGTGCCTAATGGTCCTGAATCATTTCAGATTCCTCTGGGAGTTTAAAAGGATGTACCATCTTTTTGGGAAAAAATGCACATATGTATTAAAGATTTATTTATTTATTTATTTTCTGAGATGGAGTCTTGCTCTGTTGCCCAGGCTGGAGTGCAGTGGTGTGATCTTGGCTCACCACAAGCTCCACCTTCCGGGTTCATGCCATTCTCCTGCCTTAGCCTCCTGAATAACTGGGACTACAGGCACCTGCCACCACAACTGGCTAATGTTTTTGTATTTTTAGTAGAGATAGGGTTTCACCGTGTGTTAGCCAGGATGGTCTCCATCTCCTGATCTCGTGATCCACCCGCCTCGGCCTCCCAAAGTGCTGGGATTACAGGCATAAGCCACTGCGCCCAGCCGTGAAGATTTTTATATGTAATTCCAGAGGATTCAGGACTCCTGGAAGTTTATCCTGTATTTTTTGGTGTGGAAGTGAAAAATTATGAGAGGTGATTTCTCCCACCATCAATATTTATTCATAGTGGAAGAGTATCCTTTGGCTTTGTGAGCAGATTAAATGAGTTAATACGAATAAAGTGTTTAGAACAGAAAATAGCACTCCATAAGTGTTAGCTACTAAATGTTATTATCTAATAGACAGAGGGTTACTGTATACTGTTTATCCTGCCGAATAAAGTTTTCTGAGTTGTATATTGCTTGGAGGAACTGTGCCTTTTTCTAATTTGTATAAAGGCGTCATGTGAAATAGCAGCTTCCCTACACACAAATTCATGCCTTCAGAGAGTATGCTAAGATAAACCCTCTTTTGTACAATCATTAGGTAGGCTTCTTTTTACCTTATTTCTATGAAGAGATGGCTTAAAATTTTGTGAGGAAACCAAAGATCCGTATTCTTCTATTTCGCTCTTCTTTTTTTTTTGAGACGGAGTCTCGCTCTGCCGCCTGGGCTGGAGTGCAATGGCCGGATCTCAGCTCACTGCAAGCTCCGCCTCCCGGGTTTACGCCATTCTCCTGCCTCAGCCTCCCGAGCACCCGGGACTACAGGCGCCCGCCACCTCGCCCAGCTAGCTTTTTGTATTTTTTAGTAGAGACGGGGTTTCACCATATTAGCCAGGATGGTCTCGATCTCCTTACCTCGTGATCCACCCGTCTCGGCCTCCCAAAGTGCTGGGATTACAGGCTTGAGCCACCGCGCCCGGCCTCGCTCTTCTTTATCCCAATGTAAGTTGCCTGCTTTGCCTCTGAGCAGATTAACTGCTACTGGTCTTCTTGTTCACAATGTGAAAGTTTGGTTTTGCTTATTAACCTCTTTTTTTAAACATTATAAAATATTGAATTGAGATGCTGTAAGCTATTAGGATTTATGATACAGTGGGTATTCTTGTACTTTCACCCAGTTAAAGAAAGCAAAATTACAATTATCTTTGAAACTCTTTGAATGCCCTTCATCTCCCACCCTTCCCTCTCCCATCAGAGGTAATAATTATCCTCGGGTTTGGACTTCTTTTTGTTTTTAAAGCTTTATTGCAGCCGGGTGCGGTGGCTTACGCCTGTGATCCCAGCACTTTGGGAGGCTGAGGTGGGCGGATCACCTGAGGTCGGGAGTTCGAGACCAGCCTGACCAACATGGAGAAACCCCGTCTCTACTAAAAATACACAGTTGGGCCGGGCATGGTGGCTCATGCCTATAATCCTAGCACTTTGGGAGTCTGAGGCGGGCAGATCACCTGAGGTTGGGAGTTCGAGACCAGCCTCACCAACATGGAGAAACCCTGTCTCTACTAAAAATACAAAATTAGCCGGGCATGATGGTGCGTGCCTGTAATCCCAGCTACTCAGGAGGCTTAGGCAAGAGAATTGCTTGAATTCAGGAGGCAGAGGTTACGGTGAGCGAAGATTGCGCCATTGCACTCCAGCCTAAGCAACAAGAGCAAAACTCCTTATCAAAAAAAGAAAAAAGCTTTATTGCATATTTCTCCCTAAACAATACATTAATTTTATATCCTTTTGAAACTTTATGTAAGTGGAAAGTTTATATAAGAATGTGTGCATGTATTTATTTTTTTCCTTGTGCTACTTACATTTTTTTTTAAGCTCAACATTCTTGAGTTTCATCTATGTTTATAATGACAGTATCCTATTGTACAGCAGTACCTCAATTTTTTATTCTCCTGTTTGTGGCCATTGTGGCTGTTATTTTGCTATTACACAGTGCTAGCATGAATATTTTTATTCATGTTTTTAAATGTACAGGTACAATTTCTCTAGGGTATGTGCCTAAGAGTGGAATTGCTGAGTTATAGGAAATGCACATCTTCAGCTTTACTAGGTAATGCCAATTCCAAAAGTGATTGTACAGATTTGTAGTCCTGTCATTAGAATATAAGAATTCAAGTTGCATTTTATTTTTGTCATTTATTCATTCCAGAAATATTTATAGGACACTATAGCAGTAAATAAAAAGGTAAAATGCCCTGCTCTCAGGGAGTTTATATTTTAGTGGAGAAAAATAGCCAAAATAAATAATGTAGCAAAATGGTGCCTGTTTTATGTGAAAAAAAATAAAAGCATAGTACTTGTTATTACATTGCTGATAGAGGCATATGTAGGGGGATTTGAGGCTAAGAGGATGGGGTATAACCAAGAAGTCCTGTGTTTCAGGTGGTGATTGACATGAACAGAGATGCAGGTATGAGATTGATCCTGATGCTTTCAAGCAGATAATGGTAGTGAAGCTGTGAGTGTTGGGGTGGGGATGGGGGTTAGGAATCTTGCCAGGAGCATTTTCCCAGGCCCCTCTCTTCACTTCTACTCATCCAGTAGCTCTAAGGCTAAAGAATGAGTGAGGAAGCTGGTGCTGCGTGATATTATTCTGAGCATTTGGAGTTCTGGGACCCCCTATTGGCTCTTACCTACGGAGGTTTAAAGGACCAGGAGAGGAGGGAAGACTTGTCTGGAACATATGGAATGGTAGAGTTCTCTTGATACAGGAATACTTGGAATTCTAGTGCTTGTTTGATTACTGAAGTTGGAAAACTGAAGGTTGGTGAATGGATGGAATTATTCTGAGCACTTGGAGCTTTAGGGCTTTCTCTTGACTCCTAGTGGAGTCCTCTGGGAGGAGTGGTTTTTCCTCTAGTATGTGGAGCCCCCTTTGTCAAACTTGTTAGTTTTTGTAGTGTGGTAGATGTGAAATAGTATCTTGCTGATACTACAGTGGTATCTTGTTGGATTTACTTGATTTCACTCTAAAAATCCAAAATCTGATCAATTAAATGTCAGACTTTTTATTTTTTAGCTTATGTGTTTATTGGGCTCCACCAGTGTGGGAGTTTTATCTGTCATCTCTCTGCACCATGACTAGAGACCCAAGATTTAATTCAGTAGCCGAAGCTTTTACTCTGGTAGCTTTTGTCAACAGACCCTCATGGAAATCTATTATGCCTTGTGCTATCATTACCAAGTATGTAGTCATTGAGTTGGAAACCCAACCTTTTGTCCACTCTGCCTGAGGAACTGAATTAGTAGCCTTCACCCGTACATTGCTACCTAACCTCAGAAAACACATCAATATATCTACATTGACTCTATTTCACCCGCTCTGGGGCTCCCATCAAAATATGGGCCCCATGTTGTTGGAGCACTATCATTTGCCAGAGGCTCTTCATTTGCCTTTTAAATTTACTATTTTAAAATCTGAGAATCACAGCTATTACTTCTGTAAGGAAAGTGCTTTGGCTTACCACAACTAAGGCTGTAATTCCTTCTATTTTTCAGGCCAAATGTTTATATTTTAACTCGTGCCCTCCCCAGTGTATCTTACTACTCTCACAGGATCAAGTCTCAGAATTTACAAAAAGAACATTGGAGAAAGGCATGGTATATATAGTACTCTGATAATCTGTGACACTCTCTAGGTGGCCTTCTAGTTGCTCTATACATTGTACTGTCCCACCTTATTTACATGCTACATTCGGTGTCATGAAGGAGTGCAAAGATGATAACATCTGCAAATTCCAACTGATTTACTCTATGCATTTTCCAAGAATAGCTCAGGACTATTGCTCAAGGCTATGCCTTACTTGCCTTCTCAGACTGACACTGTGTATAAACCAATAAAACTAGATGGTGGGCAGCCGGGCACGGTGGCTCACTCCTGTAGTCCCAGCACTTTGGGAGGCCAAGGTGGGTGGATCACCTGAGGTTGGAAGTTTGAGACCAGCCTGACGAACATGGAGAAACCCCGTCTCTACTAAAAATACAAAATTAGCTGGGCGTGGTGGCGCATGCCTGTAATTCCAGCTACTCGGGAGGCTGAAGCAGGAGAATCGCTTGAACCCAGGAGGCGGAGGTTGCGGTGAGCCAAGATTTTGCCATCGCACTCCAGCCTGGGCAACAAGAATGAAACTCTGTCTCAAAAAGAAAAAAAAAAAACGAAACAACAACAACAAAAAAACCAACTAGATGGTGAGCAATGAGACCTGCCTCTCTTGATTTTTGACTTTTTTTTTTTTTAAAGCCTTCAAAAGGATTTCATCCAACTTCCTGTGGTTAGCTTTTAAGAGTATTATCTAAAAACTATGTACACTTTTTTCTTTTTTTTTTGGATGGATTGAAACCTATTATCGAAAGGCTGTCATTGTTAATGTTATCCCATTCATTATGGGGATACCATAAGTGGCATCCATTTCACAGAAGAGATGTATAAGTAAGAGATTGCTAAGTTTTACCAGGTTAGATATGATTATACAGACCTTATTATTCCCAAGGTACACATGGAGTAAAGAAGAAATAACAGTCCTAAAAAATTAAGCTAGTCCTAGTATAAATGATCCAGAATTCTTCCTAGTGCCAACATATCAGTTGGTTTGAACCCATGTTAAATAGTCATGGGAAAACCAATGAAACATTTCTTATCTGCCTTAACTAACCTGAATAATTTCCAAATGCATGTTTCTAATAATAATGTGAACAACTGCAAAACCCATGAGTCGTCTGAAGTTTTATCATTTACAGGTATGTGACGCATTCCCAGACTCTCCAGCCAACTGAGCATCAGCTCCTTCACGGCAACTGGGTCCTGATTAATCTCCTCCCAAGACAGACTTCATTGGATCCACACTCAAGAGGACTCTGCCAGGTTTTTCTGACCCCTCTACATTGTTATAAAGTGCCAAGGCCTTAAGACTTGGGTACGTGTATTACAACAGCAAGAGTGTCAGCGCCAACAAAAGACCCATTGGACCTGTCAGCTCCTCTGTTTCACCAAGCAGACACAGTAACCTTACCAACAAAGAGTAAGCCAAGTGCCTCTGTGTGACACGACCCGCAGCTGATAACGCATACGAAAAATATAACTAATTTAGACTAGAGCCCTATCTCTTCTTGAGAAGCTGGGATTTGAAGGAGCTATCCTGAGATCTGTACTGCTAGTAAGTGACTGATAACTTTATAAACTGGATCGGTCCCTGAGTTCAGAGACTGAGTTGCAATTGAGTGAAAAATAGACAACGAAATCTTGAAGAATTGCACTGAGGTGCAAGCCAAGTTTATTTGGCTCTCCAAATAATATTGGTTGAACTAAGAAATTGGTAATCCAAACCTGTAATAGGACTGGTGTTTGGGTGTCTCTCTTTGTCATTGTTGCCTCTTGCTGTTACATTGCTGTCTGTGTTGTCTTTCTAGGTCCAGATGTTTTCAGATAATTCACATTGCCCTGATTGTGGACAACAGTGGTTCCCTAGTTTAGAACTAGGCCACTGGTTGTACCAAACTGAACTTGTTGAAAATGAATGTTACCAGGTATTCTTAGACCGTATTAACAGAGCTGATTATTGCCCTGAGTGTTATCCCGATAATCCTGCTAATAGAAGCCTTGTTCTTCCTTGGTCTTTCCCACTTGAGTGGGCTCCCCAGAATCTCACCAGATGGACCTTTGAGAAAGCTTGCCACCCATTTCTTCTGGGTCCTCCACTGGTTAGAAAAAGAATACATGACTCTCGAGTAGCTGGTTTTAACCCTGCATTACAGTTAATCTTGACCAGAACAGATAAAACCTTAAACAAAAAGCTGGGTCAAAACAAATAGCTTCTATAATAGTCAAAATTGCCAACTCTAGAGGCTTTTGTGTAGGTAGCCCAAGGAAGATGGAAAAATAATTAATTTCTAAGTCTGACCCAGATTGTCACTACTTTGGGAACTGCTTAAATTGTTGGATCTGCTTCTGTGGCCTATACATATTTTATTCACTATGAACTTAGTTAGTATTCCAGCCAGACTATTCATCTAGACTGAGATACACACACACACACACACACACACACACACACACACACACATATATACATAAAATAATCCGTATTTCCTATAAACTGTTTTGGAACTAACTTACCACTCCTAAAAAAATTTCTGCAGCCTAATGAGTGACATATGACGAAGTAGTCCTAGAGGGGAAGTCCCATACTGTGTGCTTCATAATGGTATTTCTAATGATAACTTTTGTAGGAAAGCAGCCTCATTATAGCTGGATCCTAGATTAGTCCAGTGAATTTTAATAAGAAATTATGCTGTTGTAAACTCACCTCTTACGCATTGGTCAGCGATGATATATATATATAACGTTTATCCATATATAGCCATTTATTCATCATTGGCCCTGTTTGGCCCATCCTCAGTGTGGCTGTGACATTATTGATAACTGGTCACTCAGATAAATCACGTTCTATTAGGAAACACCTACATAGGTGATGCAGAAACATGCAGAAATGCCACCTGTTTATACTTACGTGGCTTTACATAAACAAAAGACTGTCTTGTCTTTGTGGTGACTGAATTTACAATGTCCTCCCCTGGAAATGGAAAAGTACCTATCTAGGAGATGTATGACAAAAGAAATTATCAAGCCTGACTTCATATATATTATGAACAGTCTAGGGGAAGCATCTTTCTTAGAACTAAGAAGGTCTGCTGAACATTGGCCGCATTCTGGACTTCTATTGTTCATTAAAATCATGGACCCAGAGTTGGGGTTAAGCCAGTTAGAAAAAGCTGTTGAAACATCTCAAAGGCCACTGAACAATTTTTAAATTACACTTAACATGCCAGGTATCTAGGTATCTAGTGCTTTTGTACCACCTCAGCAATATTATCAAGGTCCCAGCTTCTTTCTGTCCTTCCCCCTTGGATTCCTCTTTTTTTTGTTTTTTTATTGCTTTTTTAAAAGTAGTGACCAAGTCTTGCTATATGGCCCAGGCTGGTTTCCAACTCCTAGGCTCAAGCCGTCCTCCTACCTCGGTCTCCCAAGGTACTGGGATTATAGGCGTGAGCCACCCCACCCGGCCTAGGATCCATGTTTGCTTTTTATCGTTAGGATTTTTTTTTTTTTCGATGAGTACAATATGACTTCTTGTTGATAACAGACATTTTAATTCCTAGGAAAGGCTGGAAGTAGAGAGCAAAAGTCTTTCTTTCAAGTCTGTCTTTTATTTGGAAATCAAGTCTTTCCAAAAAATCTCTAGCAGATTTCTTCTTATATCTTATTATAAAGTATCAGTTTACAAGGGAGCCTGGGAAAGCTCGGCAAAGGGGAATAGGGTTATCATTGCCTGGGTAGGGCACGTTGCCTCCATTGAAAAAATCAGGGCTCTTTTTTTTTTGTTTTTCTGACAGAGTCTCGCTGTCTCGCCCAGGATGGAGTGCAGTGGCATGATCTTGGCTTACTGCAACCTTTGCCTCCTAGGTTCAAGCGATTCTCCTGCCTCAGCCTCCCGAGTAGCGGGGATTACAGGTGCCTGCCACCACACCTGGCTAAGTTTTGTGTTTTTAGTACAGACGGGGTTTCACCATCTTGGCCAGGCTGGTCTTGAACTCCTGACTTCAGATGATCCACCTGCCCTGGTCTCCGACAGTGCTGGGATTACAGGTGTAGCCACTGTGCCCGACCAGGGCTCTTTTAGCAAGGAAAACGTGAGGAATGAATGGCTATTGGTGTGCAACAAATCATACTTGCTACATGTTGTGAAACCTGAAGTTATTTGTTAGTCTGTATGAAGAATGTACCCCAGAGATGCACCCTGTGTCTGCCTTATGTCTCTTACAGTGGAGGTTCTCTCCTGTTATATTGCTGAATAAACTATGTGAACTGCTAAATTGACTGAAGACTAGTTAGTTTATCACTAACTCTTTAATGAAGAATTTCACTATCCTACAGTTCTTCCTAAAAAGTGAAAATTTACTTTAAGTGCTTTTGAGAATAGTATTATGATCAGTATTATTGCCCCTACATTTTTTAATTACTAGAGAATGCTTACGTTGTAAGGACATATACAAAGAAACATTCTACAAATATGAAAATTTAAATATCAGCAAAATAGAGAAAAGGTCTTTGTTTTTGTTTTAGTGAATCTCTCCATTAAATAGTAAGATCAGATTAAAAGGATTTATACCATTGATTTCTCAAATCAATACCTAAGCAGTACCTGTGAGAGCTTGTTTAAAAATGGAGATTTCTTGGTCTGCTTTAGAAATTTTGATTCCAAGGCCGGGCGCGGTGGCTCAAGCCTGTAATCCCAGCACTTTGGGAGGCCAAGACGGGCGGATCATGAGGTCAGGAGATCAAGACCATCCTGGCGAACACAGTGAAACCCCGTCTCTACTAAAAAATACAAAAAACTAGCCGGGCGAGGTGGCGGGCGCCTGTAGTCCCAGCTACTCGGGAGGCTGAGGCAGGAGAATGGCGTGAACCCGGGAGGCGGAGCTTGCCGTGAGCTGAGATCTGGCCACTGCACTCCAGCCTGGGCAACAGAGCGAGACTCCGTCTCAAAAAAAAAAAAAAGAAAAAAAAAAAGAAATTTTGATTCCTCAGGTTGCTTGTAGGGCCCAGGAATCTGCATATTATAAAAAACACCTCATGCCGAGTGCAGTGGCGTGTATCTGTTACCACGGCTACTTCGAAGGTTGAGGCAGCAGGATCACTTGAGCCCAGGAATTCAAGACCAGCCTGAGACCCCTGTCTCTTTCAAAAAAAACAACAAAAAGGTATAAATAGTACTTTTGGAGATTCTGATGCAGGTGCTCTCTGGATCATACTTTGAGAAATGCTGTAGTAATATGTCCATAGTGTTTACTTATCTGGCTTAAAAGGGTGGGAACAGAGTAGTCATAATACTGCAAGATAGTACCATTTATTTGGTAATACTGGTAATGTAAAAAGAGGTTTCATGTCAGACTGAAGATCACTCTTGATAATTTAGGTCATAACTCAGCCACATTTTTCTCATTAATTAATCAGGAATGTTTCAGTCCTCTTCACAAACAGTTTTGTTTGGTGTCATTATAAACTATGTGAATATATGGGCCAGAAAAAATGAATAAAAAATATTAATTTTAATATTAAGAGGGTTACTTTGCCTTCAAACATTATCACATACCTGTTATATGGTAAGCTGTCAGAAATCAACATCATGTAGTAGAGCTCATAAAATTGAGCAAAGGAGAAAATTGAGGAAGCCTTTGAACAAAGCTTTTCACCTTAGGTCTTTCTAGTATATCTTCATATGGCTTAAAATATTGCAGGTTGTTCTAAAATACTCCATAGTTGATATGAATAATGAATTTTATTAAAACAAATGCTGTGTTGGTAAAATTAGTTGTAATGACATGATCTGGAGGGTTATCCAGTGTTTTAAATAGTGTGAGCTACACTCGTCTCTATTTTTATAGCGTGGAAGAGTTGGTAATATTGGTTATATGTTATGGTAGCATTTCTAAAATGACCATTATAACTAGTTCCTGTTATTTTATGGCAGACCTGGTAGTGAAAAGGTTAATGGAAACATGCAAGGGCAGACCGGAAAGAAAATATATCCACCAAAGAGGTAGCTGTTGGGAGATGTGAGTGAGTGAGGTGAGATTTGTCTCTGAGTCACAGGTGAAGGAAGCCCAGGCAAACAAGAAGGCAGAAATGAGTCCATGGCATCCAAAGAATATGTTGCAGTCCACATGTCATAGCTGTCTATAAAAGTGAGATGAGCTGTAGCCCTTTCATCTCTCCAGTCTCCCTGGCAACCCTGAGTCTCCATGGAATTTTGGGGACACAGCTTGAAAATTGCTTTTTATAGAGGCAAAATAATGGCCTTGCAGCCAGCTGGGTTTGTATTCTAATTCTGACACTATTAAATGACCTTAGGCATTTTAACCTCTCTGTATCTAGTTTCTTCATCTGTGAAAAAGGTTGTGTAATAATACCCACTTCATACTGTTGTGAGGTGTAAGTGCAATAACATATACCAAACATATGGCACATACTAAATCTTTAGGATGAGGAAAGATGTAGGGCAAGAAAGCAAAAGCAGAAGTTAGAACTGGGGAATGATGTAGAGTCTTACTTGTTTTGGTTTTTTTTTTTTTTTTTGAGAGAGTCTCGTTTTGTCACTTAGGCTGGAGTGCAGTAGCGCCTTCATGGCTCACTGCAGCCTTGACCTTCTGGGGTCAAGTGATCCTCCCACTTCAGCCCCCTAAGTAGGTGTGACTACAGGTTTGCACCACCACACCCAGCTAATTTTTGTATTTTTGTAGAGATGGAGTATCGCCGTGTTGCCCAGACTGGTCTTGAACTCCTGGCTTCAAGCAATCCACTCACCTCGGCCTCCCGAAGTGCTGGGATTATAGGCATGAACCACCATGTCCACCGAGTCTTAGTTTTAGAACAAGGATTAAAGCCAATTGTTTGAACTGATGCTGAATTATTATAAACTTATTGGCTGGTGGCTCACACATGTAATCCCAGCACTTTGGGAGGCTGAGGCAGGAGGATGACTTGAGTCCAGGAGTTGAAAACAAGCCTGAGCTATAGTGAGACCCCCCCCAACTCTACAAAAAAGTTTTAAAAATAAAAAAAATTAGCTGGATGTGGTGACATGTGCCTGTAGTCCCAGCAACTCAGTAGGCTGAGTTGGGAGGATCACTTGAGCCTCAGTGAGCTATGAGTTTGAGGCTGCAGTGAGCTATGATGGTACTACTGCCCTCCAGCCTGGGCAACAGAGTGAGGCCCTGTATCTAAAAACAAAAACAAAAAACTTCTTAAATCTCTCCTGATGAAGGACAAGATTGGTTTTGGGATGAGGCTGAGCCTGTGACATAAGTCAAATGGTCTTAGGTGTAAAGATTAAAAGGCCTGGAAGGATGGATGACCCAAGGCAGATTTTTGTCACAATGTTTAGGCCCTTTTTATAATCTTAATTATGGTAGATATAATTGCTATATGTCTTATATCACCTGAGACTTTCCACAACACTGAAATAAATTCCTTAAGTGGCAGGTCCCTGAAGAGGAAAAAGAAAAGAAATAGAGAAAAGTTGAAGGATATATACAAATTCACTCAGGTCATATGTGCTAGAGTCACAATTCAAACCTAGATTTAAGTATTCCAGAGTCAGGGTGCTTGTGGTATGCTTAATACAAGTCTTTTATAGTATCATGGTTAGGTCCCACAGCTAGACTACCTGAGTTCAAATCCTGACTGCCCTCAGTAGTCACGTGTTCTTGGGTAAGGTTCTTAACTTTTCTGTATCTCAGTTTCCTCATCTCTAAAATAGTAGGAATATTAATAGTCTACACCTCATAAGATTGTTGTGAAGATTAAATGAGTTAATAAAGTGCTTTGAATGATGCCTGGCACAAAGAAGGCACTCAATAAATAGTAGTTCTTATAGTTGTTGTCTATGCTTTATATGTTACTCATTTTCATAGCAGGATTGTAACTACTTGTTTCAGGGCCAAGATATCGGTTTCTTTTTATTCCTAGAGCCTAAAATGGCATCACTCACTAAAATAAAATTGTGTTTAAAAATAAAGATATATACTTAATTCTATCCCAACTGTCATTCTTTTGTCATGATGGCATTTATATCTAAACTACCATCCTGGAATGGCTGATTCTTTTGTGCTCTTCTTGGCTGCTAAACTTCTAATTTCCTTCTCCATTTAAAAAATGGTCTTAGTACTTTCTGATACCTACGCTGCCTCCCCTCCCCAAGTTTTCCCCAGGTCACCATCCCCTCCCCTCTTTTTCACTGGTCCCCATGGCAATGCTAGCAGTTTGCAGGATGGAGTGGAGGATGGGTAAGGTCCTTTTGCTCTCCCAGCTCTGATTTTGTTCTCAAAGGCAGCTTTTCCGTGTCCTGTCTCTTCCCAGCTGGTTGTGACAAAATGTCTAGGAGGCCATGGTAGAAGCATACTCTGTAATGTAAGGTCATTGCATGTAGGCTCAAAGAGTTTCCATTACAGGTCTTTCCTTTTGATACTTATTTTTTTTACAGAGACTAATTTATTTTATTACTCATTTAAAAAGGCAGTAACTACATCAAACATGTAGAAAAGTGCAGAGAATAATATAACAAGACCTGTGCCCAGATCTCAAATATATGAACATTTTATCACATTTACCTCAGTTGTTTTTATTTTTTTAAGGAAACTTTATGTGTACAGTTGACACCCACTCTTATTCCTTGCAGAAGCAAGCCCTAAATGGAAGTTGATATGTATCCTTTCCATTTATGTATTTATGTTTTGTTATAAATTTATATATGTAAATAATGCTGTACATTATTTTCTGTACATGTACATGCTGTACATATCACTCTGTAGTGACAAAAAATGGAATACTTTCAAACCTTCATTAGTATCAAATATGTATACATACACACACATATATATGTATGTACATGTATTTATTTTGTTTGTTTTTTCCCGCCGAGACAGGGTCACTCAGGCTGGATTGTAGTGGCGTGATCTTAGCTCCCTGCAGCCTTGAACTCCTGGGCTCAAGGGATTGTCCTCCTTAGCCTCCTGAGTAGCTGGGATTACAGGCATGTGACACCATGCCTGGCTAATTTTTAAATTTTTTTTGTAGAGACATCATCTCATTATGTTGCCCAGGCTGATCTTGAACTTCTAGACTCAAGCAATCCTCCCGCCTTGGCCTCCCAAAGTGTTGTGAAGATTAAATGAGTTAATACATAAAGTGATTTAAATGCTGCCTGACACAAAGAAGGCACTCAATAAATAGTAACTTTTTTTTTTTTTTTTTCTTGAGACAGAGTCTCGCTCTGTCGCCCAGGCTGGAATGCAATGGCTGGATCTCAGCTCACTGCAAGCTCCGCCTCCCGGGTTCACGCCATTCTCCCGCCTCAGCCTCCCGAGTAGCTGGGACTACAGGCGCCCGCCACCTCGCCCGGCTAGTTTTTTGTATTTTTAGTAGAGACGGGGTTTCACTGTATTAGCCAGGATGGTCTCGATCTCCTGACCTCGTGATCCGCCCGTCTCAGCCTCCCAAAGTGCTAGGATTACAGGCTTGAGCCACCGTGCCCGGCCAATAGTAACTTTTATAGTTGTGTGTGCTGTATATGTTACTTGTTTTCATAGCAGAATTCGTAACATCCTGGCTTACATGTGTGAGCCATCATACCTGGCCCAAATTTAGAAACATGTAGTACGTATTGAATTGTAATTAGCCTTATAGCACTTAATATTGTATGTTGGAATCTTCTAAACTTGGTTATGTAACTTCAACGCAAAAGTCATCTGGTATACCACACAGTGTCACCTACCGGGTAGTCAAAGCGTTTACCATTTTACAGTGAGTGAGATGAAGCAGAAAGGGTACATCTTAGAAGACGGAGCACAAGGCAGCCACATTTACAGAGGAAGCAGTGAGGTAAATGTGTCCCTCTTAGAGAAGTCCCAGGAAATAGAAATTAAGCAAGGCATCCCTCAGCCGGCCATCTAGTATGTTCTCCTTAAATGGAGAATAAAACCTTACAGCCTTAACCTGTTACAAGCCTTGATGGAGACAACTAAAGCAAAATGATGCAAGTTTTGCTGCAGATTTCAGGGTCACAGGGAAGTGGAAATGACTGTCAGTGATGAGGCTACATTTTATTTAAGTAGAAATCTGAATCACTAGAACCGCCATAGATAGAGCACTGAACACCAACATTTCGTAATTGAACTTGCAAGGGATTCACTCAAAGTGAATGTCTTTCGTTGCCATATGAAGCACACAGGTCTCATCAGTTCCTTGTAGAAGATACTATCAAAAGCATCTATTTTGGGACATGCTTATGGAGTGCTTTTCCCTACAGCTATAGAAAGCTCCAACTACCCCATTTTCCTTCAGGATGAGGCTCTGCCTCACTTCCATTATGCTGTCCCGAGGTTCCTAATGAACACATATCCTGGTAGAGATCAGACACTGTTCAAAAGATTGACCTGCCTGGCTGGGCACGTTGTCTCACGACTAATCCCAGCACTTTGTGAGGCTGAGGCAGGCAGATCACTTGAGGCCAGGAGTTTGAGACCAGCCTGGGCAACATGGTGAGACCCTGTGTGTACTAAAAACACAAAAATTTAGCTGGGCATGGTGGTATGCACCTGTAGTCCCAGCTACGAAGGCTGAGGCAAGAGAATTGCTTGATCTTGGGAGTTGGAGGTTGCAGTGAGCCAAGATTACACCACTGCACTCCAGTCTATGTGATAGAGCAAGATTCTATCTTGGAGGAAAAAAAAAAAAAAGAAAGATTGTCTTGCCTCCGGAACAGTGGCCTCCAGATCTCTCAGATACCCTGCCATGTGATCTTATCTGAGGATTTGTCAAGAACTCTTGTTTGTCCCGCTTCTTGCACTGTGTGAGGGAAATGCCATTTCAACTATAAACAGTGATGATATGTTACAAAAGGTCTGAATGAAGTGGGCTATAGGATCTATGTGTGCTTCATGACAGGAAAAGTGTATGTTAAGCATTTGTAAGATTATAGAAATATCTGTGATGGCACCTTTGCAGATTCTTTTGGACTGCAAACTAGTAACCAAGTAATATATTTTTGAAAGCCCTCAGTTCTGTTTGTTTGCAATAAAGTTTATTGAGGATAATCTATGTCACATACAATTAACGTACAGATTTTAAGTTTGATAACAAATGGAACCACCACCTCAGTAAAGATATTAAACATTTTTTTTTCTTTTTTGAGACGGAGTTTTGCTCTGTCGCCCAGGCTGGAGTGCAGTGGCGTGATCTTGGCTCACTGCAACCTCTGCCTCCCGGGCTCAAGTGATCCTCCCACCTCAGCAGCTGGGACTACAGGTAAGCACCACCACGCCCGGCTAGTTTTTGTTATTTTTTTTTTGTAGAGATGGGATTTCACCATGTCCAGGCTGGTCTTGAACTCCTAAGCTCAATTGATCTGTCTGCCTTGACCTCTGAAAGTGCTGATATTACAGGTGTGAGCCATTGTACCTGGTCATCAGTACTTCAGTGCTGTAATTTTACAACTTTTAAAGATAATCTAATTTATTTGAATTGCTATGTATAATATTACATTGTAAGAATATGACAATTTTTTATACCCACTTTCTTATTAATGAACATACAGATTTTCTCATTTTTCCTCATTTTAAACAATACAGCAATGGATATTTTGGGGCATATGAATGAGTTTCTCTGTTATATGTCTAAAAATGAAGTTGCTGATTTGTAGAATATGTTTGTCTTAATTTTCTTTGCCATATTTCTCTCTAAAGTTGTAATAACAGTTTACTTAATTGCCATTAGGGGTTGTATTTCCTTAACTAGTCTTTTTTCATATTCATTATGTTTTCATATTTCCTCTGTTGAACTGCTTGTTCATCCCTTTACCCACTTTTTCATAGCATTATTTGTCTTGTACTGATTTGTGGAATTCTTTATGTGTTCTTGATATTAACTCCTTACTGGTTTTATATGTTGCAGATGTTTTTCTAGTCAGAGACTTATCTTTTAATTTTGATATCTTGTGTAGAAATTAAAAATTTTTTAATGGGGTCACGTTTGTCAAATTTTACTTTCTGGTTTGTGTATTGTATATCTTATTTTAAGAAACCCTTGCAGTTATAAAGATATTTGATATTCTGAAAGTTTAAAAGTTTTACTTTTTACATTTAGGTCTTTAATATGGACTTGATTTTTATATGAAGTAGGAGACAGAAATCTAATTTTCCCCCCGTTTGAATAGTCAGTTGTCCCCAAACTATTTATTCACGAATTCATTATTTCCCTATGCTGAATTAGCCAATTTCCTTATGTATGTATGCTGCGTATACTTCTTTACTCTCTATTCTGTATATTGTTTGTCTATTCCTGTGCCAGTGTTCCATTGCTTTTATTACTTTAAGATTTTTTTTTTTTGGTGACAGAGTCTTGCTTTGTCACCCAGGCTGGAATGCAGTGATGCAATCTGGGCTCACTACAACCTCTGCCTCCTGGGTTCAAATGATTCTCCTGCCTCAGCCTCCTGAGTAGCTGGGATTACAGGCATGCACCACCATGCCTGGCTAATTTTTGTATTTTTAATAGAGATGGGGTTTCACCATATTGGCCAGGCTGGTCTCGAACTCCTGACCCTTGGGTGATCTGCCTTTCTCAGCCTCCCAAAGTGCAGGAATTACAGGCATGAGCCACCATGCCCAGCCTATTTTAAGTTTAAAGAAGGTTTGATACCTGGTAAAGATTGCCCCCTTCTTCTTCAGAATTATGCTGACTCTTCTTGATCCTTTGCTGCTGTTTTTGAATTTTAGGATCAGCTTTTCCATTTCACTAGAAACCAACAATAATCAAAAAACTTGAGATTTTGTTTCAAATTGCATTAAATTTGTAGATTAATTTGGAGAAAATGGGCATCAATGGTTTTTAGTCTTATTGTCTACTCATGATATATTTTTCTGTTTACTTGTCTCTTTTTTATATACTTCAATAAAGTTCTGTATTTTTCTCTCTGAAGTTGTGTTTTAAAGAAACAGCTTTATTGAGGTATAATTTACATACCATAAAATTCACCACTGTCTAAAGATCTTGCATATCTCTTGTAGGATTTAATACTAGGTATGTTTTAGTTTTTATTCTAGGTTCCTTATGGTTATTGTGAGTAGCGTCTTTGCTTTTGAAAATTTTTGTTATTGGTACATAGGAAACTTTTAACCTATTTTCTTGGTTTTGGCTGGCAGGAAAAATTTTTTTAACAAAACTTGAAAAGGACTGGGGACTTTTTATTTTCTGTCATGAGCTAGGATGGGAGAGAAAACTTCATTGCAACATACGATGGCTTGAAAGCCCAGTCCCAGGAACTTGAAGAAGATAAAAGCAGTGATAAGGAACCCTCCAAACACTTATGCTAAGTGTTCACAGCGGCAGAAAGAAGAGTCTGTCCCTAACTCTTTTCTTCCCTTCCAGTTTATCTATGGCACCACTCTTTATTTATACATTCATTTATTTTTTCATATGCTTTTAAGTTAAAATACGGAGTTATTACTATACACTAGGCACCGTGTAGGCATTGGGGATGAAAGTTTTTAATGTGTAAAATTAAATTTTACAAAAGAGTACTGAGAAAAACATAAAGACGGCAAATTGGCTAGCCTCCCAGCTAGGCTGTCAAAAAACTGTAACACTTCACACAGGTATTTCTTATATATTTTTGTATTTAAGCCTCATAGGTATCATTATTCTCATTTTTATAGGGAATGAATGTTAAGTAACTTTACTGATCAATTTGTTTTTGACAAAAAATAAATTAACTATAAAATATTTTTAATTGCTTATAAAGTGCCTTTGATTTGGCTCCTTTTGTGTAAATCTTAATAATTTTATCTTTGAGCATTGCATAAAAAGGCATTGTATAAAAGGATATCTGTCTCCATATTTTACAAAAGAATACTTTGAGAGAACCACTTCAAAGTCAGTCCAAATGTGTCGTGGTACACCTCACAGCAGCCATCTCAGTTTGTGGGAACCTCCTGTGCCTTGTTACTTTTTAATATAGTGAAAGCTTCTAATAGGCAGACTATGAGAAAATCATCTGGGACAGAAATTGAAGACATGCAGGAAATCTGCAGTGATTGTTTCAGCAATGACTTCAATTTCTACTCTGAGATTTATTTTTTATTTTAATTCAAGCTATTCTCTTGAAGATTCTGGTCACTTGATCTTACTTTTTATACTCTTTCAACTATTCTGGAATGAATTAGGAGATTATGAAATCCATGAAAGATTAACAATCTGGAGCTTTTTTCAATAGTCTAGGATTTGGAGTGTGATTCTCATGAAAGGAACTTTTCTTCACGCAGAAAGGTTTCAGAGAGGAAATATTACTCAAACTAAACATTTAATAAAGCTGATACTTGGCATTTCTCCCTTGTATGGATAAAAAGTCATTTAATTTTTTTCATTTTGTTTTAGTCACTGTATATATGGCTTATTTCCTGGGTCCACGGGAAGCATGAGTCTGTTGGGACTTGGGGCAAGAAGAAGACAAGACATCTTAACAAGGAAAACCAAGCACTAAAAAAAGTATCCCCCCAACTCTGAAGAGATAGAGCATAAACATGGCCGACACTGGACTTAGGGAACCTCAAGAGGGTAAGACTGATTTGTCTAGCACTGAGGGTGCTGCTGTGGGAAACCAGGGCTGTGCAGAGAGAGAAAATCTCTGATGACTAAAATCTGCGGTTTTGAAGTAAAACTAATTCAGTGGATTCATTTGTTTTTATTATACTTATTCTTTCAAATTTACTGAATTTTACTATAATGTGAACCCTAATTATAATATAAGGAAGATAAATGTTTTAGAGACTCCAATAGTAGGGACTTACAGTAATAGAAAAATACAGTGCTCTATTTAGAAGGGCTCTTTCTTTCTTCTTCTTCTTTTTTTTTTTTTTTATGTTACCCAGGCTGGAGTGCAGTGGCGTGATCCCAGCTCACTGCAACCTCCGCCTCCCAGGCTCAAGCGATTCTCATGCTTCAGCCTCCAGAGTAGCTGGGATTACAGGCGCCTGCCACCACACCCCGCTAATTTTTGTGTTTTTAGTAGAGACGGGGTTTTGCCATGTTGGCCTGGCCGGTCTCGAACTTCTGACCTCAAGAGATCTGCCCCCCTCGGCCTCCCAAAGTGCTGGGGTTACAGGCGTGAACTACCGCTCCTGGCCTTAGATCTTTCAGTTATGGGTAAGAATTAAATTTTAGTTCATCCTGCTTATATTTTATATAGGAGATAAAGGCAAAATATGAAATAGATTTTCCAGAAGAGAAAGAGGACATTAAGTCTTGGTTATGGGAGTTAAAAAATATATTAAAGTAGAGGCCAGGTGCGGTGGCTGACGCCTGTAATTCCAGCCCTTTGGGAGACCGAGGCAGGTGAATCACCTGAGGTTGGGAGTTCGAGACCAGCCTGACCAACATGGAGAAACTCCATCTCTACTAAAAATACAAAATTAGCTGGGTGTGGTGGTGCATGCCTGTAATCCCAGCTACTTGGGAGGCTGAGGCAGGAGAATCGCTTGAACCCGGGAGGTGGAGACTGCAGTGAGCTGAGATCGGGCCATTGTACTCCATCCAGCCTGGGCAACGAGAGCGAAACTCTGTCTCAAAAAATAAATAATATATAAGAGTAGAATAGTATATGAACCCCTATGCAGTCAACATCCAGCTTCAACTGTTACCAACATAATGCTGATCTTGTTGCCTGCCTTGGATTATTTTAATGTACATCCATGATATTGTATCATTTTATTTGTAAATAGTTTACATCTCCTAAAGATAGATTCTTCGTAGATTATTTTTTAAAAAATAACCAAAATATCATCACACCTAAAAAAATAGATTAACAATTATTCCTTCATGTCATCTCATATCCTGTCATTATTCACATTTCCCAAAGTGTCTCATAATTTGTTTTTTCTTGACAGTTGGGCCACACATTGCATTTGATTTCTTATTGCTTCTAGGTTGTTCTTTTTTAAAGTTGTATTGTAGAAAATTTCAGGGCCAGGCAGGGTGGCTCACACCTGCAGGTGTGAGCACTTTGGGAGGCTGAAGCAGGCGGATCTCAAGGTCAGGAGATTGAGACCATCCTGGCTAAGACAGTGAAACCCCGTCTCTACTAAAAATACAAAAAATTAGCCGGGCATGGTGGTGGGCCACCTGCTATTCAGGAGGCTGAGGCAGGAGAATGGTGTGAACCTGGGAGATGGAGCTTGCAATGAGCCGGATCGCGCCACTGCACTGCAGCCTGGGAGACAGAGCAAAACTCCGTCTCTAAAAAAAAAAAAAAATTCAAACACATAGAAAAGTAGACAGATAAAGCGAACCTCTGTGTACCCATTAAACAGCTTCATATGCTATCAACATATAGCTAATATATAGTGGAGTAAAGAAAAAGATGAAAACATATGGCTAATATGGTTTCATCCATATGCCCTCGTTTCTCCCTTCCCCCATGTTGTTTAGTTGAAGCAAATCCTGGCTATCCATAATTTTAGTAATAAATACTTGAATATATCTCTGAAAGAGGATTCTTTTTAAAAACTGTAATTACAATACCTTTATCACACCTAAAAAGATGAATCATAATTACTTCATGTCATCAAATATCTGGCATTCAGATATTCCTGATTGTGTCATAAATATTTCTTTAATGATGGGCTTATTCGAAACTGGATCTAGACCTCGTAGTCCACATATTGTATTTGATTGATGTGTCTCTTAAGTCTCTTAATCAGTAAGTTAAGAGACTCCTGTTTTCCCCTTTTCTTGCCATTTATTTTAATTTCTTAGTGTTTTTTATTTTTATTATTATTTTTTATTGTTTTTGAGATGGAGTTTCGCTCTTGTTGCCCAGGCTAGAGTACAATGGCATGATCTTGGCTCGCTGCAACCTCCACCTCCCAGGTTCAAGCGATTCTCCTGCCTCAACCTCCCGATTACAGGCACCCGCCACCACACCCAGCTAATTTTTTGCATTTTTAGTAGAGATGGGGTTTCACCATGTTAGCCAGGCTGGTCTTGAACTCCTGACCTCAGGTGATTCACCTGCCTCAGCCTCCCGAAGTGCTGGGATTACATGCATGAGCCACCATGTCTGGCCATTCTCACTTTTATTAAAGAAACAAAGTCTTTTGGAATTTCCCACCTGCTGGGTTTTACTGATTATATTCTTGAGGCATAATTTAATATATTCCTCTATCCCTGTATTTCTTGGAAACTGGTAGCTCTAGAAGCTTATCAGATTTAAGTTCAGTTGTTTGGCAGGAATACTTCCTAAGTGGTCTAGAGTACTTCTTACTGCATTGTATTAGGAGGTTAATGATATCTGTTTGGGTTTCCCTGTTTTCATGATGTGAATTCAGATTGGTCACTGGGTTCAGCAGTTGTCAGTCTGGCTCATCCACCATAAAAGTCCCCATCAGCCTTTTGCATAAGGTTTTGCTACCATTGATGAACATTACTTTTCATTAGGGAAGAGGATATATTTAATATAACCAAAATTTGGTTCTGTCATATAAATTGTTTTATATTAGTGTCATTTTGTATTTATTAACGTAAGTTTTTTGTTGTTGTTTTAATCACCTTTAGTGGGAGCCAAGAGAAATAATGTTTAGGAAGAGTGTCTTGTAAACCATGAAAATCTATGTAAATATTATTATTAAACAGGGAGCTTTTTAAAATATAAATTTATGGGGAATTTTTTCCAATAAAAATTATAAATTTTTGTCTCAATAGACTCACAAAAGAATTTGGAAAATGATCCATCAATAAATTCTCAGGCGCAGGAGACCACAATCATGGCAAGTAATGCTGAGGAAGCTCAGACCCTACACTCTGCCTATGGTCTTAGCAAAGACCACCAAGGGGTGGAGACAGTGGGTCCGGAAAGTGCAGATACAGGTGATAAATCAGAAAGTCCAGATGAAGCAAATGTGGGGAAACATCCAAAGGATAAAATAGAAGATGAGAACAACCAGAGTTTTCTGGATGGTGAAAAAGGGCATCACCTCCCTTCAGAAAATCTGGGTGAAGAACCCTTGGATCCAGATCCCAGCCATTCTCCAAGTGACAAGGTAGGAAGAGCAGATGCACACTTAGGGAGCAGCTCTGTGGCCCTCCCTAATGAAGCAAGTGATGGAACTGGAGCATCTCAGGAACCACCTACTACAGACTCCCAGGAGGCCCAGAGTCCTGGTCACTCCAGTGCAGGGCAAGAGGGCGAGGATACACTGAGGAGGCGACTGCTGGCCCCAGGTAAGAGAACCCCTGAACTACTCTCCTGTTTTGTATTGCTCTGTTAACTGAGAAAACAGCAGAAGTCAGAGGCCGTCTTTCCAGAGAATTTTTGTCTATCTTTCGTAGGATTAAGGCCTTTGGGCCTTGCCCAAGCTCACACAAAGCCATATGACTTGAGTTGATTTTGAAATGAGTTTTCTCATCTAGACTAGCTCATTCCACTGTATTAAGTTGCTTCCTACACATAAACTGCATTTCTAAGCAATGTTTTTATTAACTGTTTATATTAATGTGATATGACAAAAAGGGGCATGACTTTTAAAAAATTCGCTTCTAGTTTTTTATTATGAGAATATTTTGACATAATTTTTAAAATCTTTTACTTTTTGGTAAACTAACTGTTACATAAATCAAAACATGGGTATAGTTAAAAATGAGCATTAATGGGACAGTGTCCTTAACTCAGTCATGTTTCAGTCTTATAGGACTTTGAGTAAGTCAGTTAGTTTCTCTATACCTGGTTTTTTCTGCCTATATGTTAAGAGGAACGAGCATGTCTTCCCTTATGAAGGTAAGCGTTGCAGGGTGCTAAATCCTTAACTGGAACTCAAGAGGTGTGAATTCTGGTTGTGGCCCTACCACTTGCTAACTTGGGTGACCTTGGGAAAGTCTCTTCCCTTCCTGGTGCTTCAATTTCCTATTTGTAAAATGAAGAAGTTGGACAAGATGATATCCAAGGATTCTAGTAGGTGTCATCTTCTGTGATTGTGTGTGGATTTGTATTTTATAAGTGCTCTGAAGAGCTCAGTCTGAAATGCCTATTTGCCAGTGCAAAAGAATATAAAATATAAGACACTGTGTTCATCAGGGACTTCAGCAAGGGCTAGTAATTCATGTTTCACTGCAAATCAATGACTAATCTCAAATATATGTTTTATTTATTAATCATTAGAATAATCTGTAACTTCAGTGAAGGCAAGGACTGTGTCCCTGTCATTCATTGTGTATCTCTGGCACCTGGCACATAGAAACACCTTTATAAATTTTGTCAAATGAATGAATGTGATTTGTATGGACCATGACCTGTGTCAGAATTTCACTGTTATGAGCTAGGTGCAATTACTTATGCCTCTAGTCCCAGTTACTTGGGAAGCTGAGTTGGGAGGAATGCTTGAGCCCATGAGTTTGAACCTGCAGTGTGCTGTGATCACCCCTGTGAATAACCACTGCATTCTAGCTAACCTGGGCAATGTAGTGAGACCCCATCTCTTTAAAAAAATTCACTGTTAGGCAGGTTCACTGTGAGTAGAAAAAAATATTGTTTAAAAAAATCCAGTTTAGGCCAAGGGCAGTGGCTCACTCCTGTGATCCTAGCACTTTGGGAGGCCAAGGCTGGTGGATCACTTGAGGCTAGGAGTTCAAGACCAGCCTGGGCAAAATGGCGAAAACCCATCTTTCCAGTAAACACAAAAACAGCTGCGTGCACTTGTAGTCCTCAGGAGGCTGAGGTGGGAGGATTGCTTGAGCCCGAGAGGTTGAAGCTGTGGTGAGCCGAAATTTCACCACCACACTCCAGCCTTGGTGACAGAGTGAGATCCTGTCTTTTAAAAAAAAAAATGCAGTTTATGTATGGAAAGCAACTTAATATAGTTGAATGAGGTTATCTATACTCTAAGAGATGAGAAACCTTGTTTTCATTTCAACTTAGCTACATCTCTTTATGTGACCTTGGGCAAGATCTTCCCTGGACCTTTTTTCATGATAGGTTAGGTAGTACAGCCGGAGTAGGTGTCCATTATAGATTCTTTCAGTTCTTAAATTCCATGATATGATGTTTTAAGAACTTACTTTTTGGGGTGATATGAGCAATCCTTTATAAGTAAAGATGATCCTACTCATCTATGCTAATAGAAGTACCTGGCTGGGGTTAAGCACAAATTTAGAGTCTAGTGTGATTTAGCTTAGAGTGCTAAAAATTGTTACCCGTCTTTTCACCCACATATTTTAAGCTTGGTGTGCCCACCCTACACCTGGATTTTTACATATTTTGTGAATTTTCTTCACCTTATATT
This sequence comes from Rhinopithecus roxellana, assembly GCF_007565055.1. Taxonomy (NCBI): domain Eukaryota; kingdom Metazoa; phylum Chordata; class Mammalia; order Primates; family Cercopithecidae; genus Rhinopithecus; species Rhinopithecus roxellana. The sequence continues at coordinate 129,806,416 of NC_044556.1, read as the reverse complement.
CCTTGCTTTGTATATATCCTTCATTAAGAGTTTCAAATTTGCTTTTATAAGCTATTTTGAAACTGTACAGTAATCTCTCCTATCTCAGAACTTAGTGCTTCTGTTATTTTTATATTTGGGGTCTTGAGGAACCATGTGAAACTCGAACACTGAAATTAGAGCACAATTACCCCGTGAAGCTGAATCTCGTGTATAGCCAACATTTCTTAAATCCCTTCTTAATTTTATACATTTTGCTGAATCACATTTTAGCTAAGTTTGGCTGTAGTATTTAAATGTCTTTGTCTTTGATATAAGAGGCAGTGAGGAATTGTGAATATAGCAACATTATCCTTGAATGAATTTCACAGCATTTCATTTTATTCTTCTAAGTAGAATAAGAGTAATAGTCTTAAAGAAAAGACAGGAAAAATGTTAACTTTGGTTTTTTTTTGAGGTAGACTCTTGCTCTGTCCCCCAGATTGGAGTGCAGTGGTGTGATGTCGGCTCACTGCAACCTCCGCCTCCCGGATTCAAGCGATTCTCCTGCCTCAGCTTCCCATGTAGCTGGGATTACAGGCACCCACCATCATGCCTGGATAATTTTTGTATTTTTAGTAGAGAAACGGTTTCACCTTTTTGGCCAGACTAGTCTCGAACTGCTGACCCCAAGTGAGCCACCTACCTCAGCCTCCCAAAGTGCTGGGATTATAGGCGTGAGCCACCGTACCTGGCTAAGGTACAGCAATCCTTCTAGTCAAATCATTGTTTGGTTTGGTGAGAGATATAAAGGTATACATACTGTCATTAGTGTACTGCCTAAAAATAATATTGATTCTTTTCCTCTCCAGAGGCTGGAAGTCATCCACAACAAACACAAAAATTGGAAGAAATTAAAGAGAATGCACAGGACACCATGAGACAGATTAATAAAAAGGGTTTTTGGAGCTATGGTGAGAACAAACCTGGTTTTACTGCAGTGTTGATTCACATTCAGAAATCCTCAGTGAAAATGCCTAGAAAACTAGCAGATTTAAACAGTTTTAACATTGTGTTTATATATACTTATTTAATGATTGGTAGTAAGTCATAGTAAAATAGAAAAATAGAGTTTTAGGGATTTTTCCCTGAAGGGTACTGGCTGATATTTTGCTGTGATTAACAAAATGAAATTTCTCACAGTAGGAAAAGCTTTTCCTAAATAAGAAACAAAAACTGCTTTTCTAATTAGAGAATATTAAATTTTCAAGCGCATTTTAAAGTTATGACTCCTAAAAAAAATGGTCAGCTATAGGTAGTAGGTGCATTGAGAAGATGGAAGAAAATCTTGATCACTTATGTCTAAATTACATCATTAGTTATAAAAACAAATACATAGACTCAGCTTTTACCTTTTATTTTTTTCAATTTTTTACTGAGTACTTAACTCTTCCATGAAGGTTTTGTCTTTCAACAAAGATATCTTCAAATAATTACATCTGAGAAGAGATTAGAGAAGAGGTACTTCTGGTGGATTAAAAGTTTAAACAATTTATGCAAAAGAAACTTATTGCTCCTAGTAAAACCTGATGGTATTTCTGCCTCGTTTTAGTTTACCATAGGCTTTGTTTCTGGCTTGTGTTCTCTGTAATTTTCTGTTCTTTTCTCATTCTTTTGACAGGCCCTATCTTTCTTCTCTTCCTGGTTGTGGCTGTTGTGGCAAGTTCTGTGAATAGCTACTATTCCTCTCCAGCCCAGCAAGTGCCCAAAAATCCAGCTTTGGAGGCCTTTTTGGCCCAGTTTAGCCAATTGAAAGATAAATTTCCAGGCCAGAGTTCCTTCCTGTGGCAGAGAGGACGGAAGTTTCTCCAGAAGCACCTCAATGCTTCCAACCCCACTGAGCCAGCCACCATCATCTTTACAGCAGCTCAGGAGGGAAGAGAGACCCTGAAGTGCCTGAGCCACCATGTTGCAGACGCCTACACTTCTTCCCAGAAAGTCTCTGCCATTCAGATTGATGGGGCTGGAAGGACCTGGCAGGACAGTGACACGGTCAAGCTGTTGGTTGACCTGGAGCTGAGCTATGGGTTTGAGAATGGCCAGAAGGCTGCTGTGGTACACCACTTCGAATCCTTTCCTGCCGGCTCCACTTTGATCTTCTACAAGTATTGTGATCATGAGAATGCTGCCTTTAAAGATGTGGCCCTGGTCCTGACTGTTCTGCTAGAAGAGGAAACATTAGAAGCAAGTGTAGGCCCAAGGGAAACTGAAGAAAAAGTGAGAGACTTACTCTGGGCCAAGTTTACCAACTCTGACACTCCCAGCTCCTTCAACCACATGGACTCAGACAAATTGAGTGGGCTGTGGAGCCGAATTTCACACCTGGTACTGCCAGTCCAGCCAGTGAGGAGCATTGAAGAACAGGGGTGCCTTTTCTAAAGCTAAGCACAAAGTTGGTTACAGAAGGTATATGTTTATGAAAAAGTTTGTTTAAAGGCCTTTCATTTATGTGGAAGGAGGTTGATAAAATAGGTTGAGGAAATAGCCTGAAAAACAAAAATGAGCTTATTTTAGAAACAAGTTTTTATTTTTTACTTCTTGTAAAATCTTTCTAATCTAAGCCTTGACAAAACTAAAAATTAACCTGACTTTTTTTCTTTGCCATTTGGACCAAATCAGGTTTGAAGTATGGATGATATATATGAGAATTTTTAAAAATTGCACAGGAAGATACTCTTCTTAGAGTAACTACAGAGTGATTTTTTTTTTCTTGAGTGAGACTCTGAAGAGCCTTTTGGATGGTGTTTGGACTTGGATGAAAGCAATTAGAATTATGAAGCAATGATAACTTTTAGAAAATTTTTCTATCACATGTTGAATATTTTCAAACCTCACTTTAATAATCTAAAGTTATGGGATTATATCTTATATTAATTTTACAGTTTTGAGTAGTATGATAAAAGAAATAAGAATTCAAACCATTAAGTACCTACCTAAATACTACATGTAAGGCACTGTGCTTTTGTTCCATTCAGCTGAGGTATAAGTGTACCTCAGTACAGAATAAACAGCTGTACTCAAACGTTCTTAAAAATGAGAACCAATGGGGAAATTGTTTATAATCATTGAAAATGAAGAAATTCCAATTGGCTGTATCTCTACTTCAGCTTTTCTTGAATGATTTACAGCAGTAATTTTCAAACTGTGTCTACTGGCACCCTTCCCCTTTGTATCAGAGCAGTTCTGCTTTTAACTGTTTTATATGTCAGAGTTGTCTATGAGATTTCATTGGAACAAAGAGTTTCACTGATACTCAAGTTTGAAAACCATTAAGTGAAAAAACATCTTAGGACATAGGAGATATGTAAAAAAATTGAATGTATTAAATCTTATGAGTAGGAAGATGAAATACAGGTTTATCATATAGATACATTATTTATGAACACTAAAGATCTATACATGAACAGCAGAATGTATAAGCTAGCATTTACTAGCATGTCTCTGATGCTTTTGTTCATTTCTGTTAATCATCATTTTTGTCCCCTCTGCATGGAATTTTATACTTGTCTAGGGTGAGAGTTTGTAGACTTTCAGCAGAACATATTTTAATAATCAATTTATTTGTTTTATTTTAAAAAATTATTTTTTTTTTTTTTTTTTTTTTTTTTTTGAGGCGAAGTCTCGCTCTGTCGCCCGGACTGGAGTGCAGTGGCCGGATCTCAGCTCACTGCAAGCTCCGCCTCCCGGGTTTGCGCCATTCTCCCGCCTCAGCCTCCCGAGTAGCTGGGACTACAGGCGCCCGCCACCTCGCCCGGCTAGTTTTTTTTTTTGTATTTTTAGTAGAGACGGGGTTTCACTGTGTTAGTCAGGATGGTCTCGATCTCCTGACCTCGTGATCCGCCCGTCTCGGCCTCCCAAAGTGCTGGGATTACAGGCTTGAGCCACCGCGCCCGGCCAAAAAATTATTTTTGAATAACCAATTTAATAGTAAGTTTTATATGAACACTTGGCATAACTTGACCAGTTTATTTCTATGCAGTGATGGAACATTATGTAATACAGCTCATTTCTTGACCACCTAGTTATAGAAGTACCATTAAGTTAAAAATTAGAGAAATCCAAGAGATATTATACTTAGTGAGAGGAAGCAGAAATGGTGGGTAGATTCTCAGAGGTTTTGATGTTCAGTACTGACTGTTGGACCATGTTCTGTGATTGTAAGAAATATTGAAAACAGTTTGTATGGAGACAGTAGTTGATTAGCGTTTGAGCTCTGAAAGCAGAACTCTAGTAAAATGATCTCGACCTAACAAAGGGTCTGTTCTATTATATAGACTATTATCATAATCCTGGAATGTTTCAACTAGGTTTTGGCCTCTCCATTATATGAGATTGTATGTATGTATTTAAGAAGTCTGATAAAAGTATGGAAAGATTTTAGGAAACACTAAGACGATACAGGGATCTTTATTGATACCTAAAAAGATTACAATTGAGTAATTGCTTAATTGAGTGTAGGGGCATACCTGAAGGAAGATTTTGCATTTGGGACTTTGAAGGAATCTTCTAAGAGATTTGGGAAAAGACCTGAACAAAAAGTTAAAGCATGGTGAATGTAATGTAAATGTCAATCCAGTATAGAAGCAGAGGAAGTTGAAGGAAAATCTATATACTATATGCACATTTTTTCTGTCTTTTTAGATCTTAGATGCTAACATTACATCCACAAAACCAGTGTTGCCTTGTACAACTATTATATTGGCCTGCTGACCTGTGCTACCTCAGATCTGTAAAGGAACCAGTATGACGCATATTCTTGTTTCGTCATTCAGTCGAATATGGTTTTTCATCATTTCCTTTCAAAATAATTTAGAAAAATAAATTTCTAAAGTCACAATGGCTTTTCTTTAGCCTTTTTAAAAACACTTTTCCTTCCACGTGTAGTGCAATCAATTGAGAGTGTTGTTAGTTTTCTGTCCACTATTTCGAAAGTCTTTTTTTTTTGAGATGGAGTCTCACTCTGACTCCCAAGCTGGAGTGCAGTGGCTTGATCATAGCTCACTGTAGCTTTAAACTCCTGGTCTCAAGCAATCCTCCCACCTTAGCCTCCTGAGTAGCTGGGACTACAAGTGCATACTACCACACCACTCTACCACTCTATTTTGTATAGAGACGGGGTCTCACCATGTTGCCAGGCTGGTCTTGAACTCCTGGCCTCAAGTGAACCTCCCACCTCGGCCTCCCAAAGTGTTTGGATTACAGATGTGACCCAATGCATCCAACCTCAAACATTTTTTTTTTTTTTTTTTTTTTTTTTTAGAGAGGGTCTTACTCTGTCACCCAGGCTGAAATGCAGTGGCGCAGTCTCACCTCACTGTAACCTATGCCTCCTGGGTTCAAGTGATTCTTGTGCCTCAGCCTCCCCAGTAGCTGGGATTACAGGCACACACCACAATGCCCAGCTAATTTTTGTATTTTTATTAGAGACGAGGTTTTGCTGTGTTGTCCACGCTGGTCTCGAACTCCTGGCCTCAACTGATCCGCCCACCTTGGTCTTTCAAAATGCTAGGGTTATAGGCATGAGCCACCACACCTGGCCTCAAAAATCATTTTTAAAAGAAGCAGTGTATTAGCTCTGGGTCTTCTCATTACTAAAATGACTTTTTAAACGTGATACTATATTTTATAAATGTACAGATAATTCAAATCTATTATCTAATGTATTCTCTTAGGTTAATTTCTATTTGTTTCTATTCTTTACTGTGTGTGTGTGTGTGTGTTGAGACGCAGTCTTGCTCTGTCGCCCAGGCTGGAGTGCAGTGGTGCGATCTCAGCTCACTGCAAGCTCCGCCTCCCGGGTTCACGCCATTCTCCTGCCTCAGCCTCCCAAGTAGCTGGGACTACAGGTGCCCACCACGACATCTGGCTAACTTTTTTTTTTTTTTTTTTTTTGTATTTTTAGTAGAGACAGGGTTTCACTGTGTTAGCCAGGATTGTCTCGATCTCCTGACCTCGTGATCCGTCGGCCTCAGCCTCCCAAAGTGCTGGGATTACAGACGTGAGCCACCGTGCCTGGCCTTTTCTTTACATTTTTTAAGGTTTCAGATTTTCTTTTCTGTGTCTAGTAATTCATCTTTTATTGTCATAGATAATTTGCTTATTTGACTTAGAAAAATGATTTGTAGGCATACAATATCGTACATGATACCTAAACATTGCCATTTAGTTACTCTCATAGAACAACTTTCATTACGCTGTCTATTAATATAAATTACTTCTTGAGTAATCCCAGAATCGTAGAACCAATTGGTGGCATCAGAAACTGTCTTTGGACTTGAGGTTTTTCTTCCCTTAGGGTAAATTTTAGGTTTTCTGGTTAGTTTCCAGGGTTGGCAGAGAAGTTCATATCACTAAAGGGGTTCATATCACTAAAATAGTAATGCTAATTTGTTTCATATTTCTATTTTAAAAAGCAGTAAAGAAATTTCAATACATTTCATTTGAAGCCCCCAAGTTTATGGTGGTTAGTGAGGCTCAGCATGCCGGTAACCCACCATTCTCTCAGCTAATGACTCATTAAATAGTGCTAGCTGCTGAGATGATTTTGACCTTTTAAATAGCTTTTTTTTTGAGACAGAGTCTCTTTCTTGTCCATGCTGGAGTGCAATAGTGCAAACTTGGCTCGCTGCAACCACCGCCTCCCAGGTTCAAGCGATTCTCCTGCCTCAGGCTCCCAAGTAGCTGGATTACAGGCACGTGCCATCACGCCCAGCTAATTTTTGTATTTTTGGTAGAGACAGGGTTTCCCCACGTTGGCCAGGCTGGTCTCGAACTCCTGACCTCCAGTGATCTACCCACCTCGGCCTCCCAAAGTGCTGGGATTACAGGCGTGAGCCACCGCACCCAGCCTAAACAGCTTTTAATTGCTTGATTTATACTTTATTAAAGACAGGAAGCACAATGAGCAGTGATACTAAAATATAACAAATATAGCATGGGAAAGTGATAATTATTCAGATGATCTTCACCAGCATGGCATTTGTGTATATCTGACCAAACTCTATGCCACACAGCAGGTCTCTGGCACTTCAAAAATGGATGTTAAATAGAAAATAATAAATAATAGCTGATTAGGGTAATCATTTATTTAATCAGAATGAAAATGATATCCATAAAATTTACTTGCAGAGAAATACTTTGTTTTAAAGACAGGGTCTCACTCTGTCACCCAAACTATGGTGCAGTTGGCACAATCACGGCTCACTGCAGCCTGGACCTCCTGGCCTCAAGAGGTTGATCCTCCTACTTCAGGGATTACAGGCACACGCCACCATGCCCGGCTAGTTGAGAAGTACTTTCAAATAGCAACATGAAGCCTTTCCTTTATCATTTGAAAATAAAACATAGTTGTAAACATAAACCAGTATGTCTTTGTAAAGCCAGTAATATATCATTTTATAGGAGCATTCTCTTCTTGTGTTTTTCAAGTTGACTATGTAGTTCTATGTCAGTCTCCATTTTAATATCTCGTTTGTCAATCTGAGCATATTTCATCTTGAAATGTATTTGTTGAGAAGTGATGGTGGTTTTTTGTTTTTCACAATTCAAGTAGCTGGAACACTCATCCAATGGGAAAGCTGATGCTTATTTTTGTGGCAAATGCTTGGTTGAATAATATATTTGCAAAGATGTTAATTCTAGAGAGAGCAAAATAAAGTTGAGATATCTGTAAAACAGTTTCTCCAGATGACTTTAAGCCTTATTTTTGTAAATTTATGTTAAATTTTAGGTATTAAGTTGTGAAATACCTAATGATATGGGCCTAAATTTGCCTCATTCAGACCAAGACGCGGCTGTTAAAATTCATTTCGAGCTAATAAACTGTGCTATAACTTCTTTGCATTATTATTATTATACTTTAAGTTCTAGGGTACATGTGCACAACGTGCAGGTTTGTTACATAGGTATACATGTGCCATGTTGGTTTGCTGCACCCATCAACCCGTCATCTACATTAGGTATTTCTCCTAATGCTGTCCCTCCCCCAGGAGGCCCCGGTGTGTGATGTTCCCTGCCCTGTGTCCAAGTGTTTTCTTTGTTCAGTTCCCACCTACGAGTGAGAACATGCCATGTTGGTAAACTGTGCTATAGCCTCTGTATCTCTATAGGCCAATCCGAATGGCCTGAGAACACAATCAGTATCCCCTAATCTGCAAAGAGGTAAAGACCTTAGTCTTCAGTACCTTTCCTTCCAGTATTATCTGCATTATCTGTGTCCTCTTGCTTTGATGTCTTGAAAAGCCCATAAATTGGTGCTTATTTGGCAAATGGTCTCCTGCTTTTCCTCCCTGAGGCTTATAAACTAAATTTGCCTTTGGCTAAGGGCAGTTACATGAACCAAAAAGAACATTTTAGACTTGGGAAGCAACAGGCTGAGTCACCTTGCAAGGGGCAGAGTTGGCCAGGCCCCCAGGCAGTCACAGCCCTACTCCATGTGTTCCTTCTAGGCCTAAGGACCATCAACACAAAGCTCCAGGCAGTTCCTCCTGGTTCGTCAGAGAGCACGGGAAATTTAAACCCATTGGCCTTTCCTGTCATAAAAGAAACAGCACATTGACTTTCAAACCCAATTGCATATTGCTTATTTGTACTTAACAAATTTGGGCTTTGTCAGTATTAATGTCCCACTTCTCAGCACTCCCTTTCTTTATAACAGGGATTGCTTTTGTATTTGTTTCTTACAGGTGCTGATGAATGTGCCTTATTCAGATTAGTTGTCTGGTCATTACCAGAATAAAGAATAAATCTCCTTAATTTTTTTCAGTTGACTGATTCTTGATTAAACTTCCCAAAATAGGTTTATAGAAATGGGCATGTGGTGATTAATGGTGGGAAAGGAAACTGACCTCATATGGCAGTAAGCTGAGAAGCTAGAGAATCCTGTGAGGGTTGTCGGGTGGCATTTGTGGCCATCAGTGAAATGGTACAGGGCAGACCCTGCCTAGAATCTGTTGCAGCTCTTGGTAGCATTCTTCGAGTGCTATTCCTACTTAACGAGGCTTTCCTGAGTATTTGAGAAACATTGGGGTTGGAAGTAGATCCCTGGGAATTGCTGCTACCCCAGCATGTGCTGTTGTGAGTGTGTGTGTGTTTTGAGACAAGGTCTTGCTCTGTTGCCCAGGCTAGAGTACAGAGGTGCCATCTCCCCTCACTGCAACCTCTGCCTCCCAGGCTCAGGCAGTTCTCCTGTCTCAGCCTCCCAAGTAGCTGGGACTACAGACGCACACCACCATGCTGCGCTAAATTTTTGTATTTTTAGTAGAGAAAGGGTTTCACCATGTTGTCCACCCTAGTCTCAAACCCCTGAGCTCAAGTGGATCTGCCTGCCTCGGCCTCCCAAAGTGCTGGGATTACAGGGGTGAACCACTGCGCCCAGCCTGTGAATGTGTTTTTTAAGTGTGGACATCCCTTACCTTGTGTGTTGGGAATGGGGGAGGTCGGGGTGTGTTCAGAATTTCTCCCTTAAGATGTTGCCAAACCAGAATTACAGAGTAGAAGCACCTGAGTACCCATCTCAGCCCCTCACCCACCTTCTCCCAGCTTCCTGCCCCCCCCATCCATACCAAACTAAAACCAAAGATCTTATTAACACATTTTGTAGAATCGTTTTCTAACAAATCTGAATTGAATTTTGAAAATCTGAAAGACTTGTTTTTGCAGTTTAGGAAAATAGGAACTTTGGGAGTTAGCATATCTTAACATGCGAGCTTTCAGTGAAAGGAGCTAAAGTCAAGCGATAAGATGAGCCTGAAGGCGAAGAGCACAGGATTTCCTAATACCATTCCACAAACATCAACAGTAGATCAGCAGCAACGAGATTTTCTTAATGCATAAACTCACCACTAGAGGATATTACATACTAGTGTTCTGCTCTACACTAGAACAGACAGACCTCAATACTAACAAGGGAGTGAGTGGCTATGAATTATTTAGTTGCTGTAGGAATTGTGATTTTAAACAGGACACAATAAAAATGATTTCAAGTCTGAAGTTGCAGTTCGAGTTCGAGTCATAGAATGTTTGGTGCAGAAGCAGCTCCATCAGGCTAAACTGAGAAAAGATCTTGCTGTTGGTCCAAGGTATTATCTACTTTAAGAAAAGGAAATGAGTAGGCAGATCCTATTATGTATATGTTCAGGGCACTCATTACTGTGGAATCTGCCCACATGGCTTTAGGGCTCACAGAAGGCCCCCATACACACACTAAAAATGAGACACTAGCCGGGTGTGGTGGCTCACGCCAGTAATCCAGCACTTTGGGAGGCTGAGGTTTGTGGATCCTTTGAGTCCAGGAGTTTGACACCAGCCTGGCCAACATGATAAAACCCTGTCTCTACAACAAATGCAAAAAATTCGCTGGATGTGGTGGCACATGCCTGTAAGTCCCAGCTACTCAGGAGGCTGAGGAGGGAGGATCACCTGACCCTGGGGAGATGGAGGCTGCAGTGAGCCATGATTGCACCACTGCACTCCAGCCTGGGTGACCAAGTGAGACCCTGTCTTAAAAAAAAAAAAAGGCCAGGCACGGTGGCTCACGCCTATAATCCCAGCACTTTGAGAGGCCGATGCGGGCTGATCACGAGGTCAGGAGTTCAAGACCAGCCTGGCCAACATGGTGAAACCCCCGTCTCTACTAAAAATACAAAAATTAGCCAGGCATGGTGGCGGGTGCCTGTAATCCCAGCTACTCTGGAGGCTGAGGCAGAATTGCTTCAACCCAGGAGGTGGAGGTTGCAGTGAGCCGAGATCGTACCACTGCACCCCAGCCTGGGCAACAGAGCAAGACTCTGTCTCAGGAAAAAAATAAAAAATAAAGGCTGGGCGCGGTGGCTCAAGCCTGTAATCCCAGCACTTTGGGAGGCCGAGATGGGCGGATCATGAGGTCAGCAGATCGAGACCATCCTGGTGAACACTGTGAAACCCCGTCTCTACTAAAAAAATACAAAAAACTAGCCGGGCGAGGTGGCGGGCGCCTGTAGTCCCAGCTACTCGGGAGGCTGAGGCAGGAGAATGGTGTGAACCTGGGAGGCGGAGCTTGCAGTGAGCTGAGATCCGGCCACTGCACTCCAGCCTGGGCGACAGGGCAAGACTCCGTCTCAAAAATAAATAAATAAATAAATAAATAAATAAAATAAAATAAAATAAAAGACTTTGTCCTTTTGACCTATGTCTGACACTTTCTAGGATCACTAATTCTTAAGTATACAAATCAATATTTAAGATAAACCATGAATTCAGTAACATGTTTTATTATCTTGTTACCTGAGATGCCATTTGAAGCTCTCACCTGGAGTTGGCACACCTCTATGACTTCAAACATAATAATAGGTAAAATATTTCAAGGAAAATTTTAGAAGACAGAGGCAGGCTCAAAAACAAGATGCATCTTTGAGGGTCAGAAACAGAATAAAAACTCCAAGTGGTGAGCAGGGCTGAAGTCGCAGGCCTGCTGGCCTTGCATTTGAAGTCAGGCAGGCTGCTGGGGTCTTGGAGTTCTCACGTGAGGCTCACCAGGTTATGTAAACAGATTGCTTGTTAGAAGCCCTGCAATATTGGTATTGTTATCTGCAAATATTCAGTAATTAGTTTATTTCACACAGCCTTTAAAAAGAAATCTTGTTTGAATGTCTTATATAAAGTATGCTACAAGTCAGTTTCATTTTTTTTTTTTTTTTTAAGAGATGAGCTCTGTATTGTTCAGGCTGGACTTGAATTCCTGTGCTCAAGTGATCCTCCTGCCTCAGCGTCCCGAATAGCTGGGACTACAGGAGCAGAGCCCTCTGCCTAAGTTTTTTTTTTTTTTTTTTTTTTTTTTGAGACGGAGTCTCGCTCTGTTGCCCAACTAGAGTGCAGTGGTGCCATCTCTGCTCACTGCAACCTCCGTCTCCTGGGTTCAAGCGATTCTCCTGCCTCAGCCTCCCGAGTAGCTGGGACTACAAATGCATGACACCACGCCCGGCTAATTTTTTGTATTTTTAGTAGAGATGGGGTTTCACTGTGTTAGCCAGAATGGTCTCGATTTCCTGACCTTGTGATCCACCCGTCTCGGCCTCCCAAAGTGCTGGGATTACAGGCCTGGGGCTCTGCACCTGGACAAAGTTGACATTTTTAATACATCTTTACAAAATGTGGAGAATTCCCAATAGGACTTTTTGTTTAAAATTTTTTTTAAGACTCATAGCCTAAACAAAGTTAAATATAGTTTTTAAAGACTATTCTGTTGAGTACCCTAATAATCATCTGAAGATGAGAATTATGTCTAATTTTTTATCTGCTTTGTATTATTTACATTTTAACATATTAAAATGACATTTGTTTGAAAAAGAATCTAATGTTTTTCTAAAGATATCTCAATGTTAACGACTGTCAATTTATTTCCCTATTTTCAGGTTCATAATAATTTTTGTATATAAACTTCTTGATCATACATTATTGCAGCATTTTATTCTTGCAGTAATAACTGTTTATTAAATTGAATGGTAGATTTTTATCTAATGAACACAAGGTGATTTCCACTTCAAGTTACATTATAGACTGCATTTATATATTTGAAAGTGAATATTCAAATTTAACAAATCAATGACATGCTTCATTTGAATTGCTATAACTGAATATTCAAATTTAAGAAATCAATGACATGCTTCATTTGAATTGCTATAACTGTTCAAACATAGTTTATTGAGAATCCATCTTTTCCTCACTGATTTGAAATACCACTTTGTCACATACTGGATTCTCATATGTATTTGTGCTTATTTCTGAATTTTCTATGCTGATCCATTGACCTGGCTGTTAGACATAAGTACCACACAGTTTTAATTATTGTGGCTTTAATATCTGGTGGTGGCTCATTTATTTTTTTTTCAGAATTTTTCTAGCGTTATTACTTATTCTTTCAAATGAACTTTAAAATCACCTTGTCTAAAAAGTAAGTATTTTTCATAGGATTACATTACTTTTTCTAGTGATCTGGTTGGAAATTGGCATCTTTATGACAATAAGTCTGCATATCCAAGAAGCAAGCAAACTCTATTCTGGGTATGATTTTACTATGGCTAGAAGCAGCTAGAAAGTGTTGTGTCTGAAATCTAAAAACCCACATCTGGTGAAGTTCTAAGTTTGTTTAAAACACCAATTCTTTTTCATACTCAAATATGAAAGATGAGAATGGATTATCTCTGCTCCCCCTACTCCCTCCAGCACTGGGAGATTTCCTTCCATTTTCTGGAAACAAGGAATCTTTATTCATCTTTGGAATGACTCAATTCACTGAGGATCCTCACAGAGATAAACAGTGCCTGAGTTGCTTCCTAACTGCCACGGTTTTCTGTGACAGGAAACCCCTCTCTACTGGATTATCTTTAAAATGATGTTGAATAATAGAAGCTCTGTGAAAATATTCATTCCTAGAATAAGAATATAAACATCCTTATACCAAAGCCACTGGTAGTCCTTAGTTCTTCTCCAAGTAATCCTAATTCTGTAATCCTTTTGTCTCCTGACTCTTTTGCTTTCTGTAATCTTGGGTATGAGGCTACACATTCAATTCACAAATATTTACCAAATACCCACCTGTGCTAACAACTGAGTTGAACAACAAATATCTTAATGACGGAGAAAAAAACCCTTGTATGGTTTGGGTGAATATTTCCTTCCACCCCAAGTTCTGTAACCTTTGAATAGGATCCTCCCCCTTCTATCTATGGGAAATAGGACTAAGAAGATGTAGTTTGGCAGGATGTCCTTTTTTGCTGACAATAGGGTATCCATAAGCAATATGCTGTCCAAAGTCTCAAAGTGGGTCAACATTTTGAGACTTAGTAGCAGCATGCTTCGAAGAGGATACAGGAGGAGAAGCCAGCCCTGCATTAGAAATAATTAGTCCACTAGCCCCTATGGGTCATTATCTGCTACTCGTTGCAGCAGATAATGATATTCCCAGCTGTGATTTGGGCTGGTTGTCCCCTGACAAGTTTTCATGCACAGAACCCAGGTCAAAACCCAGGTAGAAAGAAAATGCAAACACGCCTCTCATGTGAGGGGTGACCCTTTCGGGCCCAATGGGGATGCAGCAGCAACCTTGCAGAAAGGTCTTGAAGAGATGAAGAGCTGTAGTCTGATGGGGAGTATAAACTAGGTGAAGACCATGAGCAGGGTTTTTCTTTTTTCTTTCTTTCTTTTTTTAGCAGAGTCTAGCTCTATCACCTGGGCTGGAGGGTACTGGCACGGACACAGCTCACTGCAGCTTTGACCTCCCATGCTCAAGTGATCCTTCCACCACAATCTCTGGAATAGCTGGAACCATAGGCACGCACCACTGTGCCTGGCTAATATTAATTTTTTGCCTGTAATCCCAGCACTTTAGGAGGCCAGGTCAGGTGGATCGCCTGAGGTCAGGAGTTTGAGACCAGCCTGGACAACATAGTGAAACCCTGTCGCTACTAAAAATACAAAAAATTAGCTGGGGGTGGTGGTGGGCGCCTGTAATCCCAGCTACTCAGGAGGCTGAGGCAGGAGAATCACTTGAACTCAGGAGGTGGAGGTTGCAGTGAGCCGAGATCGCACCATTGCATTCCAGCCTGGGCAACAAGAGTGAAACTCTGTCTCAAAAAAAAAAAAAAAAAAAAATTTTTTTTTAGAGACGCGATTTCACTACGTTGCCCAGGCTGGAGCAGGTATTTTTCAGGCAGCATTTAGTCCCCATCATTTTGCCTTACCTTACTTCCTGGTGGGCAGCATTGCATGTAAGTTTTTGTCACATAAAACAATAAAGACTAGAGAGATGGCTTGTTCTGGTGCATAGGCAACGTTTTGCAGAGGAAAGATGAGAACCTGTAGATTTATATTGTTTTGATTAACTCTCCATCCACCAGTCCCAGCTGGTAGCATCAATGAGCAGGAATTTTCACAGTCATCTGGAGAAAACACCCCATATTAAAAAGCAAACAAGTTTTATGGGGGGGAGGAGTTCACAGATGCATTTGGGAAAAATTAGCAAACGGCCCCTTGCTTACCATCTTCACTCTTTTCTTTTTCATCCCGAACATCAAAGTCATTCAGTGGTTTTGGGATCACATATTCCACTTAATGTTTAAAGCAGATGCCAATGGGAGGAGCAGAAACATCCCTGTGAGAAAAACCACAACTATGCATTGTTATGTGAAATTTGCTCTAGTTTCACATTCTTAACATGTTAAAAACTGGAGTGAGAACTGGCTTTTTTGCTGTGAGGTGATGCTGTAAAATGGCGGCGGCCCACTGAGCTGTGGCTATCTGGGAGGTGAAGGTAGTTTCGTTGAGTGGTGCCTGCTGGGTTGGATTCACCTGTAGCTGCCCCGCCAAGGGGTACCAGATTCCACCATCTCCTCATCTTCAACACTGCCTTAGGCTGGCTGTGACCTGGCCTCATGGCCGCAACCGAGACGATGCTGTGACGGGGCTTTGGCTCTATTAGCCAATGTGGGGTACAGACAAAAGTGACCCTGTGGCCAAGGCCTGCTACATTTATCCAGCTCCTGTAAACACACTTTCCTGTAGAATCACAAAGATGTAGGAAGTCCGGCATCTTCCATCTGCTTCTTTCCCGTCCTATACCCACTCCTGAGTCTCCTGTTTTAGTCCCTGTGTGGTTCCAGTGTCTAAAAAATGAACACATGAGAGTTATAACCCCTTTTTAAGTTTCTTCTGCCTACGTATCTTCTGTAGCTCAGTCCTTTTCTTCCCTTTTACAGCAAGGTAGCAGGCGCTTGAGTTCTCTGAGAGGAATGAGAAGGACAAATGCAAGCCCTTTCCCTTGAGCCTTTGCAGCTGGTTGACTCAATAATAGTTGCCGAGCACCCATAGGTCAGGCTCTGCCAGGGCTGGCTTTGCTCTGTAATGAACACCTTGTACTCCAGGATTGTTTGATTATCCTTCAAAACTGGACACACTCTTTCCTGTCAGACGGTTTCTGTGGTCATGCATTGCGGTGGGGGTGGATGTGATGACCTCTGACGATCCTTCTAGCTCTAGAACTCTGTAATTCTAATGGTCAGGCGCATGTCTTAGCATCTGTCTTCTTTCTCCCCTTATTGCTTTCATTTACCACATTATTTCTGTCTACCTTCTCAAGACTGTAGCCTTTCACCTAGCACATCCTCTGCATATCTGCATCCATCTCTGGTTGAATTTCAGTCTGTAACCAGCAGACCAGTCTTATCTGGCCTTACTCTGTGGGTAGCAGAATGTCCAGTTATCTTGCAGACACAGAGCAGAGAAGTTGCAACTTATGCAGCCAGGGCATGCACAGAAAAGAAAACTTAGACCTCAAATGACACCTGGAACCAAAGTCTCTCCCCAACCATGGAACTAAAAGTTTGGGACATAGGTGGAACCTGAACACTGGAACATTTTCAAAAGTGGGTGGGTCAATTGTCTAGGAATTTCTGGTGATAAGACCCCTCCCCACGCCTTACCGAAAGTCGTCTCATTTGAAGTCCTTCCAATCAAATCCTGCCCTGCCAGCACTTTCACATACCAACCTGTCCTTCCTAACCCATAAAACTTGTCCCAAAACCCAGATCTGGGAGACAGATTTGAGTTTTGACTGCTGCCTCCTTAGCAGTTGACCTCAGAACAAAGTCTTTCTTTTCTTCTTTTTTTTCTGAGATGGAGTCTCACTCTGTCACCCACCCTAGAGTGCAGAGGCATGATCTCGGCTCACTGCAACCTCCACTTCCTGGGTTCAAGTGATTCTCCTGCCTTAGCCTCCTGAGTAGCTGGGATGACAGGCGCCCGCCACCACGCCCAGCTAATTTTTTTTGTATTTTTAGTAGAGACAGAGTTTCACTATGTTGGCCAGTCTGGTCTCGAACTCCTGACTTCGTGATCCGCCCACCTCGGCCTCCCAAAGTGCTGGGATTACAGGCGTGAGCCACCGCGCCCGGCCAGCCTTTCTTTTCTCAAAGCCCAGTGCCATAGTATTGGCTTCTTTGTGTGTTGGGCAGCAAGTCCATTGCTTGGTAGCAAGTCTGTCTTCACTGTCTACAAAATGCTTTGATTGATAGCTCCCTGCCCCTCCTCTAGTGATCTAGACCCATCTGTGATAATTTCACTCTTTTCCTGAGGACAAAGTCTGGTGGAAAAGAAACACTGAGGCTAGCATCAGCTTCCTAAAGTAATGATTCCACATTTGGCAGACAGAGGGACCCACTCAGTCTCTGATTATGGCCAATCTTTGAACACTTGACTCCACTTCCTACCTGCAATCTCCACTGTGTTAATTTTAGTCTCAAGCAAGTCAATACCTGGGAAGGTTTATACCTCACCTGTGAAAATACGTGTTAATTTCCCACCCTGGAGTTTAATAAGCTCCTTGAGGGCTGGGGTGGTATTTTCATTTTTATTTCTCTAACACCTAGCACAAACGTTTGGTGCCTAGTTTAGGTCCTCAACAAATGTTAGTTGAATAAACAGTTTTCTCTCTGTTAACTCTCCTCTGTAATGGCAATTTTTTCAAAATCCAGGCACGGATTGGCCTTACTGCACATTTCAGAGTAGGAGCCCGTCGGTTCACCATTAGAGTAATGGATCTCAGGGGTCAAAGTTGTGGACACAATTGTAGAGGAAACCACTGGGCTCACCAAGAGAATGATTGTTTCTGGCCCCTTTCTACCTAACTTCATGCAACATGTAGACTCCTGAAAGTTGCAGATGAGTTGGATTTCTGAAAATCAAGTTGTTTTGTCTTTATTGAAATGTCCTAGCTTCATTTGACTGGACTTGGATTACCAATAGGTTTCTTACACTTTGGCTTTGAGTTTCTTTGCCTAGAGGCCTGTAAGTCAAGAAAGTCTAGGAAAAAAGGGGGGAGGGCATGAAATATTAACATGGAATGACTGAAAGGGTCATTTTGCAGATGGGGAAACCAAGGGGCTAAGTGACTGCCTAAGGCTATAGGTTATAGTGCAGACCTGAGCCCAGAACCTAGATCCAGGGCCCGAGGCCACTGGTCTTTCCACTGTGGGGAAATCTTAGTGAGCCGGGGAAGTATAGTATTTACAAGAACCTACCATTGAACTATCTGGGGGTGTGGAAAATGGCTGTTTGGCTCCATTTGAGGCTTTCTCAGCATTCTTGTTTTACAGGGTACATCTCCCCATCTCCCTCCTTGGAGGCGCATATTGTCTACGGCACCCATAACTGCAGGACTGGCAGCCTGGAAGGGCCTTGGCGGGGGCTGGCGGAAGCCCTCACTCTGGCGCTTCCTTGTACCTCCCACCTACATGATACAGAGGTCCGTTGTACTCTCAATGGACCTCCCTGGCTCAATCCTTCTCTGCCTGCAGCTTCCCGGTGTCCCAGGATTCAAACTGTGCCCTGTGCCCCCGCCAGTCCAAGTACTATCAGATATGTCAGCAGCAGGGAAAGGCCATTTCCAGGTTTCCAGTTGGGCCTGAGGGGCTTTGTGGAGTCAGTAGCAGAGGAGGCAGGGCGAGCAGAGCCGCTGGGCAGGCACAGCTCAGGAGCAGGGCCTGATGCGCAGCTGGAAGAAGAGGGATTGGCCCTGGAGTCTCCACTGGCTAGGCTGGGAATGGTTCTAGACACTGGTCCCAGGCTGGACGATGCGTGTTGGTTCCCCATGCTCCTGTGCAAGGGGCAGAGCTACAGTTGCTACTGATGTACCAAGAGGCTGACTGTCCTCAGTGTGCCCACTCCAGGAGAGAACCATGGCCTTAGGTCTTGCAGCCCTGCCCGGCCACTCAGGGCGCTTTACGTTGCAGCAGTGCTCTTGGTTTCATGCCACTGCCTTTGGGAGACAGCAGTGTCTGTGGATACTCTCTGGACCTGGATACCCAGGTCAGTCAGCAGCTCCTGAAAAACCTGCACCTGAAAAAGTCCAAGTCCTGACCTCCAGACTGCTGCCAATGGCTCTAGAATCCTACCTTTCACAGCTGGACACGGAAGCAAGAAGGGTGATGGAACCATATTGGGTAAGCTGGCTTTAGGGAGCTCCAGTCTGGAAGAATCTATAAATGACCAGCTAATTTTGTTAGGTTGGTCCTGATTGCTGTGTAAATCCCAGAAGGGAAGAAGCTCAGAGAAGCAGGGAGAAAGAAACTGAAAACTCAGATGCTACCAAAGGAGTGTGGCTTTGGTTGTTCAATACTTTGTGCTCCAGATCATGAAGCTGATGAGGAAAGCCCTGGCAGGTCTCCGAGTGCTCTGAGGTACAGCTCCGAGCAGACGCCCCTGCTCCAAGTCCTCAGAATTACCCCATTTGTTGCAAATGGTCGGACTGTGGAATCATTATCCCCAGGAGTTCAAACTGCAATCTTACTAAACCTCTACGGTCATCATGTGCTTCGGTGTAAATGAAGCCCCAGTATTTTATCCTCTTAAACCTTGTAACCTAACAGGATGTGGAGAAATTGAACTCTGGGACACTGTTGGTGGGATTGCAAAATGGTGCAGCTGCTGTGGCAAACAGGATGGTGGTGCCTCAAAAAATTGCAAATAGTATTACCACATGATCCAGCAACTCTACTTCCAGGGACAGAAGTAGAATTCCCAAAAGAATGGAAAGCATGGTCTCAACAATGTATTTCTTTTCTTTTTTCTTTTTTTTTTGAGATGGAGTTTCCCTTTTGGAAACTCATTGCTGGAGTGCAATGGTGTGATCTCGGCTCACTGCGACCTCTGCCTCCTGGGTTCAAATGATTCTCCTGCTTCAGCCTCCTGAGCAGCTGGGATTATAGGTGCCCACCACCACGCCCGGCTAGTTTTGTATTTTTAGTAGAGATGGGGTTTTACCATGTTGGCCAGACTGGTCTTGAACTCCTGACTTCAGGTGATCTGCCCGCCTCAGCCTCCCAAAGTGCTGAGATTACAGGCATGAGCCCCTGTGCCTGGCTCTCAATGATGTGTTTTTACACCCATGTTCATAGCAGTGCTATTCACAGTAACTAAAACGTGGAAACAACCCATTTATCCATCCACAGATGAATGGATAAGTAAAATATAGCATAATACAGTGGCATATTATTCAGTCTTAAAAGGAAGGAAATTCTGACCTGCCACATGAGATGAGGACATTATGCTGAGTGAAACAAGCCATTCACAAAAAGACAAATACTGTATGGTTCCACTTATGTGAGGTACTTAGAGGATGGCAAAATTATAAAGGCAGAAAGTTAGAATGGTGGTTGCCTGGGGCTGGTGGTCGAGGGAATGGGGAGCTTTTGTTTTATGGGTACAGAGTTTCAATTTTGCAAGATGAAGAGTCATGGCAGTGGTTGGTGGTGACGGTGGCACATTATGAACGTGCTTGATACCACTGAACTGCTGCCCACTTAATGGTGGAGGTGATAAGCTTTATATGTGCATTTTACCACAATAAAAGACTTTGAAAGAAAAAAACCCTCCAGCCTATGAAAGACAGGAGTGCATCTGGTTCCTTTAGTCAGCTTTGGCTGGCTGCAAAGCGTGTGCAAGGCCCTGTGCTGGGTGTTGTGGCCAGTGCAGTGGGGAATGCAGCCTGGAAGAACAATCCGTCTGCAAGGGAAAATAAAGGGCGCGCCAGATACCAGCAATCCAGCCACACGCAGTGAGGTGGAGAGAGGATGTTTTGCTTATCCAGAAAAGGGAGTGATGGCTTCCAGGAGCCTCAGGGGAATGAATCATAGAATCCTGGACAAGATTTGAAGGACAGGTAGGATTTGGGTGGGTGGAGAAGGGTGCATGGGGTCAGAATTGTAACTGAAACTCATTCCAGGTAGATGGAGAAACTTTCTAAAGTTGTTGGTTTTGAACTGTTTGGGGGAGGGGCACAGACCCTTTTTGAATACCTGATATGCTCACATTTCTATTGAATCCCAGCGGGTTCCTAGATCTCAGGATCATTTAAATGGATCCGTTTGGGTGGGGTTCGGAGCGGAGGTCTGGCGATGCCAGGAGTGTGTGCCTGGTTTGTTCCCTCACCCCTACTCCCTGTGGTCAGGGCTCCACTTGCTGGGACATTCTGGGACCATGAGATGGCCCAGTGCAGCAAGGTCTGGAGAGGAGAAGGCTGTGGGGTCTACCCCAGTGGACAGCTTCTGCCCGGGGACCTGTGAGTGGTCTGCCCCGAGGCTTCTGCCATCTGTCTCCTTGGCTGGCACAGCCCAGGAGCTCAGTGTGCTCACAGCCTGGGAGGAAGGAGGCCAGGCCAGGCCAGGCTGCATGAGGCTGAGCCGCCCACCTCACCACTGTCTCTGCCCGAGCCCTGCGCCCTCCCGCCCCAAGGTGTCTCACTGCCTTCTCTCCACTTCAGTCTCCTCTAGCCCTGCTTCGCTCAAGTCTCCACTGTCTAAAATCTACTACTTACGCAAGCCTCCCCAGCATGTCCCCCAGGACAGGCTGTGAAGCTGCATTCCAATCCCTTTATATTTGGAGTTCCTTGAAGTCAGTGTTTGCTTGGGAGATTTCATCCTGGGGGAACAGGAGTGATGACCCCTCATCATCCTGCCTACCTACAGATTTACTGAGCCCCATCCTTCCAACAGGATGAACCTACCTCCAAGCCTTGCTTACATACAAAAATCGAACATATCTGTTAAAAAATAAATCAAACATGAATGGTTCCAGAGTTTCTGCTAAGAGTGATGAAAAATCTTTGGAGGCCAGTTTCAGTGGCTCATGCTTGTAATCCCAGGACTTTAGGAGGCCAAGGCAGGGAGATTGTTTGAGCTCAGAAGTTCGAGACCACCCTGGGCAATATGGTAAAACCCCAACTATATAAAAAAATACAAAAATTAGCCAGGCGTAGTGGTGCGTGCCTATAGTCCCAGCTACTTGGGAGGCTGAGGTGGGAGGATCACTTGAGCCTGGGAGGCAGAGGTTACAATGAGCTGAGATTGCACCACTGCACTCCAGCCTTAGTGACAAAGCCAGACCCTATATGCTGTCTCAAATAAGACAAAGAAGAAAAAGAAAAATCTTTGGAAACATAATGGTAATGGTTGCACAATACTGTGAATATTAATTAATTAAATTTATTTATTTTGAGATGGAGTCTCACTCTGTCGCCCAGGCTGGAGTACAGTGGTGCAATCTCGGCTCACTGAAACCTCTGCCTCCTGGCTTCAAGTGATTCTTCTGCCTCAGCCTCCCGGGTGGCTGGGATTACAGGCGCACGCCACCACACGCAGCTAATTTTTGTATTTTTAGTAGAGACAGGGTTTCACCATATTGGTTAGGTTGGTCTCTACCTACTGACCTCGTGATCAGCCCACCTCTGCCTCCCAAAGTACTGAGATTACAGGCATGAGCCAACACACCCGGCCTTTTATTTTTATTTTTGAGAGACAGAGTCTCCCTCTGGCACCCAGTCTGGACTGTAGTGGTACAGTCACAGCTCACTGCAGCCTCAAACTCCTGGGCTCGAGTGATCCTCCCACCTCAGCCTTTCAAGGAGCTGGTACCACAGGCATGTGCCACTACACCTGGCTACTTTTTCCTATTTTTCATAGAGACAGGGTCTTGCTATTTTGCCCAGGCTGGTCTAGAGCTCCTGGGCTCAAGTGATCCTCCCATCTTGGCCTCCCAAAGTGCTGGCATTACAAGCATGAACCACCACACTGGACCAGCACTGTGAATATTTATTAATACCACTGAATTGTATACTAAATTTAAAAAGGTTAAAATCACAAATTTTATATTATATAGTATATATTTGTTTTTACTGCAATGAAAACAGATACATATATTTTTTGATGGAGTTTTTCTCATTGCCCAGACTGGAGTGTAATGACACCATCTCGGCTCACTGCAACCTCCGCCTCCCGGGTTCAAGCAATTCTCCTGTCTCAGCCTCCCAAGTAGCTGGGATTACAGTCATGCACTATCACACTCAGCTAATTTTTGTATTTTTAGTAGAGACGGGGTTTCACCATGTTGGTCAGGCTGGTCTTGGACTCCTGACTTCAGCTGATCCACCTGCCTTGGCCTCCCAAAGTGCTGGGCAGGTGTGAGCCACCGCTTCTGGCCAACAAAAATATTTTTAAAAAATTCATGGGCCAGGCACAGTGGCTCACGCCTGTAATCCCAGCACTTTGAGAGGCCAAGGAGGGCAGATCATGAAGTCAGGAGTTCTAGACCAGCCTGGCCAACATGGTGAAACTAAAAATACTAAAATACAAAAATTGTCTCTACTAAAAATACAAAAATTGGCTGGGTGTGGTGGTGCGCACCTGTAATCCCAGCTCCTCAGGAGGCTGAGGCAGGAGAATTGCTTGAACCTGGGAGGCAGAGGTTGCTGTGAGCCGAGATCGTGCTACTGCACTCCAGTCTGGGTGACAGAGTGAGATTCCATCTCAAAAAAATAAACAACAAAAAAATAAAATAAATTCATACAATGTGAATGAACCTGTGCCAGCTGACACTGTTTTTCACTCTAGCCTTCTGCCCTTGACTTTGTGGGGAGAAAATTGTTCAGCAGTTGGAGGATAACAGGCCCTTTGCCTGTTGAAAGCCCCTAGAGAGGCTCAAAGGGAGCCAAGTCCCTGTTCCAGAGCAGGAAGGCATGGCGTGTCCTGTCCTAAGACATGCAGGATGTGCTGGAGGCCGCTCTCCACTAACAAGGCATCCCTCAGGGCTCTTTCGGAGACTGAGGCAGGAGGATCACGAGGTCAGGAGTTCAAGACCAGCCTGGCCAAGAGACCAGCCTGGCCAGTACGGTGAAACCCCGTCTCTACTAAAAATACAAAAATTAGCTGGGTGTGGTGGTGGGCACCTATGATCCCAGCTACTTGGGAGGCCTAGGCAGGAGAATTGCTTGAACCCAGGAGGTGGAGGTTGCAGTGAGCTGAAGATTGTGCCACTTCAGCCTGGGCAACAGAACGAGACTCCAACTCAAAAAAAAAAAGAAAAAAAAGAAAAGAAAAGAAAAAAGAAAAAAAAGAAAAGGTTCTTTAGGACATTGGTCCTCCATCTTCTCAGTTGGAAGCTTCCAGAAATAAAGTCACCTTCCTTACCCCAACACCTTCTCTCAACTTATTGGCTGTCATGTTGTGAGTGGTAGAGTTTGGACTTGGCTGTACTGCTAATGATAGTGGCTACCACATGTGCCATTATCATTAATGTGAAGAATCACATTGGGACCAGAATGCCCCCTGTATCCATTAAAATTAAGTGAGGTGTCAGCTCACCTAATTTTTTTATTTTTTGAGATGGTGTCTTACTATGTAGCCCAAGCTGGAGTGCAGTGGTGCAATCTCGGCTCACTGCAACCTCCGCCTCTGGAACTCAAGTGATTCTCAGTGCCTTAGCTTCCCAAGTAGCAGGGACTACAGCTGCCTCCACTTCGTCTGGCTAATTTTTTGTATTTTAGTAGAGACAGGATTTGACCATGTTGCCCAGGGTGGTCTCAAACTTCTGAGCTCAGGCGATCTGCCCGCCTCTGCCTCCCAAAGTGCTGGGATTACAGAAGTGAGCCACCACACCCAGCCAGCTCACTTAATTTTAATGGAATACAGTGGGCATTATGACCCCAACTTTACAAGTGAGAAAACTGAGACACAAAGAGGTCCCCAAAGTTGCCTAAAGTCACACAGTAAGTGGTAGAGCCAGGATTCCAGCTGAAGTCTGCTTCCATATCCCACCTTCTAACTGCCGCCACTAGACTGCTGTGTCTGCTGGGGTGTTAGGTCACAGGAGAAAAGAGATAACGGCTTTGTGACCCAGGAGCTCCTCCTTCACCTCCTCCTGCCATCCTCAGCACGAGCCAGCTGCGGTGAGGGGTGCTGTGTGCTGGGCTGGAGGATGGAGCCATGTGCAACTCCTCCTGAGGCACGCTGTGAAGGTGCAAGTGTTGTGTTCTGAGAGGTTGTGCACTACGTGGTTCTCCACCCAGTGAGCTGATGGGCAACGAAGGAAGGATGGCCGTTGGGAGGGGGAGCTGGTGGAGAGAGGGGCCAGCTGGGGAGGAGGGCGGAGGAGTAGCTTGAGTCAGACTGAGGAGCGCAGGGGAGGTGCTGGCTGTCCTTGTCACTCTTCTTTAGGAAATGCCTCTGTCAGTGCCTGGGGTTCAAGGAGTGTGGGCCGTTTTCTTTCTGAGTTCTGAGCAAATCAAGCTGGGGCATTCTGGGGTATGCTGCCCTATCCCAGGAGTCTCAGCCTTAGGTAGTTTGGCAATCTTCTCCTATAAATAATCAATAGACCCTGAATAGCACTTGTAAACTTGAGCGTAGAAAACTGGGTGAGATGTTTTTATGGTGAAAGAAGCTTCTCCTTCAAGTCCCCCCAGAAGCCTCAGGGGCAGAGTGCCAGGGACAGGTTTTGGGGATGTGGGCTGGATAATGCCATCATGGGGCCGCTGGAATCTGGGGTGCCAGAGCTGTTGGTTGGAAAGCCCCCGGGTATGAGGGCAATGTGCCACTTTGATGAGGGCCTCTGCCTCGCACTTTTTTGGGCCTGAACAGTGCAGAAGATGAAAACTTCTCACCCAGCTTTCTACGTTCAAGTTTCCAAGTGCTGCTCGGGGACCACTGATTATTTCCAGGGCAAGACCACCAAACCACCCAAGGCCGAGACTCCTGGGATAGCACAGCACGCCCCGGAGTCCCCCAGCTCGATTTGCTCATAGCTCAGAAAGAAAACAGCCCACACTCCTTGAACTTCAGGCACTGACGGAGGCATTTTCCAAAGAATAGTGACAAGGACGGCCAGCACCTCCCTTGCATTCCTCAGTCTGACTCAAGCTGCTCCTCCACCCTCCTCCCCAGCTGGAGCTGAGGCTGAGGGCAATTGAGGGCCACCAGGGAGAAGAGCTGGGTCAGGGCTGTGACCCACCAGCAAGTATGAGGCCAAGCAGATGTGCCAGGTGAGAGGCTGGAGGCCAGGTGGGAGCTGGCTGCCCTGCGGCAGCAAAGGAGATGGCTGGAGGTTGGGATGGGTGCAATGATGAGTGTGCCTCAGGGTCCGATTTCTGTTCCCATAGGACAGCTGTGGTGACAGAGCTGTGGCCAACTGCTCCCTGGGCTGAGGGTGAAGGAAGCTGTGCTCCCACTGGTGCTAGGGAAGGCTGCTGCGGGGCTGGAGGCCTGGGTGCTGGACTGCTGGGGAAGGCTGCCTGCTGCACCCCCAAGCTGCAGTCAGGGCTCGCCCTGAGGCCCTGAGGTGGGGAGAGAGCAGCTCTCTCGTACACAGCCATGTGCACATGCGCGCGCGCGTGCGCGCACACACACACACACACACACACACACACACACACACACACACACACACATTCTCACTTCATCCCCGAATTCTCCCTTCCACACACAAAGCTGGTTTCCAGTTCTCCAGTCCCCCTCCATCCCTCTCCGCTTTTGTAGTCTCTGCTGGACTGCACTGGGGATCTGGTCCCAATTCCCCACTTCCCTTGCTGCCCCTGTAACAAAGGGCTGGCCATATGACATGATCTCCTGAGGCTTCAGAGAAGTGATTTTACCCCGAGCTACACAGGCGGGAAGACCACCAGCCTGGAAGGTGTGTGGTGGGTTGGGAAGAGGGGAAGGGCAGGAGCAGGGGCTGAGGCCTGGGTTGCCCCCCAGGGAAACTCACTATCCTCAGCAGGTCCTTTCAGCCACTTTCCCAACAAGCAGCAAATCTCCGCCAATTGAACTCTGACCGAGGCAATAGGGGCACGCCAGGCAACAAGGTGGAGGTTTGCTAGCGTGGGAGCAGGGAGAGCGTTGAACATAGACGCTCTGGGTATTGACGAGGAGGCTTCACCCTTAAATCCACACCAACTGCTCCCTTCACTTCCCCCGGTGAAGAACGAAGGACCCTGTGGGATTTCTACTTCGAATCTCTCATTTATTCCGACATTCACTCGGTTGCGACTCCAAGTTATCAAAGATGCAAGACAAGAAGTCTATAGCAGGAGTGGTGAAGTGGAGGTGGAGAAAGACTGCGGAGAGGGCTATGTTCCTGGCCCCTCCTTCTCTTCCAATTTAGGGCACCAGTTTGAAAAGAGTACAAATAGTGTCCCTTAGCACAAACCAGACAGCAGAAAAGGACAGTGCAGTTGAGTGGGGGAGCTCCCTTTTCCACAGGGTGGGGCCCTGCAGCTGCAGCGGGCAGGCAGGCAATCTCCAGCCTGGTTGGAGACCGTGCCCTCCAGCCTGGTTGGAGACCGTGCCCTGAGCAGCGTGGGCTATGTGGGGAAGAGCTGGGGCCCACCGTCTCTCCAATGCCCCAAACCCAGATTGTGATTTGTGGGGCTGGCAGGGCTTAGCTAGGAAAGCGGTAGGAGGGAGGGGATTGCACAGGACGCTTGCACTCAGGGACCCCATTGATCAGGGGCAAGAAGCGGGTGATGGTTAATTGGGTCTTGATTTTTACAAAGGCTGGATGTAGGAATGATGTCATTTCTGGCGAGGAGGACGTGGCTGCTGTGGTTGATTGGCTGTGGAATTCCAGGGGAGCAAGGCACTAGGAAGTGGGGAACGCTGCCAGGCCCAGCAGCTCGTCAGGAGCTTGCACTTGGCCCAGTTAGGGCTGGCTGTGGGACGCGCGTGCTGAAACTGCTGCTGAAAGCTGCCCCTCTGCGCCAGGAGACAGATTCCACTACCCCACCTACAGCTGCTTCCTGGTACAAGAGAAGTTACCATTTGAAGTGACTCCATAGGAGAGTCTGACAAACATGCTTGCTTTTCACTGACAATTAAAATTGTTTTGCTGCTAATCTTGTTTTATGGTGGTCTTTCATCCATCAGCAAGCATCCCTGCACACAAGATCAGAGAGTTGGGTAAATACATCCAGGCCCTGCCAGGATTAGGGCAAGAGGGAGTGGTCTGGGCCGGCAGATCTTTTTCGGAAATTCTCACTTTTTGGAGCACTAAAGGGTTCTTAGTCTATGTGGGCAAGCCTCGTTTCCCTGGAATAAATGGAATCTCAGAGATTAGTGACTAGTCCTAGAGCTAATGAGTGACCAAAGTGTGACCAGAGCCCAGGTCTGTTTCTCAACCCAGGGCACTTTGATTCTAGATTGAGATGTGAGGTGACAGGTGCCTTAATAGTGGCGCAAAAGATGTGCATTCCCCTCCTCTTCCCTGCCCGCTCCCTGCTCCCTCAGCGGCACCCTGACCTTTGTCAAATGCAGAATCAAGATTTCAGCAGGGGGGCTAGCCCTTTCCCTACCCCACCCTCCTTGAATTCAGTGACTCAGGAGTGGGAGGGGGGTTAGCTATGCCCTTAGAAGGGGGCCAGCTTCCGCAGAGGCCACTGGAAAACTCATCAAGATACTCACAAAGCATAAAGCCACTGCCACATTCTAAGTGGGAAGTCGGAGTTGGAAATGAGGCTGGTGTGAGACACAATAAAAGGCTCATTGCCAGGAGACTGGGCAGTAGGGCGGCCAAGGGAGGGCGGCGAGCGTGGACTCCCTAAGTCACGTCCCTCCCATCCTCAGGACTGGGCTGTCGCTCTGGTGGGTTGAAGATCCTGCTCAGCGGCGTCACGGGTGGACGCTCACGTAGACTGCGGGCTCTGGCGGAGTCCACGTGGTTTCAGCCGCTACAGCATCGCCTCACAGAGACTCCGTGCTCTTCCTGTTCATTAGCCCGCTGGCTGCCATGGGGATTGGCCACGTTAACCAGCTTTCGTTCAAGCTGTTTGGGTATCAGACTTTTCCTTCTCGATGGTACATGGGAGACCTTTCCTTCCTGCAGCTCCTGAAGGTACAAAGCCCCTGGTGCCTACCCGTGGTGACTAGTGTGTGTGTGTACACCTGGGAACGGGCATGCACACACCCTCACAGGACTGCATCCACGCAAGCTGCTCGGCGTGGTGGGCTGGGCCGAGAGACAGTCAGCTGGTCTCTTTGCTAAGCTACTAGAAGTCGGCTAACAAAAGTGAAAAAGCTTCTCCAGCAGGGGGCGCTGGTTCCTAAGGCAGAGAAAGGATTTCGGAGAACACAAGGTTAGACAGTCACTTTCTGGTGCAGTCCCCACAGGCAACTTAGGCTTTAAAGTCAACTTGACGTGTTCCACGAGGAAGGGGGCAGGTGAGATGTGATACGTTCAGGAATCAACGTCCCTACGGGAGCAGCTACAGTGACAGCAGTAGCTATGGTAACCAACGTACAAAACTTGGTTGTGAACTAGCTGTTGAATTCATCTCAGCAAGCTCCTCCTGAAGCAGTGCCGTTGACCCCCCCGCCCCTCGCTTCTCCAATGTTGGAATTGCAGCTCTCACTTCTCCCCTTGCCCTCTGTCCGCTTCTCCTAGGCAGGGATGCTTCATCTCCCGTGGACCCTGGAGGGCTCCAGAGCCTTTGCTGAGCTTTCCCCGGTGCTCCTTTTTGCAGTGCAGCAAATTCAGGGGACTGGGGCACACTGCGAGGGGTTGTCGTGGTGCTAGGGCTGCCAGAGGAGTGTCCCAACCAAGAAACTGGCGAAGCTGCAGACTTGACCTAGCAGTCCCCCACCTCTGGGCCACAGAGTAGGAGCCAGGCCCTGTCCTGGTTCTCAACGCACTCAAAAGCTTAAATCCTAGTAAACCCTCCACTGTGGAGCAAGAAAAGCCAAAGAAACAGAGACAGCCCCTGTGGGGCTGCTGGAGGGTCATCCATCGCCCCCATGGCCCCCGCCAGGGCAGCAGTGTGGGTGTGTGTGGAGGTCAGGGGTGGAAGGGTTTACACGTCTGTACTAATAGCCCTTGGATTGGTGAAGGCCTCACGCCCAGAGCCTGGCCAGGTCACCGGATAACTCTGGGGTGCTGCCAATTTGAGGGATGAGGGTCCCCCCTCTTTGTAGTATGTGGGAGCAAAGGAGAGCCTCTCGCCTCCACCCCCATTGGGCACCATGTCAGCCGTCCGTATGTAAAAGGGGGAGCTGTATGGGGAGCAGGTAGTGCAGTGGCTCGCGGCCACCCCGCAGGGCTGGCTGCAGGGCTCGCTGGTGAGAGGTGCCAGGTTGCCTCTGCCGTCCAGGGCTTGGGAGCTGCAGGCATTGCAGCTGGGGCCTCTGGGATGTGTGGGAAGGTCGTGCTCCCGCTCCTCCTCCTCGTCTGCATCCTCGGTTCCGCTCTTCTTGCAGCAGTAATACTGTGCGGAAGGGGAGAGGGATGCCTGAGAGGATGAATGCTTCCCCGACCCCACGCATTTTTGAGTGTGCACAGGTGCCCCTGCCCCTGCTCCTTGGAGAACCTAGTGCCAAGCACTGAACCCCAGGGGCCTGCTCCACAAGTTTCTATTCCCAGCTTTGCAAGGCCAGTGCTGCTTTCCCTTTCCCCTCCCACCGCTCCTCGCAGTAACTCCGGGCTGTGGTTGAGTTGGGCAGGGACACACACGTATTGAGGACACGGCTGGGGCTGCTAGCGGCAGCTTTCAGAGCCTCCCCAGAATGGTACTCTTCCCACACCCCTGAAATCTCAGAGGTGCAGGACACACAGCCCAATGACCCCGTATCTCCCCAGCACACTTTCTGTGTGCTCTGAGCGGGCAGGCTGGGGGGTGCTTAGCTTCCTTTTGACCAGCCCCAACTCCCAGCCTCCTTGACTTAC
The DNA here is from genome assembly GCF_007565055.1 of Rhinopithecus roxellana. Classification (NCBI taxonomy): domain Eukaryota; kingdom Metazoa; phylum Chordata; class Mammalia; order Primates; family Cercopithecidae; genus Rhinopithecus; species Rhinopithecus roxellana. The sequence goes on along the minus strand of NC_044556.1, from coordinate 129,775,894 downwards.
GCCTGCCACATTCCATGGCTTTGGGCTCTGTGGGCCCTGAAGTCAGCCTCCAGTTTCTGCCCCCATAATGAAAAAGGTTTGCTGGTGGCCTGGCAGCCTCTAGCTACGGGTCCCGGGGACTGACCTGGAGCCTGCAGTAGCACAGGACAGCAATGATGCAGAGGAGGATCACCGTAGCTAGGATTCCGCCAGTGATCACAACCGTTCCCGCTGTCATCCGCCCGGCGCCCCATCAAACTCTGCAAAGATGTGCGGAGGGCTGAGGACCAGCTGTGGCTGCAGCCCTGGGCTGGGCCCGGGGGGAGTCTTTCTGGAACTGCCCCGAGGCTGGGGCAGCGGGCCTGAGAGCAGCAGGTGCAGGGAGGGCCAGGCCCCAGGGGCTTCCTGAAGGCTGAGGACTGGCTCTGGCTCCAGACCGGGCCAGCCTAAGTGGGGGAAGTTGGAGGTGTTTGGCACAGGGCAGATAACAGCTGCGGGAGGGAAGAGAGAAAGCTGAGTGCTAATTCTGCCCCTTGCTTCTATCCAATTTCAAAAAGTTCTCACGATCTTTCCCCTTTGGTGCTCTTCTCGCCTTTCCTCTCCCCTCATATCCTTCTTAGCCCCGGCTTCTGCGTGGCTCCAGACACAGAGGAACAGCTGCTGCTGATTGCGGGGCTCCTCCCTGTGTGGCATCACACTAAGCACCCCCACGCATCTTACCACATCCTCGCGATAACCCTTCGGGGCAGTTATTAGCTATCCCTACTGCACGCATGCTAAACGGGGGCTGAGAATAATTTGGCTGCGATTCCACCCAGCCCGTTCATCCCCAAGGCTGTGCTCTTGATCCCCGCCATCCTGGCACACACCCCATTGGTCCCTGAGCCTTTGTCCCAGGCTGGCGGGGAAAGGGCCAACTCTCAAAAACATCAGGTGGCTTTTCTCTGGCTCAAACCCGCACTTCTTTTAGCGGTATCTCTGTTCTTCAAACCCTCCTGAAAAGCAAGGGCAAGGCAAGCCCAGAGGGAGTGGTGTGTGGCATCCTGGGCCCTGGAAGGCTGTGGCCAGACTGGGGAGACTGGTTGTGGCTTCTGAGGCTGAATGAACAGGACAGAGGCAAGCTCTGGGCATGAGGCTGTCCTGGCTTCAGGCAGATTATCCTTTTAGGTCAGTAAATGAGGATTTCTGAGCCTGCCAGGTGCACTGGGACCAAGGGGGCAGGAGAGTGGGGACTAGGGACTTGGCATCTTGGAGATGGAAAAATGGCTAGATCACTTACGTTCAGTAAAGGGAACGGTGACCTGCAAGACAACAGAAAGGACAGAGATGTTGGAATAAGAGAGTTACCTGCTGAAAAAGGCCGGAAGGGTTAGATGATTCCCAGCCAACCCTCACTTTGCTTTCTTCACTGTGTGGCATATCATCAGTGAGCCCACAGACCCCAAGTCTGGGTCTCCAACTGCTAGCAGATGGACATTTCAGTGGATGTCCCAGTGGTCATCTCAAACTCAATTATGACAGGTTAAAGTCATCACCCTGCTCTCCAAATGGACTCCCCGCCTCTGACCTGTCTGTCTCTGTTGGTGACTCCACCATAGCTGCCCCAAAGGGCTTTGCAAGTTGTTTATTACTCAAAGGGTAAGTGGGGCTAGAACCCAACCGCACTCTGCTCACAAAGCTGTGCACCCTGGTGTGTTCACCGGGTAAAAGGGGTACCTTTATCTCTTCACCCAAATATACCACCTGCCCACCACTGTCATCCTAGAGAGCTGCACCTGCCCAGCAGCGCAGCTCCAAATCCACTCCTGCTCTGTGGACTAGCAGCGTGGGCATAACCTGGGAGCGCCACTAGAAAGATGGCATGTCAGGCCCTCCACAGGACTAATGAGAGTTTGCATTTTCACAAGGTCTCAACTGAATAAGTTGCACATTAGAGTTTGACAAGGCCATGGGATGTTCCCCCAGCTGCCCAGAATTGAAACTCCTCAAATTCTTCTCTGGCTTCCCCAGTCTTCTGTCGCCCACTCCAGTGAAGACTCGTCACCTCTCAAGCTGCAGTGGCACAATGGTTTCCTAATGAACCTTCCCAGTTTTGTCTCTGAGTACCCTTCCTGCCACCAGCTGTTAAGCCTTTCTTCACACCCCTGGGCGTTTCTGTGACTCTCATGCACCACCTTGCCTGCAGGATACATTTATCTGCCCATAAACTTTTAGAGACAGCTTCAAAGGCATAGCCACCCCCCAAGTTCCTGCATGCTCACCCTATTTATCTTTCCCTCCTCACCTCCCTTTCTTCCGCCTACGTGATCTGCTGCCCCATCATGCAGTCCCTCTGTTCCTTTTTTTGGAGATGGAGTCTCACTCTGTCCCCCAGTGTGGAGTGCAATGGCACAGTCTCGGCTCACTGCAACCTCTACCTACCGGGTTCAAGTGATTCTCGTGCCTCAGCCTCCCGAGTAGCTGGGATTACAGATGTGCAACCCCACACTGGGCTAATTTTTCTATTTTCAGTAGAAACAGCATTTCACCATGTTGGCCAGGCTGGTCTCGAATTCCTGGCCACCCACCAAGTTGGGTGATCCACCCGCCTTGGCCTCCCAAAATGCTGGGATTACAAGTGTGAGCCACAGTCCTACAGTTCTTAAGCAGCTTATTGCCTAGTGATGAAAATACACGGGGCAACCCTTACGACACAGTGTGAGACTCGTAGCCACAGAATCGCAGACCAGAACTGTGGAACACAGAGTGGGGCAGCTAATGACTCGGGGGGAGATGCTCCACTGCAGGTGTTGTATTGAGCTGAATCCTAAAAGGTGAGTGACAGCCTTTTAGGTAGACAAGGTGGGGAGGGAAATGAACAGTCCAGGGGTGTGACGAGAACAGTTCCAGGAACTGCGAGGGATCTGGCAAGGCTGGGACAGGCCAGGGCAGGCATGTGTCTGGAGAGGCAGCAACCTGGGCAAGGAATCTGGATGAACTCTCCTGGAGGCCGTGGGGGTTCCTGAGGGGGCTTTCGACAGGGGAGTGTGTGGTCTTTCTTTTTCTGTCTGTTTAAATCCTGCCCTTCCTTCAAGGTTCTGAGAAGCCTCCCCTGAGTGCCCCAGCCCTGATGCTGTCTCACTTCTGGGCTCCTACTGCAATGCCCTTCACGGTTCGCTCTTCAAATCCCACTTGGTGGGATAAGAGTCAACTTTTCATGTGGGAACATGTTGACTCCTCCACTATATTATAAGTCCTCTGGGATCAGGGGTTGTGTCTTACATGGTCTCCTATCCCCTGCAGCCTTATGCACCATGTCTGACACATGGTGTCAGACTTAATAAAAGCTCACTGTTTAGCTTGTCACAGCCCTGGCAGTTATGACTCTGACAGACCACCAGGGGGCAGCAAGCTGTATCTCTCAGCTCAATCCCATCGGCAGACTTGAGCGTCCCTGTTTGAGACCACTTTGATTTTGCCCAGGTGCATGGTGGGCCATGCTTCAGAGGTTTCTTGGGGCATCTGGAGGTGGGGCCAGATGAATCTCAGCTTGGGGAAGGCGTAGGCACTTTCACTACAGCACCACTTCATCCCCCCAACACTTCCCTGCATATTAATCGCTGAGGGCTGCTTATGGACAGAGGTCTAGGAGTGACCTGAAGCTGGGGAAGCAGCAGTGATCCACCCCACAGACAGGCTTGGACTAGTGTTCCAGGATGTGCCCAGCCTGTTTTAGGAGACAGGGAATTATGGAGAAGCCGTATAAGAACAGTGCCCTCCCTCCTCCCTGCCCCTGTCCTGGGACACCCCTCTTTCGGGACCACACAGGTTGCGCACAGCAATGGACTGGACACTGAGGGCATGGCAGTGTGGGCAGAGCTGGGGTTCTCAAGGCCCAGGTTCGAGGATCACCTGTGCCACTGAGCAGCTACCCCATATTGGAAAATGACCTTCTTTTTCACTTCTAAAGCAAAGATGAACAAAACACTCAGTTTTCACATTCCTCTGTCTCCCTCGCCAGTAGGACCGTAAGGAATTGTAATCAAGGATCGCCTCTCTTCCTCTGAGTTCTCAAGTGTGACTGTGAGGAACGAGGGGGATGGGCGTGAGAGCTCTTTGTAAACTAGAAAAGACCCCACAAACAACCATGTTTGTGGGGAGAAGGAAGGCCTAGACCTGTTGTGGCTGTTTAGGTCTGGCCTTAAAATCATCAGCCAGGAAGGGACATGTAAAGGGTGTGAGATGAACTAATCAGCTCTCAACAGTTTCCCTGAAGGCTCAGTACTAATGGAAAAAAAAAAAATTTTTTTTTTGAGACAGGGTCTTGCTCTGTCGCCCAGGCTGGAATGTAATGCTGTGATCTCGGCTCACTGCTGCTTCAACCTCCAGGGCCCAAGCGATCTTCCCACCTCAGCCTCCCAAGTAGCTGGGACCAAAGGCGCGTGCTACCACACCCGGCTAACTTCTGTACTAATGGTACAGTTTAGCATTTAAATTCCCACATTCAGTGGCTCTCTATGATTTCAGGAGGGCTCATTGTCTCTTTGCAATTAGATGCAAATGCTGGCAGTAACTTCTTACACCCAAACAGCAGCTTACAGTTTACAAAGTGCTCCATTTATGCTCTCTTATGGCGGGCGGGCTCTGAGATGGCCCAAGTGGTCACTGCCTCCTGGCAGTTATGCCCTTGTGTACTCCCCCACCCCAAGTATGGGTGTGGCCTGTGACTTGCTTCTAACTAACAGAATGGGTAATGGGATGTCACCTCTGTGAATAGATTATATAAGATTCATACTATTCTCTTGCTAGCCATTGACTCTGATGGTTTTGATACTGAAAGTTGCCATGTTGGGGAAGCCCATGTGTGAAGAAACCTAGGGTGGCCTCTGGCCAATTCCTGGCTGAGGACTGAGGCCCTCAATCCAGCCCCCCAAAAGGAACTGAACAGCCACATACATGAGAGTGGAAGTGGATCCTTCTCCAGTTGACCTTGGGGATGAATTGACAACCCCAGCTGAGACCTTGAGGCAGAGGGTCAACCAGCCACGTCTGGACCTCTGACCCACAGAAACAGAATCACTGTGTATTGTTTTAAGCTGTTGAGTTTGTGGTCGTTTGTGATGCAGCAAAAGATAGCGAATACACATTCTTGAATCTTACAAAAGCCCCAGCAATGCTGGAGGAGAAGCGAGACCATTAAGTCATTTGTCTAAAGTCATAGGATAACAACTGTCTGCGTCAGGGCCCACGGGCCAGTGCTGTGGAGTTTCTAACACACCAGCTGCCTCCTGAGGTGTCCTGAGGACAGGAGAAAGAGGTCCGTATGTTCCCACCCAGGTCTCAGCAGGTCTGGGGCAGAATGACTCAGTGGTGGCCAAGTTAGGGAATGGGGGTAGCCAGAGGACAAACCTGCTGCCCACTAAAGAATCCTAAGGGCCTTCCCTCTGTGACCAGGACTTTCTCAAGCTCCTTCCCCACTGGTGGCCCAGACACCCTCTCCCAGGGGAAAAGGGAGTGGCCCGTGCCTTACACTTACGTGAAACAGCTGGAGCAGTGGTGGCTCAGTCACGCAGGCTACGCCTGAGCAGACAGTAGGTGGGGGTGCGTCATGGCCAAGGGCATCAGTCCCTGCCAGAGAAGAGAGAGGAAGACCCATGAAAGCCAGACAGGAAGGCTGAGAACAGACAGGCTCCTGCTGGCCCCCAGGTGTGACCCCATGGCTCTAGAGTGGAAGTCTCTCCAGGGGTTTGCTTCTTGAGGGTAAAGCTCTGCAGCTGCCTTGGTTTCCGAGGCCCCAGCCTGAGAACCTGAGGACAGACCTGTAAGGTTACGTCTACCCCAGCTGTGTCTCCTTCCCTCTGTGGTGCTTCTGGAACCCTGTGCCCAGGGCAGCAGCAGAATGCTGGGCACGTGTCTGGGAGGTGATGCTGAGCGGGGCAGGGCGCTCGGCTGGTTTTCTCCTGCTCCACTGGAGGATTTGGATCTGTGCCCAGTGGATGCATCCTTGTTGCCTGCATGACTGACCCTGCTCTTAACATACATCTTTCCCAGCCCCTTCCCCACCGTTTCCTGGTCCTATTTTTTCCCAGTGCCTGGGCTGCACACTTCCTTCCCCTACTCCAATATCCTGACTTCTATCAGGCCAAAGATGGCGACTGGACAGCCAGAGGAGCAAGTTCAGGCTGCTGTGCTGTTGGGGGAGGGGAGGCAGGGTCCTCTCGAGACATCCAGGAATCCAGGGTAGGCTAATTTTTGGGGGTCTCTTTACATTCTTTTATTTGTTTATTCATTTAACCAATCAATCTAACCCAGGACAGTGCTGATTTTTTTTTTTTTTTTTTTTTTTTTTTGTGAGACGCAGTCTTACTCTGTCACCCAGGGTGGAGTGCCACTGCAGCCTCGGCCTCCCGGGTTCAAGTGGTTCTCCTGCCTCAGCCTCCCAAGTAGCTGGGACTACAGGCACACACCACTGTGCCCGGCTATTTTGTGTTTTTAGTAGAGATGGGGTTTCACCACGTTGGCCAGGCTGGTCTCAAACTCTTGACCTTAAGTGATCCTCCCGCTTTGGCATCCCAAAGTGCTGGGATTACAGGCTTGAGCCACCGTGCCCGGCCAGGACGGTGTTGATCTTTAAATAATCACTCAACATTATTCGGAAGAGTCTGAATCCTACACTGAGAGAAGGAGGGAGAGGAGGGATGCCCTGTGGGGGTGATGCTCAGCCCTGGCTCAGAGGTCCCCAGGAGGAGAGGCCTCCCTGGGTGAGGGATGTTTGTATTGGGGAGGAAACCCAGCCATTAACCATATCCACAGAGCCACCTTCCAAGGGGACAGGGCTAACCACCTCCAGGTTCTCACCCTTGGCCAGAACTGGAGCTCAAAGGACAGACATTAGCATGATGCCTCAGGGACTAGGCCTATCTGAGCCCAGCAGCTCTCAGGGGAAGAGCCCTGGGGAAAGCTGAGAAGGAGGCAGAGTGACTGTATGACAGAGCAGCCCTGTCCCCATTATCACCTCCCTCCTAGATCTAGACCTTCCTACACTCTCCCAGCTCCTGCCTTGGACATTCTGGGCACTTAGGCTTTCTTTTCTCCAACATTTTCTCACTCAGATTAACCTGTGACGTAGAGTTTAACGTCACTGGGTATCACAGAGGGGCTCTTCCTGCACGAGTTCTGACACGGCAAAGCATAGAAATCAGAAGGCGAAAGTGAGTCTAGGGCAGGGCCCTCTTCCCCTGGCTGTGCACAGACTATACAATGGGAATGTAAGAACATCTGTCTCAGGATCCATGGATGCTTTCACCCACTTTATAAAACATGGATAGGACTGTAACTTGGTGAAGGTTTGGTGAGGGGATTTCCATGGTGAGAGGCGTTGCTGAGCTATGTATCCCAAGGGAGGAGAGCTCTGGGGCTGGCTGTCTTGAGTCAATATTGTGTAAGTGTCAACAGGGAAAAGACCTCTACTGAAGAGGCTGCGGGCGGCCTCCAGATGCCCAGAGGCTGAGCAAGGGGTTGCAAGAGACTCCCGGGATAGAGATGCAGTGCTTGAATGGGTGAAGGGAACTTCAGGAGAGAGGGGTCCAGTCCAGCAGGGAACCCCAGGAGAGCCCACAAGAACATTTTCAAAAGCAAGAACCAGTTTTAAGTTTCTCCAAGCTCTCTAACCAGTAAGAACCCCGAATTTCAATCCTGGCAAGTGGTAAAACAGCAGCTCCTGGGTGGTGGTAGGGAAGAGAGAACAGGGCGATGTAGACAGCAGAGGGACGTGTGGGGCCCACCTCAGGTGCTTCCAGCTTGAGCAGAGCGAAACTGGAAGAAAGGAGAAAAACAATGCAGTCAGAATAAGAGTGTTTCATTACTCATGATTATTATGCATTTTTTTTTTTTTTTTTGAGATGGAGTTTCGCTCTGTCATCCAGGCTGGAGTGAAGTGGTGCAATCTCAGCTCACTGCAACTTCCGCCCCCTGGGTTAAAGCGATTCTCCTGCCTCAGCCTCTCAAGTAGCTGGGATTACAGGTGCCCGCCACCACCCCCGGCTAATTTTTGTATTTGTAGTAGAAAGGGGGTTTCACCATGTTGTCCAGGCTGGTCTCAAACTCCTGACCTCAGGTGATCCACCTGCCTCGGCCTCCCAAAGTGCTGGGATTATAGGCATGAGCCACCACGCCCGGCCTCTGATGCATTCTAATGTCTGAGTGGACTATCTATAACTTACAGTTAACTACAAGGCTATCACCGAAGACTGGATGAAAAAGAAATGGGATTGGACCAAGTTTTTTTTCTAGGGGCAGGGGAAGATTTCTCCCACTGAACACATTTTACAGGGACATTTGAAGAAAAAAATTAAAGTTGCTTTTTGAGCATAAATCATGCAACGTGCTTGTTACTTATAGAAAAATGATCCATGGAAATGTAAGGACTCCAGTGTCTTTTTAAAACACTTTTATTTTAGGTTTGGAGGCACAAGTGCAGGTTTGTCACACAGGTAAACTCATGTCATGGGGGTTTGTCGTGCAGATTATTTCATCACCCAGGTATTAAGTCTAGTGCCCAATAGTTATTTTTTCTGCTCCCTCCCTCATCTTACCCTTCACCCTTAAGTAGGCCCCAGTATGTATTGTTCCCTCTTTGTGTTCTGGGTTCTCATCATTTAGCTCCCACTTATACGTGAGAACATGTGGTCTTTGGCTTTCTGTTCCTGTGTTAGTTTGCTAAGAATAATGGCCTCCAGCTTCATCCATGTTCCCGCAAAAGACATGATCTTGTTCTTCTTTATGGCTGCATAGTATTCCATGGTGTATATGTACCACATTTTCTTTAGTCTGTCACTGATGAGCATTTAGGTTGATTCCATGGCTTTGCTATTGTGAACAGTGCTGCAATGAACATTTGTGTGCATGTGTCTTTACAATAGAATGATTTACAATATCTTTATTTTCTAGATGATGAAACCAAGTTCAGACAGGACAACTGACTTGTTTAACACACACAGCAAGGCAGAGATGGCACTGTAGAGGTCCCAGGCCAGGGCTCTTCCATTTGATGTTGTCTCTCCTTCCAGAAGATCTGCACTTATTTCATCAGGAGCTAGGGTGTCCCCTGAAGTGGAGTTGATGGTAACTCTGGCTTGACAGTAACAATTACCTGAGCCACGTACTAAAAAATGGAGACTCCAGAGTTACTGAAGCAGCATCTACAGGATGGGGCCCGGGAATCTATATTCTTAGCAGGTTTGAACCTTACCATCTGGCCTTTTGGAAAATGATGCAAGAAGAAAGTTCTCTGGGAGGATTTCAGTCTGGAGGCAGTAGGGGAGGGGAGTGATCTTGCAGAGCCCGTGGCATCATCTGGTGCCCATGACAAGAGTGGCTCTGGGTTCTGTGCCCTGAAGGCAAGCAGGACAGGGGGCAGGAGGAGGGGGAAGCCTAAGAAGAACCAAAGGCATGTGGCATTAGCCTGGGTGGGGATGGAGCCAATAAAGTGGTCAGATGGGGGGCCTGGCCGGGCGCGGTGGCTCACGCCTGTAATCCTAGCACTTTGGGAGGCTGAGGCAGGTGGATCACGAGGTCAGGAGTTCGAGACCAACCTGGACAACATGGTGAAACCCCTTCTCTATTAAAAATACAAAAATTAGCTGGGTGTGGTGACACGTGCCTGTAATCCCAGCTACTTGGGAGGTTGAGGCAGGAGAATTGCTTGAACCCGGGAGGCGGAGGTTGCAGTGAGCTGAGATTGCACCATTGCACTCCAGCCTGGGCAACAAGAGCAAAACTCTGTCTTAAGAAAAAAAATATAAATAAAAGAATGGGGGCTTTAAAGCCATTTGTCTAGTAGAGGCTGGAGTTGGGCACTAAAAGCCACCCTGATAGAATGTGCTGGGAAATGGGTCTCTCACTCCCCAGGAGACCAGGGGTCTCTGCTTTATCTGAAGGGCCCCCTGTTCTCAGTGACCTCAGCCTCACTGAAGCAGGGTCACCTCGCCTCACTGCCTGGATGAATGCTGGCAGGAAATGCCAGCTGCGGCTGGCACCAGCACATGTAATTAACCATCGACTGCCCCCTGCTCCTTGCTCAGCCCCCTGAGGAGCACAGGTTAATTGAGTGGGGCCTAAGCACTGGCTGATCTCAATTTCTCTGATGCAATTAAGCCTTCTCCACTCATTTATTAACTCATGAAAATGACACAGCAGGTTAGCAGCCCCAGAGAAGAGGAAGTTTCTTTTCCTGGTTACCTGTCTTCCTGTCCTGCAATCCTCAGGCAAGGCTGGAAGAAGGAAATGGGGAAGGGGTTCCCTTTACTTGGATTGTATGTATGCCCATTACAGAGTCTTGACCCCCAGGATGAGGGTTTGAAGAACTAGTGACCACATGGGTTCTCTTACCCTAGATGGGTAACTACAGCAGCAAAGAGATGTGCACTCTTTGAGAAGGGGTCTCTCTGGGAGACACAGGACTCTTGCAAATCATCAAGAAAAGACCTCCAAGAACCCCAGTGTAACAGTAGGCAATGGACAAGTGGTTTACCCTAAAGGCTCCCAAGGAAATGAAGAGATGCACAAACTCATTAGTAATTCAAGCAATACAAGCTGAAGCCACAATGAGCTATGGATTGGCAAAAGTCAGGAGCAGGATAATGCCGAGCATTGGTGCAGACGTAGGTATACAGGAACACTGGTGGTGGGCATGGCTGGGGCAGCCACTGAGGGAGTGACCTGGTACCACTTAGTCACAGCAAGTACACATATGGCCCATGAAATAGCAATTCTGCTCCTGGTTCGATGTCCCTGAAATTTCTTAACACGGCCATAAGGGGTCATATGTGAAGATGTTTGTTACCATGCTGGGCTGTTTATGATGGTGGGGACTTAGAGGCAACCTCAGTGATCATCACTGAGGAACGGACCCGAAAACTCAGGTAGATGCTATCACAGAGGATATGCACCTGCTGAAAGCAGAGGACCAGATGTGGCACTGCAACACACAGCAGCCGAGGAGAAAGCTTAGCACAGTGGTAAGAGAAACAACGAAACAAAACCAAACCACCAAGCATGAGAGGCATAAGAATTCTGCTCACATGGATTTTAACTACAAGCATACAGATCCACAATCCACATGTTCGAGAACACATACCAAAAAATGAATACACATTGTGGCTGCCTATGGAAGAAGGTAAATGAAAGTGAGAGTGAGAATAAACAAATAAGACGTGACAGATCTTGCACAGACCAATGATCATGATACTGTGCTATGATCTGAAGAATACAGTTAACTTAGTCTTCGGCATCTGAAGTCCAACTCAAACAAAAAGAGAAAAGAAAGGAGGCTTTCACTTCCCCCAGGGAGCCTTTCAGGATTGACTAAATGCTGCACATTTTTGTTTGATCTTCCTGAGGCCTATTTGTCCTCCAGTATTGGCGTTTATTGATACACGGGTATCCTGTGGGTGTATTTTGTTTTCTTCTTTACAGTTTAGACCATTTGGGGGCACAGACTTGGAATCACGTGTCTTTGTTAAGCTCCACTCCAGCCGCCTGCCTGGTATCTGCACATTCTGAAGGCTGGAATGATCAGGTCTAAGGGGGAAGTTGCTTTGCACAGAGTGCTGTCCCCACACAGAGCCTTCCATCCTGCTGTGCTCTGCTGTGCACAGTGGAAAGAGCACTAGGCCAAGAGTTCCAAGATTTTGGGTTTAAACCCTATTTTCTGCATTCATTACCCGGGTGACTTTGGACAATTAATGATCTCCTTGAGGCTCATCTGTAAAACGGAGATAAATAATACACCTTTCTCTACGGGGTGAGGATTACTTGGGAAAATGACGGGGGGACGGTGATCTTTAAAATCACACTGCCTTCTAAAAAGGGCTGACATTGTCCCAAGAGCCTCGGGGTCCCTGCAGTTAGCCCTCCGAGCTGCTCACGGGAGAGGCGTCTCCATGCTCACTCGTCCCTGGGTGAGTCTGGCTGTGCTGAGGTTTGGGAGTGGCCCTGGGAGAGCGTGTGGGTGTTGGGTGGCAGGCAGATCAGGGAGGGTGGGGTGAGGAAGAGAGATGAGCCCTAAAAAACAGCTGAGGCTGGGGGATTCCGCTGGGTCTCCTGGCCAGTTAAAAATCCCAGCAGTCAGGCACTGCAAAAGGCTTCCAGGAATTGGGAGGTGTCTTATTTAATTCCAGGTTTTTGTGGTGGTGTCTCCTCAGTGTGAGTGCTATTTTTCTTCTCTGTGGCAATCCAATGAAGGGGCTGAGTGCCCATCTGGATGCATATACAAAGCACACAGAAGACAGTCACAGCAAGAAAAATTCAGTGGAGGGAGGAGTTTGGAGCTAGAGGTGACCATGAGAACAACAGCTCTCAGAACAGAGTTTAGGTTTCTGCTGAGCCCTATTATGGGGGTTTGAGCAAGTCCTATCTAGATCCTGCGGAACATGTGACCCCAGCTCATATTTGAGTTATGCCTGAGGTAATGCATGTGCAAATGAGTTTGTTATTCCTCTTCTCTTCCATTCCATCCTTGATGGGCTGCTCAGAACAGAACATGACCCGCAGGCTCCTGATCATGACCTTGACTGGACCTCGTCTGGCTGGGCCTTTGTGTCTCAGCATCCTTGTGGAAACTCTGTCATTCCCCTCATTTATCCTTCATCTATTACTTACTGAGCACTAAGGAAAGTGCCTGGAATGGAGCCTGGCCCCAGGGACACAAGACGAGAGGCAGAGTGCCCTCGAGGAGCTCACAGGAGGGGACGACAGAAAACATGGCCTGTCCTCTGGTTTCAGGAGCTCCAGTGTCCAGTCCACCTGTGGAAGGCCTGGGGGTGACTCTGCAATCTCTGCCAGACCACCACGGTCTGACATGGCTTGGAGCGCACAGACGCCCTGGAGTAGGCACACTCATCAGGCTTGTTCAGTGCTTGGGGTTACAAATAAATATTTGCTGCAGATAAACAGAGGTGCCCTGCTCCTCCCAGCCAAGGGCTGCCTCAGAGGTGCTGCCTGCATCCTGGATGCCTGTCAAGGGCAAGGCTGAGCATACCCCTTCCCTGATTGGGGTAACACAAAACAGGCTGCTCTGCATGTTTCTTCAGCAAAAACTGTGCTGATCACGGAAGAGTGGGCACAGGTATGTGGGACCCCTGCACTGGCAGAGCCTGAGAACCTGGCTGTGGGCCTCTTGGGCTGGGCAGGGGCTGTGACTGTGACTGTGGTCTGAAGCCCCACAGCACACTGTTTCATGTCTGCCTTACTCACCAGTGAATCCTTAGCCCTAGAACATAGGAGATGCTCAATACGTATCTGTCTAATGCAGGAACTAGCGTCCAGAGCATGCCATGTTTACTGGAAGTCTTCCTTGTCACCATCCGCCACACTGCCCGCGTGTCTCTGCTGCAGAGTGTCACACAGCACCTCAAGCTCCACCTGCCCCAGCTCCCAGCCTTTTCTGATCCTTCCAGGCCTCTCTTCCTGAGAACCCCAGTTTTGCCTATAGTCCATGTGACATAATTGGGACTTAGTTATGTGTCATTTTACATGAGTGTGGGCAATTTTATGCAGATAACGCTAGTCTCTGGAGCTCTTGAGGTTCTGATCACAGGTCTGTCTGCTCTGCTTCAGAGAGGCTGGTGCTGAGGCCAGTAAACCTGTTAAGGGTTTGGTTCACGTTGGACTTGGTTTTGTTTCAGTTTCTGCCTTTCATAACAATGTTCACTGACAGTTTACAGAGTTTTCCTATGCTTCATCTTGTTCATCTTGTTTGTCTCCTAGGCATGGCAGATTTTGATTTCTCTTACTTTACAGAAAATATTAAGTTTAGGAGGACCAAGTGATTTGGCCACGGTCACATGACTATTTCTGGGACACCCTGCTGCCACTCTTCTTCCATGACCAGAGTAGTTCTTGCTATGCATGGAACATGCCGAGTGGCCTATCTCCATGCCACCCTCACTCTTCTAACTCCAGAGTCAGTGCTCTTTCCTGGCCTACCAAAGCAGCCTGAATTGCTAGCCATTTGCAGGAGGCATGGGGACACCATGGCCTAGCCTAGGGCCATGGGATAGGGCTTCACATTTCACAAGTCTGTTGTGTTGCACTTTATGACTTGGATTTCTCCCTATCTGTCCTTGATTGTTTAGAGGGTGTTCTGAGATTCCCTACACAGCAGGCCTGCAGCTCAGTGACGGCTAAACAGACTCGCTAGGAAAGGCAGAAACATCTAGAGGGCTTGTTTCACTTCTTCAGCGAGAGGTCAGTAGACTGGAAGAAATCCAGTAAGAACACAGGCCACTGAAGGGACAGAGAGCTTGATTTCTGAGGCAGAAGGAGATAAGGAGAGGGGCACTGTGTTAGGCTGACAAGAGGGCCAGAGAGAGCTAGCTGTAAAGACTGGCCACGAAGCCCAGAGTCCTCACACTCGGTGGCAGGAAGCGGGAGGCTTGCAAAGGAGTTTCCAAAAGGGACAGGATGGAACTAGGTTGATTAAATTATACCAAAGAAACTTTAGACCAAGTCCAAGATGAATCTCACGGAAGGATATACACAAGTGCAACAGGGAAATTTGGAATCCACATCGTGCTGGGAGGCTTGGGGAACATTTTTGAGCCGCTCTCCTCTCCTTTCCTCCATCCCAGAGGGCCTGGCCTATTTATCCCGCCAGTCGGATCTGACTGGGCCAGGCTAAGGCTTGTCCAGAGTGGGACAAGGCAGCTTCTGGGTTAGGAGGCCTTAAAAAACGTGTCAGGATTAATCCAAAATCCTCAACCACATGAGAAATATTCTAAGATGGGCAAAAGTGCCCCGAGGAGGACTGTGAAAAGCCCAGGGGCAGGTGATAAGGTGAAAGCGGCAGCAGGCCTGCTGAGTGTGTACGTGGTGGCAGGGCTGCACTGAAGCCACCGGAGGGGCCGTCCAGAGGTAGCTCCTGAAACAAGAGCGAGACACCAGGGGAACCCCATGGCGTAAGCCCCACGTGAGACACAGCGGAGCCTGCAAAGGAAGGTCCCACTGGATCAGAACAAAACGATGCCCTCAGCCACACGGACGGGAACTTCCACCCTCACTTAGAGAGCTGGAATGGGACATTCACATCTAAACATATGCCTTGTATTCTTTTTTTTTGGAGACAGAGTCTGGCCTAGCCTGGAGTGCAGTGGCGTGATCTCAGCTCACTGCAACCTTCACTTCCCGGGCTCAAGCGATTCTCGTGTATCAATCATCTGAGTAGCTGAGATTACAGGCACCTGCCACCACGCCTGGCTAATTTTTGTATTTTTAGTAGAGACAGGGTTTCGCCATGTTGGCCAGGCTGGTTTCAAACTCCTGAGCTCAGGCAATCCGCACACCTTGGCCTCCCAAAGTGCTGAGATTACAGGTGTGAGTCACTGTGCCCAGCCATGCCTTTTATTCTTAATAGTTAGACACACACATGCTTAGGTCAACTGCACATCAACACATACAGTTCCTATTCCACATAGGGGTTTAGTAATTCTCAACTCATTCTTTGGATATCTTTGTCAAGGTCCAAGTAAACCTACTAGAAATTGGCCTAGTTGACTATTAGAATCAGTATTGTGAGACAGCAAAACTAAGGAAACAGCATCTGTATCCCAACAAACCTCTGTTTAGATTTTATTTTTTAATTGGCAGACAAAAATTATATATAAAGATGATGTACAACATGATGTTTTAATATATGTACACATTGTGGAATGGCTAAATCAAGCTAGTTATATGCATGACCTCACATACTTTGTCTTTTTAAGGTAAGAACACTTAAAATGTACTCTGTTGGCAATTTTCCAGTATATAATATATTGCTGGGAAAAAAGTCTCCACGCTGCAGAATAGATCTCTTGAACTTATACCTCTTGACAAATCTTATTTCCTTTTTTTTGAGACGAAGTTTCGCTCTTGTTGCCCAGGCTGGAGTGCAGTGGTGCAATCTTGGCTCACTGCAACCTCTGCCTCCCAGGTTCAAGCGATTCTCCTGCCTCAGCCTCCCAAGTAGCTGGGATTACAAGCATGTGCCACCACGCCTGGCTAATTTTTTGTATTTTTAGTAGAAACGGGGTTTCACCATGTTGGCCAGGCTGGTCTTGAACTCCTGACTTCAAGGGATCTGCCCGCCTCAGCCTCCCAAAGTGCTGGGATCACAGGTGTGGGCCATCACACCCGGCTGACAAATCCTATTTCTATCTGAGAAACATACTCTGACTTCTCTGCAGGGGGCAGTCCTGTGATGGCTCTGAGAGCTGAAATCATTATCACTTTGCACCCTGTAGCTGGGGTGAGGCAGGATGTGCTGATTCTAAACTGCAGCTTCTCACTCTTTCCCAGAAGTGGAGGTGAAAGTGGGCAGGAGCCCTCGTGTCATACACAGGCCTGTGAGCTAAAGGGGTGAGAACTGCATGTGGTAGCTAACCCATGGGAGAAGACTCAGAACGGATGGTCCAGGTAAGCCTGCTGTCCTAGAGAACAGGTTAGGAAGGTCAGCAAGAGGGCAACTTCACAAGTCTTTTATGTAACAGAAAAACATAGTAGGTTAAGATACAGTGTCTACAGCCTTTCCCCTCTTCTGCTTTCTGCTAAACGCTGTCTACCATCTCATCTTGTGGGCTGTGCAGACTTGGGGTAAAAGGTAAGTTGGGAGGTACCATGCTGTTTGGGTTTATATGTTACAAAGGTCAGAGTAGCCAACCTGGTGTACTTAGACAATGAGAGAAGAGGGGGAGAGATCAAAGAGCCAGCATGAGAGGTGTGTGAGAAACATGCTGAAGAGCCTGCAGGGAGGAGGAGACTTCAGGGGCAGCGGCCATCTGTGCAAGATAGAGGGAGAGATGGAGATGGGGAAAGAGAATTTTTAAAGTTTTACAAATATGTTATGAATGAAATTTCTCCCTTTGGAATTTTCCTCAAATATTCAATAAACATTTTAATTGCTTTCAAAATATGTTTTGGATAGCGGATTTGAGTCTCTTTGAATGTGACACCTTGAAGAGACAGGGCAACATTTTTTTTCTTTTGTGGGTTGTAATTATAAATGAGAATGACTTGTCCAAAGAAAGTAGAAATTCAGTTGGAATTATCAGTAACTCTCAGAGATAGAAAGATGCCAATTTAGGTAAAGTTGAGAAGAAATCGATAGATTAGCACACACACACACATACACAAATCTTAAGTGTGTGTGTGTGTGTGCGTGCATGCACACGCTATTGAATGTCTCTCTGGAGAACGGGTGCATAGCTTTTGTCAGATATCAGAGAGTTCTGTGACTGCAGAAAAGTCAAGGGCAACAGAGTAAGAGGATGAATAGAAGGGAAGTAACAGAGGAAGGGGGTGGCTAAGGAGACAACAGTTGTAAAATAATAATAATAATAATAATAATAATAATAATAATAGAGAAAGACTCCTGTCATAGGATCTATAGGCAGAGAAAGGAAGAATAATTAAATTTAAATCACTTATGAATGGCCAATGCAGGAAGTCACTTCCATAAAACCAAGCCAAACTTGGGGAGAGGGGTTAGAAAAAGACAAAAGGAGATGGCGATTTGGTGGGAAACATGAATGATAAACACTCTTCAGAATGTTCCTATTTGGTGGCCTCTCTGGAACCAGCTGCTGTTAAGCCTGATTCAGCCTATGGTCAAGGCCATAGCACTAGCACTGTTGCTGGGACTGCGTCTTAGCCTATTTTCTGCTGCTATTACAGCATATAACAGAAGACGTCATTTATGTAGAACAGAAGCTTATTTGGCTCATGGTTCTGAAGATCAGGGAATCCAAGAACATGGCACCAGCATCTGGTGGGGGTTATCCGATGGTAGAAGGTGAGTGAGCAAGGGAGTGTGGGAGACCAAGTGAAAATGCAGGCCAATTTATCCTTTTATCAAGAGCCCATTCCCACTATAACAATATGAATCCCTTTACAAAGGCAGAGCCCTTATAGCCTAATGGCCTCTTAAAGACCCTACCTCTTAAAACTGATACAACGGCAATTAAATTTCCAACACATGAATTTTGGGGGACACAGTCAAGCCATAGCTGAGTGTAAACTGGCAGAGGTGATTTGAGGTCAATTTGATAGTATGTATCAGAATCAGAAAGATACCTCCACTTTGCCTCAGCCTCCTGAGTAGCTGGGATTACAGGCATGAGCCACCATGCCCAGCTGTTTTATAATGATGTTTCTTAAGTTCCTTTTTGTCCTCTTTAGGAATCCTCTTTCGATTAATCCTTGCTTTTCAGTAATTCTAGTCACTCTGATGGCCCTCTCCCATCCCCCTTCTTACCACCTTGTCAAGAGTTTGTCACATGCATATTTCTGGGGTTGCTGCTGGCAGGTGGTGGTGGTTAGAGTTCGGTGGCGAGTACATAGGAAGAAGCCCAGGCCTTGGAGTTGGGAGGCCAAATCATGGCTCAGTGGGACTTTGGATAAGTCACTCAGCCTCTTCGAATTCCCATTTCCTTATCTTCATGTCCTTCCTCCCTTGCACTGTTACACTATTGCATAAATGCCTCCCCTTCAGCATTTCCTCATGACCCAGGGTTCACTCCCATGTAATATCTGTCTGAGTGCCTCGACAGATGTAAACTCCTCTGATGCAGGGACCCAGCTTCTTTATCTCTGTATCTCCTAGAGCATCTAGCAAAGTACTACAAACATAGTGGATACTCACATTTGTTAAACCAAAGCAAGACATTAAAAAGAACAACATAAGCCCTCACAAAAGCAGAGGATTACTGTCTTTTTAAAATTATTGTTGTTATAATGGTTTTTGGTTTGCCTAGTTTCATGTTATCATCAGAATTTCTCAAAGTGTGTCTATCCACCGTGTGCCACAGAAATGCCAGGATGCTAGTTTAAAATCCAGATTCCAGGGAATACCTGTGGGTGCATCCTGGTAATGTGCATTTTAAGTAGGGTGATTACTCCATTTATTGCCTAACTGGGACACTTGAGTGAATGGGGGTACTATTAATAGTTATGCTGGGACAACTGGCATAAACCAGGACAGTCACACTCATTTCAAGTATTTCTTTGGACACTCAAGTGTGAGAACTGCTGCCCAGTGCTCTAATCTTTTGGTGGTAAGAACCAGTTGTCTTCTCCCCTTTAACTCTTAAACTGTGCAGCAAAGACAGGCCCCTGAATTGATGGGCTAGGCAGGCAGCTACAGTGCTGCCATTAGGCTGAGCAGGAGCACAGGGTGTCCAGGAGTATGAGTAAGGGCAGCCGTTTCCCTGTGCAAGTCCTGGCCTGCGGTGTCCTCCCGCTACCTTGGAAGATGCTGGCTGTGGCCACTGTGAACGAAGCTGTAAGGGACTGGTGCTCATGTCTTCTCCAGCTGTCCTTCAAGGGCCAGGCCCTCTTCACTCAGAGATGAGACTTTAAGGGGACAGCAATAACAAAAATAATGCCCCGTCCTCAACAGTGAGGGAGAATACCTGTAAGTGAGAGAGCCCTGGGCCGACAATACCCACCCAGCATGTGGGGGCACTGTGCACCCGGGCCAAATGCCCACTGCATTGCTCAAGACAGCAACAGGGCCTCCAGATCCTGTGGCAGGGCTGTTGTTTCCTTTCAAGAGAACTTGCCTTCTGTTCATTTTGCTTTTCCTTTTAATTCACAACCATGGAAAAGCACCCAGTTCTATCAAAGCCAATTCTAAGACTTTTGAACCAAAGCGAGCTATGACATTCACCTGAAATGTGAGTTCTAGACCTATCTCACCAGGATCCCTTGAGCTTTAATAAGACACCCTCTAGAGATGGGGTTTCATTGTCCCCTAATAGCATTAAGCCAATGGTCCATGGAATGCCTGCATGAGCATGTACGCTTTTCTCATTTCTGTGCTTCACGCTTTCACCACACACATATTTTCCCATGAGACAAGCCCATATGTCACTAGGTAGATAGATGATGAACCTTCTGATTTGCAGTAAAACTCATAGACTCTTGGAATTTTGGAAAGTATAACCTGCTTTCAAATAAGGTTTTAATTATGCTCTGGCTAAAGAACTGGTTGTGGTGACACGTGTGACATATGTAGACATACGAGTATGCCCTGCCGCCGGGACACACAGAGAAGGGACCATGTCCAGAGACATGGTATGCCCTGCCTGGGGACACTCACAGCTACGCAGGTGAGCAACGGTTGAAGAAACTGGGGATGCTGAGCCTGCCTAAGAGAAGTTGTCAGAGAAAGGATGGGGGATATGCAATGATATCTTTGTCAGATATCTAAAGACCTGTCACTGGAAGGAAAGATTCATTTTATTTTGTATCTCTGTTCCATAAAACTACATGATTCCAGGCTTTTTTTTTTTCCATGATACTCTCTTCCCCACTAATCCCTCTCAAATGCTACTTTCTTATGCACCCTTTCTGGGGCAGAGCCAGCTGTCCCCTCCTTCAGGATGCCAGCACCGGTCACACTGTATTATATATATATTTATTTATTATTATGTGTCTCATCCACTACAGTATGGATCCCTTGAGCGCAGGAGCTGGGCACACTTTTCTATCTCAGCACCAAATACAAGGGAGCCCTTTCATGCATGTTTCCAGAATGAATGAATGAAGAAATGACTTTTTGGTAGGGGCGTTTTACCATGAGCCCTGTGAGGTGATGGAGATCATCAGCTCCATTTTATTGATAGGTAACTAACGGAGGCACACAGAGACGAGGTGACTTGTCTAAGGTAACACAACTAGTAAGTGGAGGCACAGAGACTAGTTCTCAGGTCTTCCTATGTAAAACTCCAGCCTTTCTGCCATGAGAACAAGTGTGAACGTAACTAGGTAACATTAATAATCAAGTCACTACTTATTGGCACTAATTACATCCCTCGTCACAGAGACTAGACCTTCTGTTTAAGATATCGAGATCAAAGTCCAGGAGCAGTAGTTCACGCCTATAATCCCATCACTTTGGGAGGCTAAGCGGGGGTGGATTTCTTGAGCACAGGAGTTTGAGATCAGCCTGGTCAATCTAACAAGACTCAGTCTCCACACACACACACACACACACACACACACACACACACACACACACGTCAGATATGGTGGCAGGTGTCTGTAGTCCCAGCTATTCAGGAGGCTGAGGCAAGAGATTGCTTGAGCCCAGAAGTCTGAGGCTGCAGTGATCCATGATCTTGCCACTGCACTCTAGCTGAGGCAACACAGGTGGGGAATCATTGCTTCCATTTTATAGATGAAGAAACTGAAGATCAGAGAGACTGAGAAACTTGCTCAAGGTCACACATCTAATTAGTGGCAGAGTCAGGATTTGGAGCCTGGTCTCCATTAGTCAAAGTTCATTCATCTCTACACTCCATTGCCTGGCAGAGTGGGTCTTCAACTTATTACTACTAAATGCTGTTTCTGGAACAGGAAGACATCGGAATAAAGGTCTGCTGCTAGCAGTGAGAAAACTGCAGAGACGAATGAGCTAGTACTTCAGGAGGCAGTCCGACCAGCATACAATTATAATTGGAAGTGATTAAGCATTTGGTGGGACTGCAAGCTTGGCCAGGTGGTTGGAATGAATGACTTTTACAGTTCCTTCAACTCAAGATCTTGCTATTCTAACATTTGTAGGGGTGAGGGCAAAAAGATAAATGGAGGCTACAGATGATACATCCAAATATTTAAAAGTTAAAAATCCAGCTAGCAACTGTTAAATGAAAAAATGTTCCATCCTCAAACACCTGGAAAATCAGTTCCATGCTGAAATGTGGTGGCATGGGAAGAGCGGGCTTAGTTGCTAGCCTGCAGCCTGTTCCCCTTCTCTTTCCACCCTAGACTGTACCCCTTAGGGAGCCCCATGTACATGGAGTATGAACACCCCAGCCCTAATGTCCAGGTTCCATCCCCTATCCCCAAAGAACTGCCTCCTAGCCATGCTGCAGGCACAGGGTATGCATACCCTTGGAAGGAGAGGGCAGGGGGAAGAGGCCTGCATGGGCCCGGGAAGTAGCTTCAGGTTGTTGGGACAGTGCAAGGATACGGTCTAGAAGGGAGGGAACAGGCTTACTCTCCATGGAGAAGGTGGTGTGGCCTGAGGAGGGCCAGCATAGCGATGTCTCATGCCTGGGTCTGAGGGCAGTGTTACTGCTGACAATGAAGTCTCATAACGTTAGGTTCCTTGGGCCTTTCCTTTCTCTTGGATGTTTATATTATCTTGAGATAATATATTATCTGAGATTAAGACTAACAGCCTCTGTCTGGGACAAAGACATCCAGGCTGGATGATTCTGAGCTGGGCTTTAGGGGAGCTTTGCTGGGCTGTTAGACTTTGGGTACAGTGGGCCTAAAAGGGACTATTGCTGGAGAAACGCAGGCAAAATAAGTGATGGGAGCTCTAGTTCGTTTCCTTTCGTGTTCTATTCTTTTCTCCCTGGTTGACTGCCTATCCATCATCCTTTACTTAGGAATATTCTGGGTTTTGGAGGAATTTCCCTCTTTTATCCCACAACTTCCTTCTACTTAGTCTCTTCTGCGTCCTCATTCTCTAATGTTCTCAAGGCCACTATATTCCCAGGTCTGTCCAGAGCCTGAGTTGGAGCTGCCTTCTCCCACCCTGACAGTGGACCTTTCGTGGTGCGAGTATCTTCAACAGAAAATCCTAATCTCAGTGAGTGCTGACTGCCATCCATCCAGATCAGTGGAAGGGTGAGTTTGGTCTCTTAGGGGAGACAAAAGCTCTAGAGGCTAGGTCCGCCTCACTTGCCAAACCAACCAACTCACCCTTTACCCAGCTTGTATCTGCAGGTGGGTTGGAGGGGCTGCTCAGTGCTGAGTTAAAAGTGTGAATTCTAGAGACCATCAGCCAGACCTGGGTTGGAATACTGGCTCACCTTATGAGCTGTGTAAACTGGGTAAATCACGTCACCACTTTGGGCCTCAGTTTCCCAACTCCAAAATCTATAATATGGGGAGACTAGTAAATACATCCTAGGGCCATTAGGAGACTTAATGAGAAAGTTGACAAAAAAACCTCTTAGTTTTGCAGTGGCAAGCACATACAGCGGCTCAAAAAAAAAAAAAAAAAATCAACTGTTATTAATACTTCCCACTCCTGTTGATAGTATCCCTCCAGTCTCTAGGCTTGGAGCCATGGCATTATCTCTGACACTGCTTTCTGTACCTACTGCTACCACCTGGGTTGAGGGTCATATTTCAAACAGTCCCTTTCCTACCAATCTCTTCTCCTTTCCATTTTTTCTGTATGTTGCTATATTCACTTTCCTAAATCATTCTTTGGTCATGTCCTTTCCCTTTTCTAAAACATTCTGGGGGTTGCTATTGGCCACTACATAAAACAGCCTCACCTGTTCAGCCCTCCTAAATGTAGCCCTAGTCCTACTCTTCTGCCATTATTTCCCAGGACCCAAAATATGGTTGCTTTATTTGTGGATTTTGGTAGATATCTCGGGTTCCAAATTCAGTTTGTGCCATTCTTTTAGTTGTGTAACCCTGGACAGGGCTTTAACTGCCTTTGAGTGCCTGTATTCTCATCCTGGGGGTAGTAGTATTTCTCAATTAGTTAATGACTTTGCCTTCCTCCCAGACCAGTTTCCATGTGATAGCACCCTAACAATGTTTAATCTTTCACCATCGCAGCTCATGCCCAGGACATTCTTCGCCCTTCTAAGCGATGTCTCAAGGTCTGCATCCTCCTGGTTGGATGATAGGAGCCAAGATTCAATGATGTTCTGAAATAAGGAAAACAAGGGGAAGGAAGAGTGGTAGGAGAGGAGGAAAAATAAGAATCTGATCCCTGCCGGGCGCGGTGGCTCACACCTGTAATCACAGCACTTTGGGAGGCCAAGGTGGGTGGATCACCTGAGGTCAGGAGTTCAAGACCAGCCTGGTCAACAAGGTGAAACCCCATCTCTACTAAAAATACAAAAATTAGCTGGGTGTGGTGGTGGGTGCCTGTAATCCCAGCTACTTTGGAGGCTGAGGCAGGAGCTGAGATAGCACCACTGCACTGCAGCCTGGGTGACAGAGTGAGACCCCATCTCAATAAAAAAAAAAAAAAAACAAAAAAAACAAAAACTAGTCTCCTTTCTATTCTCCTGGGAATACACTGAAGATTTTGAGATTAAGTAACCACAAATTTTACTTATTTCAAATTGTGTTTTTAACGACTGACCAGAGTGATCTTCGGGTCACAGAAGAGAGTCTGGTGGCAGACATGCCCACTAGGAGGCCTGCTCTGTATCAGCATAGGCCTGGAGGGTGGAGGCTGACATGTGCTAAATGAAGAGGCTGTTTAAGGGAACATTGGAGGGTAAGCAAGGGCTCAGCCCCGGGCACAGCACCACAGTGGACGTAGACAGCAGCAATTCTCTGCGCCAGGTAAACACCCCACCTGGTGAGTGAGGCAGGCTGGAGGGTTGGGCCTTGCACTGCAAGGTAGTCACAGCCAGGGTGCCTTGTTTGCAGACTTCTTGAGCCCCTTTTTGTGACATCTCTCCTCCGCAAAGCTGCAACCCTGCATTTCTATATTCCTGCATAATGCCATACCAGATATATAACATGCATCACATCATTCAATGTTGCAAGTTCCCTGGGATATAGATATTATTTTCTCTCTTTTGGAGACAGTAAAACTGAGGCTCAGAAATTTAAATTACTTGTCCAAACCCATGCCACTGGTAAGAGGCAGGTCCAGGATCTGCAAACCCGAAAGCTCCACTCCACATTGAGTTTATCTGGACTCAGCCCATGAGTGATCTACACTGGTTCTCACAGGCTTTGGCATGTAAAAGAAAGCAGCAGGGCCAGTGGAAGAGCAGGTCTTGTTCAGAGCAGGCTTTCCCTGTGAGCTTCAGGGCAAGGAATCTTCCCTGGGAGGAAGTAAATGGGCTCCAGATGGTTAACAAATGCAGTCTTGGAGTAACAGTTTTATTTCAAACCAGAGGAATATCGTTTGGATTTACCAAAGCTATGAACAGGTGAGTGGGTGGTGGGAAAGAGAGAGGATTATTCAGTTTCAAAATGATTTTCCTTGGCTGGAGAAGAATTCTCTTGGCTTGATTGGAGACTAGAGGAGCAGGGAAATAGATGCAGAAGGAAACTGAAGTCAAACCTGCCACTGATTACACATTGTGAGAAGTGATTAGGTGGTGGTTGACAAAATGACCTTCATAGAGAAAATCCTGAAAAACACATCACTCATATTTGCATAGCATTTCACACCTTACAAAGCCCATATATTAACTTGTTGTTTCCCAGAATCTCTGAGCTGGAGGGTACCTGGACCAGCAGTTTCCAAGCCTGGTTGACATCTGGGTCATCTGGGGAGCTTTGTAACGATCCCCAGATATCACCAGACCCAGGGAATCAGAGTCTCTATGATTCTGTCTATGTCTATTCATTCTATGGCAGGACTGGGGGGTTAAATGTGCCCCTGGGGCTTCCCATGGTGATCTGGATTTGGGCATTGCCAATCTCCCTCAGGACAACTGCCACCGCCTCTGACCTGGACCCTGCAGTGGGCTCTTCACTGAGCTCCAGTCCTCCCATATCCAGGCCCTTCTCCATTCTGCCACCATACAGAAGTTCCCTAAAACACATGGAGTCAGGTCCCACCCCTGCTCCCAGACAGGAGAAAGCCTGGCACTCTGGGGGAGCTGTAGAGCGGTGTGTCTAGACCTCATGCTTGGACCCCGGCTACTCCTCATGCAAGGCTCCTCCTCTGTGAAGTGCTTCCTGATTTCACCCCTGCCTGTGGAGCAGGTGCTGTGGATCTTCTATTATTATAGCAGTGCTCTGGGGGTCATGTCATTATTTGATTACAGAACAATTTATCTGCACAAAACTGTAGGTGAGGGAATCTTCGGGGCAGGGGCTATGCCTTGTTCATTTCTGTATCCCTGGAGCACATGGTAGGAGCTCTATAAACACCGGCTGAATGAACACATGCATGCTGGCACCTTGAGCTATCATTGATGTGCATTTTAGATCAAGAAGGTCTCAGGAATAGATGTGTTTAGGGTGAGCTCTCCTTGCTCAAAGGCCTAATAGCCCAGCTAAATAGCTTACTCTATTTACTACATATTAAGAGGAGCCTCGGGCTAAAGAGATTGCTTAGGAACTAGAAGACTCTGCTTTGGGTTTGATATCACTTGTTCCATGACCACTTAATGTTTTTGAAATAATCTCATTTCAAACATTATTAACTAATACTGCTTTGTATGTTAAAGGATGTCACGGTTTGCTAATGGACTTTAATTCATCCTCCACATCTCTGATGGGTAGAAAGGTCTCCCTCCCTTTTCCTGGCAGCAGGCCTGATGCAGCCAGGGTGCAGGCAGAGCTGGTGGCAAGGTGCCAGCGGAGAACTCTGGCACCCTGCTTTGTCAGCCACTCATTCCACTGCCAGACCCTCAGGAAAGGGCCTTGGCTTCTGGTCCTGAAACTCAAATACTTAAGGATGAGGACAAAGGCCTTGGGCTGAGACATGCCAGGGGCTAGACAGGTTATAGGTCACTTTGGAAATGCTCAGGATTTGAGGC